>NC_134654.1:21857631-22163233 GCF_030463565.1 Pelecanus crispus | reverse complement strand
AAGACCTAGGGCAGCCCTAACGCCCACCCAGGGCAGCTGAGCAGATCCAAGCTCGCCGCAGCCCATGTCCAGCGCAAAGGGCTGAGCGGTGGCTGAAATGCGAGGAACAGCACAGGATGGCACCAAGGGCACCCTCCCCATCCTCCTCCGGCATGCCACAGATGACAAAGCTGTGGGTGCCCCTCCATGCTTGTTAGCGTGCTGACACTGGCACTGGTGACCAACTGCAAGTGGAGAGTAGCCAGGAGAGCACAGCCCCCTGAGACACCACAACCTGCTGCACACGAGGCATGAGATGCAGTCGGGAGGGAGATGTGGGGACCAGCACCAGGGCTGCACCCACCAAAAGGACCCCCTGCAGTGCAGGCAGGCAGGCAACAGCTCCCCCCCCACACCCAGACAGCCCACTGCCCGGAGCCCCAGCATCCCCCATCCTGGCGCAGGCATAGCCCCCCCACGCTGCCCTCCCCAGTGAGGCGATGGCGACGGCGAACGGTCCCCCATCCCGTCTCCCCCTGCTCTCTCTGTGCCCCCAGCCCAGGGCTGGTCCCTGCCCTCCCACCCCGACTCCCCTTGCAGGAACAAATATCCCGCAGGCAGAAAAACAGCCCGGGGAAGGGGGGACCCAGGGAGCAGGAGGGGATTTTATTTGCTGATGGCAGGCTTTTTTCCCCAGCTTTAACCGCAGACCCACTTATCAGCATATCGCTCCCTCAAGCAAATACATTTCAGTCCAATATAACACTTCACCCTAATTAAATATTCCCGGGATGGGGACCCCAGCAGTGCTGAGGGCGATATGTTAATGTGCAGCTGATAGATCAGAAGGTTGGAGGGTTTATTTTATTTTTTTGACTTTTTTTTTATTTCCAGCTGAATGAAACTTCAGGCTCTTTCTTCTGCTAATGGGATTTTCAGAGGCACACAAAGTGCTGATGGCTACGGCTTTGTACCGACCCTCCTTTGAGCCGAGAGGCTGACAAAGGGAAACTCTTCAATTAGCAAAAGCAGAAGGTGCTTTATTGAATGCCGCTCGCTGCTGCTGCGCAGGCAGCAAAGGGGCAAAGGGGCTTTGGGAAGCACCAGAGACAGTGCTGGTCCTCGGCCAGCAGCTAAGGCGAGGAGGAGGAGGCAAACACTTGGGGCGAGGGGCAGCGGTGGCACTGCCACTGCCTCTCGCCCCGGTGCCGAGCTGAGCCCACAGTCCACATTGGGTGAGATAAATATTTGCTGGGAGTGGAGCTGGCCCTGGGGGGTCCTGCCCCCTCCTTGCGCTCAGCAGGGGGAGAGCACAGAGCTGATGTTTAAAAACAATGAATAGTGGGGTTCACGTGCACGCAGCAGGTAATCACCCTGTCCACTCCATCCCCGGGTGTTAGAGAGAGTCGATGCTTTTCAGGGTCACCGGCTCACCCCACCTATTCTTAAAAATCCACATTTTTACCGTCAACTTGGTCAAGACGGACAGCCAAAGTGTTCACTGATTCTTTTCCATTAGAAAAATATACTTCTGCCACACAGAAATATCCGGTAAGACTTTTGTTGTAACTTGTCTCTTAAAAATCATAAAATAAAGAGCACGAAAAAAAAAAGGAAAAAAATCCAGCAGTCGCTCACTTGTCACAAAGAGGAGCTTTGCACAGAGCAAGAGCCCTCAGCACCACCACCCCCACCGTGAGCGATCCCCATGCTACCTGCCTGTGCTCAGCAAAGCCTGACCTTTTGTAATTAAGAGGCAAGAGCCCCAGATTCAATTAGCCAGCACTACCCAGCTTAACATAATCAAAAGAGAAAGATATTACATTATGCTTGCTATGATTTGGTTGCAGAAGTTTGGATCAAATTCACCAGCAAGTGAATTAAATGGGAAGCTGTTGCTCGAGGGCAGCAGCAACCAAGAGGACGGTGGGCGCGATGATCGGTCCATCAGCAGTCCAGGCTCTCTCTGCCGAGCCGGAGCACACGCACCGCTCCCGGTGTGCTCTTCGGCTTTGGGATCGGGTGAGCAGGCACCACCGTGACGCAGCATCACCCATCCCCAGAGACAGTGGTCCCTTCCCCGGTGGGGCCAGGCACCGCTGCCGGCAGCTGAGCCGGGTACAGAGGGGAGCGTTTGGTGATGATTTGCAAGGACACACGCTCCCCTAGGGGATTAATATTTATTTCTGCCCTTGATGCCCTGCTGCTTTTACTGTTCCCCCCACCCCCTTCATGCATCCCTCTCTCTCCTCTCCAGCTCCTTCCCTGACCCCTCGTCCAGCTCTCCCTAAGCAGCGCCGGTGCTCCAGCAAAGCAGCAGCTCCAAGTCCTGCCATCACTGGGAAATGGGGTGGGACCCCCCTGAAAGCACAGCCAGCGTGATGGGGAGCAGGACTCTGCGGGCAATGCCTGGGCAGCCCTGCAGCACGGGGGGCTGCAAGCTTTTATCCTGCAATAAAACCCAAGCATAGAAATGCATCAAACTGCCTGGATCCGGCCAGGTGACACCTCGGCTCTGCTCTGCTGCCTGGTTTCTGGGGCAAGGAGAGGTCTTTCAGACCCACGGACCATGGCCATGGCCACGATCGGGTCTCCCATTACCACCTGCAGTCATTACTCTTGTGCCAGGCAAAGCCTTCACTCGCCAGGACGGCGGCTGGTACTTGACAAATGTGCCAAAAGCACTGGCAAGGCCTGGAAATTTTTGTGCAAATGTGATGCGAAAATTGGGTTGAAATGACAGCCTTCCCCTGCAGTGTCACCAAGTCCCACTTGCTTAGGAGTGACACTGGGATAAGCTGCAGACGTTAATGAGAGCAGAGTTTTAGGCTTCATTCATATCATCAATTCCAGAAATAGCCCCTCTGACAGGAGCATAATGGGACCTCCAGGGTCTGGCCTTTGGAGGGGATTTTAGCAGGGGCTAAAATCCTAAAACATTAATTCAGGCCGTTTACAAGGGAAGTTAAAAGTCCTTAGAATTAATCTGCCTCACGGATGGAAATAATAACCCCTTCCCAGCTTCACCTGTGACTGCACCAGACCAGAAGGAAAAGGCTCTTGATGTCATACCCAGCTGAAAGGTTATAGGATTCCCATCACAATCCTGGACATTTAATTTGATTTTTGTTTTTTTCTAACATATACCTTTGAAAGTGAAACCAGCACCCATCTTCTGCTTTTAGCATTCACAGGAGGCATTTGCATCCCCTTGGATGCTGCACGCCAGAGGTGCTCTCAGAGCATCTTTACCTGGTGAATCCACTTGCCTGGCTTGCAGCTGAGCACCGGCAGGGATCTGCCCTGGTGTGATCCTGATACGGTCTCTACCCCGCGGGTTTGCTCTCCCAGATGCTTTTCCAGGCATGGTACCTCCCCTCCATCTGGGAAACGCAAGAGCGGGATGAAGCAGGGAAGATGCGGCAGGTTTACAGCCCTTCCTTCCCTCAGCATCACGGCACCACACCGGCAGCAAAACTGCTTTTTCCTGGCAGGGTGGATAACCCGCTGTGGGCACGGCAGCCCTGGGCATGCTCATTGCATGCATGCGATGGAGCGCGGGCCTCCTGCCCTGCGGTCCGCAGGGATTCATGCCAGGCGAGTCCAATCACCAGGGCGTTCCTGGAAAGCAAAGCCGAGAGGCACTCCTCCGGTGGGACTGCAGCAAAGGGGTTTAAAAATTCAAACACTGCTCAGCGAGCACTTCCACAACATTCCCAATGCCTGCTCCATCCCAGGTCACTGCATCTGGCAGCCCGAGGACACACTGCCAGAAGCCAGCACAACCCCATGGAGCTTGGCACATCCCTGGCCACAGGCTCCGAGCCGGGAAAAAGCCAGGCGGGGAGCATCCCTGCCTCGTCACTGCTCTGCAGCTCTTCGAAACCGCTTCCCTCACAGCGCACAGACCCAGGAGCTTATTTTAATTCCTGCAGCTTCACAATTAAACCTGGGAAACCAAAACAGCACGATTATTCGTGGCAGTGTTTTTGGAAATTTCATCTCCAACTTATTTTCTCTTGCAGATGTTCAAGGGGATGCACCAGCAGCTCCTTCCCTCTGCCATGAAATGGCCACACTCTGCTCCTGCCCCTGCGGGACCGCGAGGCCATGGCCGCACGACAGTCCCCAAAGGCCCCGTAACACACAGCAGTGACTGTAAAGCCCAAAAGTAGAGGAAAAGGGGGATTTCAGGGAGTAATCATCTTAATCATCTTATCATTTTTCTCCCAAAGATTTAAAAACCGCACTGTCAGCGGCAGGCAGGAGATGCTCTCCTCTGCCTCGGAAACGCAGCCGCCTCTCAAGGGGGATGCAGGATTTGCTCAGCAGTGTGGAGGAACCCTGCTCAGCAGCTCAGGTGATGAAGTGAGGAATGATGTTGTATTTAGGGAGGATGAAGCTTGACAAAAAAAAGGTGTTTTGTCAAAAAAAAAAATCTTGATGAGGTTCTTATTTGCTTTACTGTTTCAGAATTGTTTCCCTGTTACCTTTTAGATTTGCACTTTCAGGTTTTTCTCCAGCAATGAAAAGGGTTTAAAATCTCATTGCTTAAAGAGGAAAAAAAAAAAAAGTAAGATAAAAAAAATCCTGCAAGCTGAGTGCCTTGCATAATCTCCAAACTTCAGGAGCTGGAGCTTTTAAGAAAAGCCCTACATATTGCTTGCAATTAACTCCTGAGCTGGGAGGGCTCTGCTGCTGGCAGCCAGGCCTTGGGACCAGCATCTGGGAGGATGGGTGCTTTAAAAAAAAAACCAAAAAAACCAAAAAAACCCACAAGAGCACTTTAGGCTGAAATTATTCTGGCTTCTCATCCCAGTCCTTCCTTCTTCCTCATGCCCATCTCGGCATCAGAGAGCAGAGATCAAAAAAACAGCCCAAAAATGGCCTCGTGCCAAGGGCAGGGGCCAGGTCAGTGCATGGCCCCCAGCCCCTGGGCGAGCAGGACAGGTAGGGGTGGAAGCCCCGCGGGACCAGAGCAGCACGAGCTATTTCACCAACCAATGCCAAATGCTGAGACCCCGACCCTCGCTGCCCCACGCCACCAGAAAGAAAGAGCAGAGAAACCACAAAGCCTTGCTCATCCAGACTGAGCTCCAGCTCCCTCCACTCCTGTCGCTGGTTTAGCACCTTCTGCTGACATTGGGATGGCTCAGGGACAGGCTCTCCTCTCACTCGCCCCACCAAAGTGGGGCTGCGGAGGTGGGAGCGTGCCCTGGCACATACATGCCTCTCCCTGTCCTCCTCCCCGCTCCCAGCTCAGCCTCCGCACCAGCCATCGCCTCCCATGCCGGAGCCCCGGGGATGTGCTCCCTCCCAGCAGCTCACGTGTGGCATTAATGAAGATGTGGTCGTGAGCAGTAAAATCCTTCTTAATGGACTCCTCCTCTGCAGGAGGGACCTGGGGTTACCAGTTAAAATACACTAAATACACCAAAGCCATTGCTCAATAATGTATTTAAGACCTTTTCTCCCACCATGCCTTATGAAGTGCATAGTGGATAGACACTTAACCCCCAAATATATATATTTTTAAACTCACTCACTGTAAGCTGTCCCTTAATAGTGCCTGCCCTTAAAGCTCAGCGGAGCAGAAGAGTGGCGGTTCTGGCTGCTCAGCAGGACGTATCCACGACGCCCTGCGGTGCCACCCCCTCATGAGGCACAGCCCCAGCCGTGCTCTGGGATGGAGGAAAACCCACAGAAACCCAGGTAAATGCTGCAACACGGGCAGATGCATCTTCCCCTCATGCTCACGCAGAAAGGCACCTTGTGCAGAGTTGCCACAGACTCCTCTCTCTCACTAAGAGACTCGGGATATTTGGGATACTATTAAGTTTCTATCATCCCTGATTCAGCTTGCTGCATTACTCAAGACAAAAAATGTTATGCAAGGCTTCCTAAACAAGTTGCAGTGAAATCTTTGTAGCATCCTACACCGACACATAGTTGGGATATGTCACATATTTGTCTTACTTTGTTCCTTTTTTGTCCTTTTTTTAGTCTCCTTCTACTTTTTCCCCCTTGGAAGTACGCTAGTTCCCATGGAAACAGTGATGTTATGGGTATGGACAGAGCTTCGGTGACGTCCACAAGTTCAGTATGAAAGCGGATTTATGTAACAGTTGTTGAAATGAAGGAATTGAAGAGATGGCTCTGCATGGCCACACATGTGGCATCAGTGCTGCTGTGCCAGGGATGCTACACCGGTCAGGCGGGTTCACACCGAAGCAGGAAAGAATGAGAGGGCAAGGAAGAGAGGAGGAGATCCCAAACGCATGAGAAGGTGCAGAAGGATGAAACTTGCTGTAAACATACATATATATATATATTAAAATTTAAATATATTTATTTATTTATATTTTTCTATTTATATATTCATATATTCCCATGGAGAGCATCTCTCACCCTTCACTGCTGAAGCAGAGGGCAGATGGGGGCCAGGCTACCAACCCTGGGCACAGAAAACCTCCTCCCGTCACCAGCCCAGGAGCTGCAGGAGGGCAGCCAGGTCCTTGCTGCTGCCCCAGCCCCAGAATCCAGCCGGGACAGATGCCATGGAGCAGTGAGCCTGCCCCGGTGCTGGCAGACAGCGCCCGCCTCCACGGCCAGGGAAGGAGATCCCCTCCGAGGCAGACCTCCCCGAACGGAGAAGGGGAGCATCTCCAGGAGGCTCCTGCAGGCTTCAAAACCTGCAAAACGGGCGCATTTCCTCTTTTTTGCAAGCTTGTGATTTAAATCCCTTCCAAGGGCAGTGCACAGATGGAGGGGATGTCTCTCCTCCTCCTCCTCCATCAGTCCCCAAGGATGAAGCCCGAACAGCTTCCAAAATGAGACGTTGCCATGCCCAGAGACACACAACCTCAACCCCCGGCTCTTCCCGCAGAGGCTTGGCTGGCAGACACCGTGGCGTGCAGAGCCAAAACCCCCAAAAAATCAATATATTAACAAAGCCGGGGAAGTGACAGGCTGATTATAGCCCCGCTCCATCCCAGCGACATGCTGGTGAGAACAAGCCCATGCTAATTGTCCTGGCAGCTTCTCCACCTCCCTTACGATCCCTGACACGCTCGGGGAAGCCTTGATGGGCTCTCTGCTCCTGCCACTGCTGGGGTTAACCCCCCTTGGCCAGGAAAACTCTGCGCCCATCCCTGCAGAGCCAAAATGTTCCCTGTGGAGCTGAAATATTCCCTGCGAGCATCAGCACCCCGCCCGGCGCAGGTGATGCAGGCTCTCTGCCTCCCTCCGCACTCCTCTCCCTTGGGGACCGCTGTCTCCCCTCCGGGCCACATCCCACTGGGACAGGTTGCAGCCCTCCTCAGCCCCCCGAGCCCTGCCAGCCACCCGCATGAGCTCGAACCCAATCCCAGCCTATTAAAAATACACGAGGCAAGTGCATGAAAGATTTATCCGGGGCAGGGGATGTCAGCAGCTGCAGCGGGGAGCGCAGGACACAGGACAGATCTGCGGGGTCAACAGCAGCCACTGATTAATTCAGCATTTCCTTAATTACCCGAAAAAGTGGGTGGCAGGATGGCACTGAGACGCGGAAACCAAGCGAGGACCACAAAACCCGGGGGAGAGGTGGCAATTACAGCCCGTCTTAGCATTCGCTGCAGCAATCCCGGCTGCAGCTGGAGCTTGGGCAGAGGAGAGGGAATTCCCTCTGCTGACTGAGGGCCAGGGGAAACCTCGGAGGAAAGAGCTGGTAGCGAGGAGCACGGATGCGAGCAAGCTAAACAAATCAGCTCCTTCTCCATCCAAGACACACAACAGTTTCTACCCCCACCCTTCCCCACAGCCCATTCCCATCCATCCGCAGACACCCAGGTGAAGGATACTTGCAGGCGGGATTTGAGAGACGGGGAAATCAGGGTGCAGGGCAGGAGGGATGCACTGGAGCGAGCCCTCCCGCAGCGGCGGAGCATCCCACCCTGCGGCATGCATGCACAGCCCTCGCCTGGCAGTCTCCATGGCTGCCAGACCCACAGAGTCATTACCAAGATCTCCAGAAAGGCGAGCAGGCACGGGGACATTTCAAAACACGCTTCCATTTGCCCTCTTCCACCAAGCAGGGAAACGTGTCCGCCACACTGAGGCAAACACCTTCCAAGGCCTTTAGAGAAGCTCAGACGGGTCTTGCCCGTTTGCACTCTACAAATGGCAGCTAGGGGCTCAGCAGAGGAAAAGGGGAGAGATGGGGCAGACGCAGAGTGATTCCTGGCTGCGCCAGCTCTAGGATGAGCCAAAAGCACCTGGCTCCCGGCCACATCTGCTGCAGCTGGGCCCTTCTCGTTCCCAGCCCAGTATTTTAATCGCAGAAGGGTACGAGCTCAAAGCCCCTGAGGAAACCTGGCCAAGCCTCACAAAAAGCTCAGAGGACAAATCCAAGGACAAACCCAGCATCATTTTAACCCTGTGGACCAAAACAGGACAGAAGGGCTGGAGGAACCACTATCGCCGCTTCTGAAGGGTGCAAACGGCTTAACACGAGTTAAAGCAGAGTTGGGGGGCCACAGACCCCATGTCCCCACACCTTCTCCCTTCCCCTCTGCTGGCACCAGTGTCCTGCCCTGGTGCAGGGGGGTTCCCAGGACCCGAGTCATGCCCGAGTTGCTGTGATAGAAAGGATAAGCAAGGCGATAGCTTCTTTTGGGGCAAACCCTTCTCCAGGCGCCAGCAGGAGCTGTGCCGGACCACCAGAGAACCGAGCCCTTTCCACTTAACACTTTGTGTTACCCAATGCTGGGTGTCACTTCCCGTGTAAAGCTTTGCTGAAGAACTACAGCTTTGAGGCCACTCAAACTACCTGCAAATTTTTGTGTATGTTTTCCTACCTGGCTTCAAGTTCGGGGAAAAAAAATATATTAAAGAAATTATGTTTACGAAGTCTGAATATGATGACGATTTTCCAACTGGCCTGCTTCAGTGCTTCACTTAGAAACAGAGCCAACGTTTCCTTTCTAAAAAAACATCAACGTAAAATACAATATTTTGTTGCAGGTTAAGCACTTAATTAGACAGGAACCATCTTACATGCTTTGGATTTTGAAGTCTATGATTAAAAAAAAAGAAAAAGAATGTTTTTGGTGTAAGCAACGCAGAGCTTTCACCACAGAGATAAGTGTTAAAAAGGTCATTTTGCAGGTGGGGAAGTGGAGGTCAAGGTCATGCCGGCCCCCCAACCCACTGCCTTTTCCTCTGTATGGAAGAGGATGCTCCTGCCCAAGGCATGCAGGGAGGGAGCAGCCAGTT
The DNA here is from genome assembly GCF_030463565.1 of Pelecanus crispus. Taxonomy (NCBI): domain Eukaryota; kingdom Metazoa; phylum Chordata; class Aves; order Pelecaniformes; family Pelecanidae; genus Pelecanus; species Pelecanus crispus. The sequence goes on along the minus strand of NC_134654.1, from coordinate 22,153,999 downwards.
CATGACTGCACTGGGAGATGCTCGAGCCACGAGCTGCACCCGTGCTGGTGTGCCTGACTCATTTCTTGAGGTGTCTACAAGTAACGTTCGTCTGCGTGAACTGAAACATCTTGACGCCATGTCAAAATACCGCAGTGACTAAATGTGACTAAAAGCCGTCACAGGCGCAGGCTTTATGTGGAATGACTGGCTGCAGCAAGCTGCTCTCCCCAAGGCTGAGCCATCGCGGGGAGAGGGAGCTGGAGCAGGCTGGGGGGCTTGGGCAAGGCTTTCTCCCTGGCGTGTGCCCATGCCCTTGGTCTAGTCGCTCCCTGTATGCAAATCCATGGCCAGGAACTCATGAATTAGCATCTCGCTGGCAGAGGAGGAGGAGGGAGATGGCAGAGGGAGGAAGAGGCAGGAAGATAGGGTCAGGATTGTGCCCAACACGCCCTGCTGCAGAGCTGGCCTCTACCGTGGCACTTGCACGGACATGGTAGGAGATGCCACCCCAAAACATCTCCCAGCCTCATGCGTCCACACAGCTGCAGCCCAGCCCCAAATGGGACAAGACCAGCTTAAAAGTGGGACCCACCCCACACGCTCCAGCCCAAAACCCTGGGCTGAGCTCAGACCTGATGTCCTATATGTGCTACATCCCACTGCCTGCTGCTACTGCCCAAAAAACCAAAGGTAGACATGGAGGGAAGATGTACAACCCCAAGAAGCATGCAGGGGCTTCACAGTGGCGTTTGCATGATGGAAGTTAGATGAAATACCTCAAGTCCTAGGAAAGACCACAAAAAAAAAAAAGGCTTTTTTGTAAAGGTTAAGGTGCATTCTATGAAATCTGCTTGCAGGGATGGCACAGCCCTCCTGCTTTCCCCTCCCCAGGTGAGTACAAGAGGAGGTGACGGCAAGGACGGCAGTGCCACTGCAGGAGATGCCAGGGGACGTGCATCCCGCACTGCCAGCCGCTCGGCCAGAGTAGGGCCTGGAGCCAGCCAGGTCTGCGCCTACGTCCCCCGCCCCGTAACACCCTCCACCCCACAGACAGCCGGGTTGCTGCTGGAGGCAGCCCAGGTGTGTGTTCTGCATGATCCTGGCGTTCCCAGGGGAAACCTGCCAGCACGTCAATCTGGTCTCCCCTCCAGGAAAGGAAAACAGAAGAATAGGAGCAGGTACAACCGGCAGCTGCCCACCTTCCCAACAGGCAGGGTGCAGGCAAGGCACAGGCAGCGCTCCTGAGCTGCCTGGGGTTTTGGGCCATCGCACCGTTTTGGTGCTTTCAGCTTCGGTGACAGCGTGTTGATGTCTCCTTGCAGAGACGGGAAGGGAGAGCAGACCGGGGGGTGCATGGGGCTGGCTGCTGGCAGTGGCAGGGAACGGGAGGGGATGGGACCTGGCATCGCTGCGTGGGGTGGCCGTTGGCCAGGGATGTTCGCCCAGCTCCAGCATTTGCAGATCCTTCTGGGGATCCCAAAGCACAGCTAATGCAGCGAGGGGGCTTTGCTTCCCAAGGATCAGCAGACAAGCTCGCCTGGGTGCAGGGTGCAGCAGTATGCAAGCGTGCAGGGGAGCACCCACGGGGCTGAGGGGTGCAGAACATGCAGGGGGAACCACCCTGGTGCTGACACCCCACAGTGCTGCCCGCGGGGATCCGGCCAGCACCTCCACCCAGCACAACTCAAGCAGGAATCTATTAAACACAAAACACCCCATTTAATTAGCATCAGGCTTCAACAGCAGCTGACAAAAGCCAGGAAGCTCGGAGAGCGGATGGCACATCATCCATGATGCCTTGGAGAGGCTCTGGTGCGGCAGCAAGGGCCTGACTCTGACCTGTCTGGCTCCTTCTGTGCTGGCAGCACCGACGGCGTGATGCCGCCAGAACCAAACCCCAGCAAAGGGAGAGCAGAGACCGAGCTGCCCCTGTCTTCTAGTGCCTGTCACTGGTGTCACAACCTGGCATTTACAATGGATTTATTCCATTCACTCATTCCGGCAGAATAAGCCCCCACTGCCCCAGGAGCTGCTCGGTGTCGGCAAGAAACCAGGCAGAGAGATCCTGGAAGATGCAGGGGCTCCATATTCCCCATCCTTTCCAAATCTCAGGCCATTTGCTGAGATGTCTGGGAATGAGCTCGGTTTGAGCCCATTTTGGTGGAAATTATCACTTTGGGGGTCTGTGTCCTGCTGTGAGCCCTACCAAGGGACCAGGCACTTTCGGTGCAGATGACCTGACCCTCGCAATCAGCGACCACTGGGCAGGGACAGAGGCAGGAAATGCTCCGGCACGCAGCCCCTGGTAAGCAGCACCCTGTCCTTTCCTCTCCAAAACCTTTATTAAACCAAATCTGGACCCGGCAGCAAGGTGAGCCCTGCTCCCGTGGCCGGATCTGGCCCCGCACACCACTGTGTCCTGGCACACCCCCAGGCTGCTCTGGAAAAGCCCCAGCCAGGGCATTTGGCCATTTCAGAAGCCTTAAACTAAATGATTTCTAATGCTCCTGATCTCTCCAAATGTTTCATGAAAAATGCACCAAACCCTCCAGGTTCCCAATCTCCCGCATGCCACCCGAGCCTCGCTCGCTTTGCTTGGAAAAAATAACAAGGACAACCTTTGGCAACCCAAAATACTCTCGGATTTGTTTGATCCCAGTCCATTCAATTGCCTCCTCGCTGGAAACCCACAGGGATATGGGGAAAACCCCCAAACCCTTGCAGAAAAGTTGCCAGCAGCATGAGCAATGGCAGGCTGGGGAGAAGCCCCGCAGAAGCCCCACGGCAGCACTAACCCCAGCACCGCTTGCTGCAGAGCTCTTGGTGTGGATGCACCAACCCACAGCCAGTTTAAAAGTCACAAAGAGTCCTGATACCCAGCCACCCCCCATCCCAGCATATAATTATGGGTTCAAGGCGCAAAAGGCACTCACAAGGCTTACCAGACAGGAGAGAGGACACAGTACAAAGCCAGCCCTTTGGTTTGGCACACCAGAAACATGATGGCCATTCCTAAGATCCAGCTCTAGACTCAACTCTCAGATATTTTTAATTTTTTTTATTTTTTTGCCCCCCTCTCTGGATGTGACTCATCCTTAGGCGGCATCTCCAGCCAGCACGCTGCTCCTGACGAGCTGCTATTGATTTACTCCATGTGCGGACAGGCTTATTGGGGAATAAGGGTGCCTTGTTCCTGTTCCAGGATCCGCGTGTCTCCGCACATGGAGTTAATTAAGAAAGAGCTCCATGTGTAGACAAGCCCTCATCAAGCCCCAGCACCTAACGAAGGCACGCAGCCCACTGCAGCCCGGCCCTGCCACCTTCTACATCCCCCACCCCAGGGCCTGGATGATGCTCAGTGGGTGCAACAAGAGTGGTGGGGTTGGGCTGCTGGCCCCGGGGAAGCGCCCCACACCCCTGCACCACTCCCCCGGCCCGAACACAAACGTGGGCCCCCCAAAGCCTTTCAAAGGGCAGGTCCTCCCAGCCAGCACCGCGCTCCGGCAGAAGGCTGTAATGGGAGCAAAGCGCACTTTAAAAATTAATGTGGAACAAAAGAATTTCCACAAAATAAAAATTGCAGTTTCTTTTCCATTAATAACATATTACAAGCCTCGCTAAAGAGGCTGCAGGCTCCAGCTCTTGCCCTTTGCTGTCCTGTCTCCCTCTCCATCTCAGCCTCATCGTCCCCTCCTGCTCCCCCTGCACTTTTCACTTCTGTTATCTGCAGCGAAAGCTCTCCGAAAGCTCAAACTTCCCCATCTCAGCCCATCGCTGGTAACTCTCTGATCCCATGTGATTTCATCATCTGCCCTCTAATGTAAAATGGATGTTCTAATTCTAACTAATAAAGTGAAAAGCAAGAAAGAAGCCGAAAATAAAGCCATCAGGCATGGGACTGATCTGTGTTTGTCTTCTTCCTAATTCCATTATTGCTTTGAAACAAGCTCTAGATATTACTGCTCCCTCATTAACAGCTGCTCCGGTTTCCCTCCGAACCCCGGAGACTGGGCCCTAATGAATCCCACAGCCAGGAGAAGGGGTTTTTAACCACAACAACAGCAACAAGGACAGAAACTTGGATTAGAGCATCTCACGGTGCTAATATTTATCTTTTCTCCAAGCCTGCAAGGAGACAAGATATTTCAGCCAAGGAGAGGAGGCGCAGAAGCACGTGCATGCACGGAGCAGAGCGTGGATGCTTTCAGGCACTCACAATCCATTTACACCTCATAAAATTCTCATTGCTTTTGCCTGGAACAAGTGCAGTGACCGCACCAACCCTTATTAAAAATGCCAGAATATTCCGCAGCAGCCGGCTGGAGTGTCGCTGCCCCAGCATGGCATGGGCAGCCTGCGCCCGCACGCTAGGGGAGCACTTGACGCTCGGGAGGGAAGCGCTTGCTTGCAACTGGGAGTGTTAAGTACCTCTTTTATGGTATAGGAGATTTAGGGGTGATTTTGGTCTCCTCTGCAACACTGCAAGGTGCAACCAAATCGAGTCCCTCAGGGCTCTGTCCTTCCTTGTGTTTCCGTACACAGCAGTGCTCTCAGATGCCCCCACTCTTCTTACTGAGTTCTGAGCTAAAGAAAAACAGGCCTGGGGCCTCTCAGTGAATATTTTCAAGCAGGACGGCCCAGGGAAAAACCTCCCCAGCACCAAGCCCCTTCCCTCAGCCCAGCGCTATGGGCAGAAACACCGCCTGGATGCTGCCCACACCACGGAGCCTGGGGCATTGCTGCAGGCAGGAGCTGCAAGGTTTTCCCTGCCTGCATCTCTGCCAGCCGAGGAGGGGACAGGGAACTGCTCAGCACTTCATTCCCCCACGTGCATCCCGTGCTGAGGGGCTGGGGGGTCCCATGGTCCCCCCAAGCAGTTCCCAGCCCCGTGCCTGCTCCGACACTCTTGCTTTTGGCTGCAAACAGTTGCTCCGACCGCGCTCAAATGCTCCAGGGATGGCAAGCACTGCCAGCAAATACATTAGTGAGAGCAAAGCAGCTGCGGGGAAGGAGATTGGCTTTGTGCATCTTGCCAGGCTGCTTTTCTCCTGCCTTTGCTCTCGGCAACTGTAAATAAGGAGGACTGAGCCGGATTAGAGGTTACTGTCCCAATCAAGGGTACTTCTGCGCGTCCTAATTCATTTTCCCCTGATCTGGCCTTTCCCATCCCATCTGTGCTGCAGCCGCGATTCCTGCCACCCTGAGTGCCAGCAGGCCAGGAGGTGCATTTCGGGCATCCTGGGGAGGTGACATCTCTAAATGACAAGAGAGCAAAAGCGGGTGGGTTTGCCATGAGAGCAGCCACCTGCAAGGACAACCGCTCCCTGCCAAGCACTGGGAGAGCCAGGCAGCCCGGCAGCTTGCCTCTGCCGGGACAGCTCCTGCTTCCCAGCAATGCCCACGGTCCTGCGGCACGAAGGATCACATCATGGACTGACCAAAACCAGGAGGGAGCAAAAAACCAGGCACAGGGCCACTGGGCAGCAAGCAGAAAGCAAAATGTGAAAGCCTGGGGTGCCTTTTCCCCTCTGGCACTGCAGGGTGCCCAGCACCCCGCTCCCACTGCAGACAAATACTGACCCAGCGTGCTGCCCGCACCGCAGCTCCCCAGGACTCTGCCAACACCAGCACCACGTGATGCCGGTGGCAACCGGAGGTGCTGGATTTGTGCTTCACCCCTGTTCCGTCACCCCGCAAGCTCCATCCCCAAGTGACGCGGGTTTGGGACGAAGGAGTCTTGTGGACATCTTCCAGCCCCGGACATGCTCAGCCTGACTAGCCCTCTTCACAGGGAGGTGATTTTGCAGGAGGACAAGCCAGGCACAAAACCAAAATAATGCAAGCTCCAGCATGTGAAGAAGATGATGCAGGTGCCGTGGCTGGGACCAGCCCTCGGTCCCAGGAAATGTTTATTGCAATTCTCACTCATCCAATTTCTCAGACAGGCCCTGATCACAGAAGAGGGGTTGGTATCATAGCCACATAATTAAAATTATAATTTGTTCTTGCCCAGAGCAGAGGAGCACGAGCAACCTCTGGTCCATACAAGGAGGCAAAACACAAAGACATGTATTTTGCCCCCTCCTTGCATTGCCACCCTGCCACAGGCCTGCCAGCACCTCCCCAGGGCCAGGCTGTCACGGCATCGCCCCGTGGGTCCCCGCTGTCCCTGCGCTGCAAGCTGCGGGGCTCAGGGAAGCAGCTTCCCAGCCTGGACAGGCATTTTGGAAATGGCTCCCAGCTCCCGGTGCGACCCACCAGCCCGTGCCTGTTGCCAGCTTGTTCAGTTTTAGGATCCCAGCTAAGCCCACCTAAATCAAAGCTCAACTTCTGCAAGCATTTCACTGCTTATTCCCGGTGAGATTGACCCCAGAGACCCGGCAGACTGCTCAGCTGAGCAAGCAAGATAGCGCTTTCCTTTCAAGGGATTTTGCTTTATATTTGGGCAGCAGGAGCAGCCTGGGGCAGCAGCAGGATGGGGAGCTGGGAGCAGCAGCTTCAGCCTCACCACCCGCTGCAGAGGAAGATGGTCCATGCGCTGCTGAAAGCATCCCGGAGCTGATTCCCCATCCGAGGAGCTGTATGCTGCTCGGCTGCTCGGGTTAACACAGGTGCTTCGGTTACTTTTGTTTCCTCTTTCCCTTCACCACTGTTTATTGCTAAATAAATTTCAGAGGTTGGGGTGTGATAACGGGGCTGAAAAGCCTGGATCCACTTTTCCTTTCGAGGCCCAGAGGGATCCAGCCCCCATCCACCAGCACTACAGAGGGCAACGAACTCACCCGGCTACAACACGGCTGCCCCGAACAGAAACTCTATTTTTCTCTTAAGTTCAAAGATATTCAGATAAATTCTCTCTCATTAGCTTCATCATCTGCTCCTAGTTCTTAGCATGGCTTACAGTGGCAGTGCCAAATTAAAGGAAAGAGGCTCCCTCTCCAGACCCAGGCCACCTTTGCAGACCTATGGAGCCAGACGTATTCCAGGTTTTACCCCAGAGACCTGACCAGCAGTCTATTAAAATCAGGTCATTTATTTAGGTGCTTAGATCTGGACTTCAAATGGCTAAAATTAGCCTGGAAAGTTGCACTTTTCTGGATTTCTCATCCCATGCCTCAGTTTCTAAAACCAGGGAAAAGAAGAACAATTATTTCTCTCCAACCCTTTCGAAAGCACTTGGAGCTCTTCGGATGACAGTGCAATTTGGTACAGACGTATTCATTATTCTTCTCCTCCATGGAGCAGTGTTAAATCTTTCTCCATATAAAGTCATTTTCTAAATTAGGTAAAGACGGTGAGTTTTGCACTGAGCACATGTGGATATTTTTATAAAATGTTTAAAACTTCTTGTCTGACTTTTCCTTCCCTTGAAGGACAACGTACTGAATTAAACCCTTCCGTGACCCCGTTTCATTTCACCCTCGAGGACTTCTCAGTAAGACTTTGCCAAAAAGTAACATTAGCGAGTTCACTTCATCGTGGATAATAAATGGCAAAGTCTGGGTTCACGTGCTGCCTGGGCTTAGTGGGAAGAGAGGGGATGGGGATGCTCTGGGACAGCCCCCAAAGGGTTTTAACACATCGGGTTTGCAACCCAGAACCAGCCAGGTGAGTCCACACGAACCCCACAGGAACCGCTGTCACAGATGGAGCCTCCCGCTCATCTCCAGTTTCCATCCCTGCCTTGTTTCACTCGGCTAGAAACACTGCCAAAGCGGCCGTGTGGCCACCAGCTCCGCTCCCCAAAATGCATTCCACAGTGGAGGAACCAGCGGCGGGCCCCTGGCTGCTCCCCAGGCAGGCAGGAGGGTGCTCTCCTCCACCCAGGCAGGCAGGACCGGGTGCCCCGCGCCTCCCCTGGGTCCAGGGCTGGGGACAGGCACTCTCCCACAGAGGATACGACTGCAACGTTAACCCTTGAAAAGCCCTCCTAAAGAGGCGTTTTTTTCCCTGGGAGAAGGGGCTCATATTGCCGGTAGCTGTGCAGAGATGGGATAGATCAGCCCTTTCCCGCCAGCCCTCCACCGGGAAATGCATCCCTTGCGGGAGGCCTGGGCTGGGGACGCACTCCCGTCCTGCCGCGGCTCCGAGGAGCGGGTGCAGGGGGACCCGGCCCCCGGCACGCACTCAGCACAGCTCCGCATCAGGGAAACAAGATGCAGTCGGGTCCGAGGAGAGGGGCCAAAAGCCAGGAGAACAGAAATGAGAAGGGGGAGGTGGCTCCAGATCCGCCAGGTGCCAGCTCTGAAGAGGGAATTATTTCTGCCAGGTGCTCGCCATTGCCCGCCGGCTTCATTGGGGGCTGCAGAGCCGCAGCCCGAAGCACGGACGGATCCCGAGCCCAGACAGCAAACACGGGAAAGGTCACCCCTGCTCAGGCCCAGCAAGCTTAAGCAAAGCCGCCGCCGTGTCAACAGGGAGAAGGTTTGAGCCGAACCAAAATAAGACGTTGATGCTGAGAAACGTGCCTGCGCGGGGGTTTGTGAAGGTTTTGTGTCTCAGCTGCGGCGGGCTGGAAGAGGAGGTCACAGGGGATGCTGTGTCACCAAACAGCTTCAGGCTTTTGGACGGCAAGCCAGCCCCTTCAGCTCTCCCTGCGCAAAGCTGCTGGGCCAGGAACACACTCGGCAGAGCCCAGCCCCGCTCCCAAGAGCGGGGCACGGGGAGCATCTTCCTCCCAATCCCCCCGTCCCAGGGAGCGAGGGGAGCCAGGCCCGCCATGGAAGCCCCCCGGGAGGCTTTGCAGGGGCTCTGGGTGCTGGGAACGGTGCTGCCATCGGCTCCAGATGTGCCCGCTGGTGGCGGAGATGCCAGGAGCAGGGAGCGGGAAGGCTCTGACCCCTGGCAGAGGAACAAACGGCTGCAGCGACAATAAAAGCAACTGGGTGGGATGCACGGGAGCCGTGACCACACGCTCCTCCCTCCCCGCAACCATCAGGAGCCCAGAGCAGAGCCCCGCTCTGCCTCTCTCCACTCACCCCTGCAGCACGCTCTTGGCACCGCACAGTTTTCAGGGCTTCCCATGGTGCCCCCGCTCCCTCCAGGAACAGGGATGATCCCCACAGCCACAAAACAGGACCCGACACACCAGGAGGAAGGGACCTGCAGAGCCCCAAGGGATACAGCACAGGGACATCAGGGACAGAAGATGGCCAGCACTAGCCCTGTCATCCAAATGCCGAAATAAAAGTTTCTTATCTTCCGAAATAACTTCCTGAGCTTAAATTTCTGTTATTTTTAACCTTACTGCTGCATTATAAATAACCATCGGGTCCAGCGCTCGCCTCCCAAGGCAGCCACTGTGGGTTCATGCTCCAGCTGGGGCAAACTTTATGGCTTTACTTTTCTGAGAGCCAATCCAAAACCTTGGAGGGGAGCCAGAGAAAAGCCTGACCCGCGGGAAGAGGCCGAGGGAACCGCAGCTGCCCCATGGGGCTGTGGAGTCAAGAGGCGCCGGGACCATCCCTTGCCGGAGGGGAAGGGGTCACTGGGAATCAGCCACGTGTGGGTGGGATAGTGGGTCCAGTGGGGGGATGTTTCCCAGGAAAGCTGGGCTTCTCCCATGGAGAGCATCCCAAAAACATCCCGGTGCTTTCACGTGCACATCTTGGTCTTCCTCACCCAAATTGACCATCATTTTGGGTCCCAGGCTGCCGACGCCCAGCCAACTACCGAGCTCCCCGGGGACGGAGCCGACACGCGGCGGCGTGGGTGCAGACGGGGCAGCAGGGCTCCGGACGTTTGTGGGGCTCCACGCCACTGTCACAGCCCTGAGCAGAGCCCCTCAGCATGGGAAACCCAGGGGCCGGGCACCGGCCCGTCAAGCAGGGATGGGGTAAGTATGAGAGATGGTCACGCCTGGGGACACGCTAAGGGGACAGCATCTTCCCCAGCACCTACAGCACGTGTGCGGCAGCCCCTGCCAGCACGCAATGAGGGACTGCCAAGGGCTGCTCAGCCCTTTGCCACAGCCTCTGCCCCGCTCCAGCACCCGCAGCTGGGGGCAAGAGGAGCCCCCCAGGGCAGGGGCAGACTGCAGCGGGGCACTGGCTCCCACTGCCATTTTCCTATCCCCTATCTGTGCAGCAAAGGTCACTCCAGCATCCTGGGCAATTGTTCTTGCGATCTGCAAGAAAGAGGTTAAAACCTCCCAGCTCAGTGGATGCGAGTGGCAGAGGAATAAAAAAAAAAAAAAAAAAAACCAAAAACAAGAGCAGCTTTTATTCCAGCTGCTCCAAGGCATGAAGCCAGCCCAGCTCCGCAGGGCTCCCGGCATGGTCCCTGCAGCGCTGTGGCCGCATCCCTCCCGGTCCAGGGGGTCCCCACACAGGCTGGCCGGGGGAGAAGCAGACTTTTCATTAGCAACTCAGAAACTTTTCCCAGTGGAAGGTTCCCCGAAGCACCGGGAATTTTGGCCCTGAGCTGTTTACTTTCTGTATTTCTGCAGATTTCACTTGTGGTTCAGAGGAATTCAGGCACAATTAGAGCCGCTGCCACTCACCCGCCAGAGCCCAGCACAGTGGCATCGGGACCCGCTGCTCGGCCGGCCAGGGAAACCAACTGCCCTAAAACCCAGGCAGAGACAAAGGGCTCTGCCCTGCTCCCTTTCCTCACACAGAGGTGATGGCCAAGACAAAGAGCTGCCTGGGAAAGGCTTGAGGAAGACAGGCTCCAGCCAAGCCAGGAGAGACACATCTCCCAGAGCCATCCTGGCAGAGGGAACAACCTCCACTCCCTCCAGACCCTTCCTTGCAGTGGGAAGATTTGGCTCAGAAATGGTACTGTTGAACAACTACCCTCCCCATCCCATCCCATCCCATCCTCCACCAGCACAGACCCCCACAGCCCTTAGACCCATCGGCCCTGAACGCCTCTGTCTGATTAATTGGCTAGAAAGGATAAGTGGGAACAGACTGGAAGGAGGCGGCGGCCAAATCCTGATAGTTAACGAGCCGATCTGGGGATGAGGCCGGACACAAGGTGAGAGTGCCCCATACCAGGGCTCAGCAAGCAGCTTGGCTGCTTCACTCCCAGCTTGTGTGAGGTTTTCCTCTCTCTTGCAGCTTTCCCTTCCACAATCCCTGGCCCAGGGATGCCTTTGGAGGGGACAGGACAGCTTGTGCTTCCCACAGGACAGAGGCTGCTGCTCTTCTCTGCAGAAACCTGCGCTTTCCTCCCTAAACATCTATGTTTAAGGATGGACCTCAGCCCGAGGATTGGGATGCAGCATCCTCTTGGGTTATTGCTTCTGCTGGGCCCCTGGTCAGTCTTCAGCCCCCGCTGCACCCACGCCTGCAATGGGGACTCTGCCCTGCAACGCAGCCCAAAATATCTTAGGGGAAGGATCCAGACCCCCTGCGCTGCCCAGACTTTGTTCCTGAGCAGGACTGAGTGGAAGGGGGTCCTGGCTGGCCTTGGTCTTGCTCCAGGAAGGCTCATGAGCAAATCAATCCCCCAGGCACTGGAAAGGATGGACCTGAACCCAAGTCCTGGAAAGGGCAGTGAGTGTGGGGAGCCTGGGGCGGTTCGCACCCCAACACAGCAGAGTCAGACCGAGTGGTGGGTTTACAGAGTGCTTGCTCCAGAGAAGAGTGGCTCCAGCCATGCCAGCATTGCCTGCCCCATCCCACGGCACCAGGAACAGAGGAGCAGTAACCGCTTCCAAAACCAGCCAGGGAGAGCCGAACAGCCCAGCGTGCACCACCCAGTTCACTCCATCCCCATCACCCACTCTCCCCTCGCTTCCCACGGGATCCTCTCGACTGCGGGAACAGCAGTGGTGAGAAAAATTGGGGATCGGCTGCGGAAAACAAATTCTGAATTAAAAACACCTGCAGCTGCTAGTGGCAAAGCCATGGTTCTCAGAGCCACATCTCACCCCGTCGGGGGTCAGCAACCCCCAGAGCGAGCTACGTGTCCAAATCAAAGGCAGGCGCAATCAGAGCGATCCAAATAACACACGCAAACGGGCTATTTGCAAATAAACAGAGCGAGCCAGAGGGAGCCAGCGGAAACGGCAGGGGAAGGAATGCTCTCCAGTTTAGGAAGGTTGGGATCTGCTGGTGGGCAGCCTGAGGAAGGAATGCAGTGACGTCCGCCCAGCTAATAAATTAGTGAGATGAATTATTCAGGATGAATTATTCACCCGGCTCTCCATCCCCGTGAGGAGCTGAGCATGCAGCCCAGCGCGGCAGGGACCCCGGCAGGAGCTAGAAACTCTGGTGAGGCATTTGCTGCTGATGCTTCCAGGAAGGGCTCGGCTCAGTGCAGCAGCAACGGGTTTGGGCAGTTTTCACCCTGGCGATGGAGCGAGCGGAGGAACAATGGAGGCTGAGGATGTCATGCCGGGAGACGTGCCGAGTGCTGGGGGCCACACACGTGTTCCCACGATGGGTGACAGCCGAGGGCATGGCTCATTTGGGTCACTGGTGGTGCAACGTCACGGTGGGGACTGGCCAGGGTGGGCAGAGCACCCTGCCTCCACGCTGCTGCCTCGGTGTCCCCCTGCGAGGCTGTGCCTACTGTCCCACCGCCTGGCTCTGCTCCCCCAAAAGCAGGGACATCCCTGACACACAGGCACTGCCATGCCCTCAAGGCACCCTGGCAGACCCTAAACCCCAGCCTTGCTTGTCCATCTGGGCAAAGAGGGGGAGTGGGGGTCTCGCATCGCCCATCACCCCACAGGCTGTCCTCACCCCCACACCTCCCCCTGGGACCCGCAGGATTTTTGCCTGTCCAGCCTCGCCTGCCCTGTGCCAACCTGCTGCGGCCACGGTGACAGCCCTGTGAGGCCACCGCTCCTCCAACATCGCACCTCAGCCTAACGACTTCCTAATTAGCAGAGCCGCAAGCTGCGAGATGATGAGCTGGCGCGATGCAACCGGGACATGATGGCGCACAGCTCAAATGCAGTTAAATGCAAACAGCAAACGGGGGTTGCTGCACCCTGCCTGGGGCACCCGCTCAACCCCCAGCTTGTCACTTTTTGGGGTCCCTCAAAATGCAGCCGCCCCATGTGGGAGCAAATGACAAAGCCCAAGACTCCGCAGCCACATGAGCGGGATCGCTGTGTTCCATATGTGATGAAATCCCCCCCAAAACGCCATGGTCTCACACCCAAATTGTGGAGGGGAACCTTGAGCACACGCTGAGAGATGCGGGGAGCACGCCCGCTACCAGCACGCCTTCCCGCGCCCCCACTCCCAGCCCTGTTGGGTTTTTTTCCCTTTTTAACTAGCTGTCGCTCCCAGGGAGCGGTTTCCTGGGCAGTGACGTGACCCCACTCCCCCGAGAGGCAGGGCCATTGCTGCGATTCATTCTCAGGGTTACAAAACCCCACAGCTGCCCCCAGGCTGAGCTTTCCTACCACAGGGCCATGCTGGGAACCCAGCGGCGGGGGGCAAAGGGCAGGAGCTGCCCCGGCCGGCATCCAGCATCCCACCAGCCTTTTACCCCAGCGGTGACGGAGAGGAAGAGGAGGGAGGCGGTGATCCCCCGTGCCCCCACCACAGCAGCAAAGGGAAAGGTGACCACGGCAGAGGCTGTTCCAGCTCCGTGGGTGCTGGCAGAAGGAGGAGGGGGGTCCCAAAGCTGCGGCAGAAGGCAGAACGGAGGCAAGCTGCAAAGCCCTGGTGAGGATGCAGAGCCCACACAACGCCTCTGCCCCAGCAGCGGGGTGGGGGGGGGGGGGTGACCCCCACCCCCCACAGCCTCCCTAGCCCTGCAGGGTTGAGTTTGGCTGTCACTAAAACCCAGAGCAGTGCCCTTGGCAAGTCGCCCATGCAGACCGTGAGCCCACCCCGCAGTTATTAGAAGCCAGCAAGACATTAAAATCCAAAACCAAAGCAGCGGCTCTGTGTTCAGGGACACACCGGGGTGGCCGGCCAAGGGGATACACCAGGACCGAGCCAGGACCAGCTCTGCCCTGCACCTTCAAACAACTCAACCACCACAAAGAGCCACCAGCCCCAGCCCAAGCCCTCTGCCAAACCCCGAGCGGGGACCAAGGGAAGGCGACCGCAGAGGAGCCAGTCCCGCTGGCTCCGGCCGGGGAGATGCTCAGTGACGAGAGCCGGGGCAGGCGGGCACACTGCTGCACGGTGCCGAAAACACCACCCGGGTTTACGAGGCCCCAGGGAGTAGGGAGGCTGTTACGTTACCAAATGCCCATCCGCCCAGGGAAATAGCAGGTGCTGAGGAACAGCAGCTGCCAGGATACAATATTTATATGCGTATATATGTATTTTAAGAAGTAAAACACAAAAATTGCCTGTGTGAGCAAAAGGAAGGTCGTGAGAGGTGGGAGAGAAGCCACAGAGCTGCCAGTTCCTAATATTCACTTCACACTGTCAGTGGGGGATGATGGTCTCCCCTGCAATTCCCATGTTACTGATGGGGAAACTGAGGCAGGACAGACCTTTGGGATTTCCTGAGCCCCCTGCGACCCCAAACCCCCGGGGTTTTGCCAGTGCAGAGATGGATCCCTTGAGATACCCGCCCCAAATATTGCTCACAGGCAGGGAGGCAGTCCAGTGGGACTGCCCAAGGGATGTGAGACAGAGGGACAAGCCAGCAGAGCCAACCCCCCCCACCCCCCAAATCTGCTTTCATGGGGCTCCCCCAGCTGAGCCTGTGGGGACCTCGGGGGGGCTGCAGCAGCAGGATGGGAGACACAGAGCTGCCTAATGCCCACCCCACAGGAGCGGGATCACAGGGCTGGCTCAGCCCCAAGGGGACCACCCCAGGGATGTCCCCCTCTCCCTGCCACCACCCCCAGGCACGGGCGAGCACCCCGTGGGACTCAGCACTACCCTCCGTGCCCCCGGGACCCATGTGGAGGCAAAGCTGGACCATCAGCCTCCCAGTCGGGGGTTTCCATCGCACATCTTCCCCGCACTGGGCGGGAAAGGGGCTCGTGGGACCCATCCTTCCCAGGGCCGGCATCCGGGAGCAGCTTCCAGCGCCGGCTGCTCCCCCAGGGAGGAAGAGGAGAGCTGGGGCCAGGGAAGAATAAGGGCGTGCATGGAGGGAACAGCATGAGAAAGCCAACCCGCTGCCAATTGTGCCAAGTTGTGCAATGCTCGAAATGTCACTGCGGGTTCCTCTTTTGTTCCCCTGGCCCAGAGCAGGGGAAGCGGGACCGGACCCCCCCTGCCAGTGGGGCCCCCCCACCCTCTCCTCCTTTCATTCTAGCAAAGCCAAAGCCTCTTGGGTTTCCCCGCAGCATCCCCGGCTCAGCTGGCTGGTGCCAACAGTGCAAGAGAGGGCTTGGGCCAAAGGGAACGTGCCCATCCTTTGGGGTCACTGCAGAGAGGAACCATCCCCTCCAGCAGCTGCCGAGCGCTGGTACAGTGCGATCCCCCCTTTCCCTCCCTTCCTGGCTCCCTCCTCTCTCCAAGATAAATATTTCAGCTTTTTCCTCCTTCCAGGCAGCAGCACTCAGCAACTCCGCATATTTTCAGCGGGTGAGCGGCAGCTCAGGCACCCACAGCCAGTGATGCCGGGGCAGCAGCAGCCGCATCCTGCGCCCACCCAAGGCAGCGGCGATGCTCATGATGCCCCAGGACATCCCCAACCACACCAGCATGTGCATAAGGCACTGCCTCATCCACATCCCCAATCCCACCACTGACGCAGCATTGAAAAGACACCCAAAATTGGGGCAGGCAAGGTGGTGCGCAGCAGCCCCGGCCCCGTTATCTGCACAGCAGCCCTCCTCGGACGGCAAACCCAGGGGGAACCACGCGCCAGCTTAATTAGGGGGGAGAGAGGCAAGTGGCTGTAAGCGGGAGAGGAGAGGAGCCTTGTTAGAGGTTACGCAACAATTTCTTAATCAACCGAGGCTGCTCCGCAGAGCGCAGCCGATGCAGCCGCTCAGGGTTTGGCCGGCACCCGCTCTTGGCTGCGGCCACCCGGGCTCAGGTTGCAGGCAGGGTGGGTGCAGGCAGCAGTTGCCAGCGCCTGTCCGACGGCAAGCGGGGATGTAATGCAAAGTGACAGTGTTTACTCTCCGCTCTCCGCAAACATGTGTGTGTCGGGTCCCCACAGCCCGCGCGGCGCCGGCTGCCCCGACCCGTCGCCGGTGCCCCTCCATCTGCAGAAGACCCTGAGCCGAAAACCTCCCTGGCAGCGAGGAGATGCCGGGGAAGCAGGGCGCACGGCACCCCGCTCGGCTGCGGCACCGCGCAAGCGATTCCCCCGGCGGGGAACTAGCCTCAGTAATTTTAGAACATGCCAGTTTGCTAAACCACCCGCCACACCTCCAGTGCCAGCCTGCAAGCTCTGCGTTCTCCCCAGCTTTTATTTGGGCAGGCGTGGGCCAGCCGGGAGGAGCGAGGAGCGCCCAGCGCTGCCAGCTCGCCCAGCCAGCTGCTCCCCCGGCTGTCCCGGCAGCTGGAGTCGTGGGAACACACCAGAAATCGCTAGAAAAGCATGAAAACATAAATCACACTCCCCATCCACAACTCGGGATGGGGAAGCCGCCGTTTGTGCCATTTCTAAACTTGCTGGGTTGGTGCTGGGTTTACTGAGTCTCTCTACCAGCTCGAAGGGAAATGACAGCCAAGGACAGGGGCTGAAACGCCGAGACCGCGGGCACCTCCGGGAGCTGTGCTTGGCTCCCAGGGAGCCAGCTGGAGCACAGTTAAACCAGTACTCGAGCCTTGACACCCCTCCAGCACCAGCAGCCTGCCCGTGCTGCCGCACCCAGAGAGGTACAGGGGGGACGCATCCTGCGCCCATCCCACTACCCTTGTACCCTGCAGCATCCTCACGATCGTGCTCTGCTTGTGAGGCACTGCTGGTGGTGAGGGAGGAGGAGGAAGCTCCCGCACTCCTGGCCAGCATACGTGCTTTTATTCTACTTTTTTTTTTATAAACAAAATAAAATCCACATATTTAACGGTGACGAGGTATTTCAAGCCATGCTCGTTAGCACCCGCTGCGAGCATCTCCGAAAGCAGCGTTCATTCATCCCGTCTGCCCACGCTCCCTCAGCAGCGACAGCCGGAGGGGTGGGGGGTCCCCAGGATCTGCGTCACCCCGCAGGGAGCGGGCACAGAGACACTGCCACCAGCCTCCTGTCCCCTGCGCTGCTCCGGCCGGGCAAGGTGAGATGCGACGGGAAGGACACTTGCTCCCTGTCCCGCCGGGCAGCGTAACTCCTTGCAGAGACCCAACACACTCGTCTCCCCCGCCGCCGCCTGAGCAGGGCAGGATCAGGCCCCGTGGGATCTGCCAACGGCGTTTTCCCCTTCCCCCTCCTCCAGCCCAGCTGCAGCACGGGGCCGTGGGAGGTGGGAATGAGGCAGCGAAAGGTATCAAACATGGCACCAAACCCAACCATAAATAATCTCCCGAGCGCAGCTAAGTTTTGCAGCCTTTCCCTCACCTTCCTCCAGCAAACCTGGGAGCGTCCTGGATTCCTAACCTGGAAACGGAGCGAGACGGGGGAAATAGCAGCGACTTTCTCCCCTCTTCTGAAAGGATGGGGATGAAAAGCAGCAGCAGCAGGGTGAGCTGCAGCCTCGCCGGGCTGCACAGGCAGCACCAGCCACGGTGTAGGGATGGTGTGACCCACGAGTCCAGGAACCATGGCCCCTCCACCCCTTTCCCACCCCAGGAAAATTTCATCTCATGATTAAGACACAGGATTGCCAAAAAGATCCTGCCTCGCGTTGCTTTTCCTGTATGCCTGAAGGCAAATCATCTCATCTGCCATATGCATCAGTTCAGCGTAAAAAATTTGTGGAATAACAACAACAAGCATTTTTTTTTCCCTCCTTCCCGCCATGCTCTCTCATGTCTGTTGCGAGTGCAGACTCACTGGGACGGCATCAGTTGCTGAGCACACCATGATGCCCAGCATAGCTGCACCCATGGGTGCCACACCACACAAGCACGAGCTGCTGCTCGGGCCGGCTGTCCTTGGAAGACAGCCCAGGCAAAAATAACGTAGCCGGCCCTCCCTATTTACCCCCAGGGTATTTAACGTTAACGCGATAATCTCCTCTCCCCAGGCACACACGGGTTTTCTTGGAAGAGCAATAAAGGAGAATAAAAATGTGAGTCTGGGAATGCTGGACGTTTGCTAAGCCACCGCCCCGGCAAGGCTTGGACAGCCAAAAGGCCAACAGAGGGACGCTCGCGGTTCCGGGACATCCCGACGGGAACCCGGGGGAAGCGCAGCCGTTCGGCACCTCAGCCGCACCCCACCTCAGCACTGCCAGCACACCCCAGCCAGGAAACCCACCCCACTTTAAACCACTTTGGCCTGAAAAATCGGGCAATGGAAACATAGTGGGAAGGGACCATGGTTTGGGGGGATAAGTGGATTTTCGGCAAGTTCCTGTGAGGCTGGAGGCGGAGGAGCTGCCCAGCCTGGGCTCTCGCAGGCATGCCCTCGCCAGCTGACC
Source organism: Pelecanus crispus (assembly GCF_030463565.1). Taxonomy (NCBI): domain Eukaryota; kingdom Metazoa; phylum Chordata; class Aves; order Pelecaniformes; family Pelecanidae; genus Pelecanus; species Pelecanus crispus. The sequence goes on along the minus strand of NC_134654.1, from coordinate 22,135,604 downwards.
CCTGGCTTCAGCCCAGCAGCATCCTTCAGGGCTGCAAACACCAAAATCTCTGCCAGCACTGCAATCTCCACCGTGGCAGCGGCTCACCCCAGGCAGGCTCTTGGCAAAAGCACCCCAGGCACTGCATGCATACGAATCCTCGGTGGGGATATATTAGTTCAGTCACGCAGACCTACTGAATCAGGAGCATTAATTGGTCTTCACTGTTCAAATACTGACCTCAATTAGAGCCACTTTTCCCTTTTTTTTTTTTTTCCCCCCCTTTGCTGGATCCTTACACCCTTGGCTCTGCTAGTTTAAATACCAGAATACCTACACTGGCCTTGGGGAGACTCAGCATTAACTGTACGTTTGCACCTAATTTATAGCCAGGCTCTTTGCAGCCTTAATGAGCACACCTCTAAAGGAAAGGGGGCAAAAAAAAGACACCTACTGCAGGAGATGTTTGCCGCCAGGCTCGGAGCTGCTCAGTCATTAAGGGGGATTTGGACATGGCACTGCTAGCTCCAAGCTCCCGGCTTGAACAAATCCCAGATTCAGATGATGCTCAGCTGGACTGACGGCACAGCCTTTCCCCGGGAGTTATCCCGTCTGTGCTGTGTGCGTCCCAAAGGAGGAGCACGGCTCTGTCCCGCTGCAGCCCGCCCAGCCTCCAGCCCCCAGCTAGCCAGGAACGCAACAGCCCTTGAAGTTGCTCTAATTCTCATTATTTCTTTCCACTGATTTCCTACCCATGGCATCCCAAGCCAAAGCCCAGGAGAAAACGGCCGGGATTTCAGATTTAATTAAATCTCGCTGAGCTGGCTGCAGCCCTCCTTCGAGGCAGCGCTGCTGCTGCTATCGCCGAGCCTCCCGCACGCAGCGGGACGAGCCCGTGCCGACGCCAGGGAGCTGGAGGGGGCAACTCCTGCCTGATGCTGGCACATGGGTCCCTGCTAAAGTCCATGGCTTGGGGCTAATTCCCATCCCAGAAGCACTACACGCTTGTCAGGGTAAGAAGCCAAATAGTTGCAGATTTTACCCCAATTCACTTTTTTTTTTTTCTTTTTTACCAGCTCACTGCTGGTTGAATGGAGCCCTGGGATCTTCAGCCCGGTGCCAAAACCACGTTGGAAACCAAAAGCTGTCTTCATTAGGTCAGAGAGGGAGAGGCAGGCTGCACTGCCCAGCTCTGCCTGGCATCCAAAATAAACCCTAAGAAAGCTTTTCCCAGGTCTCCGATGCTAAAGGAGGGGAGCAAGGTGCTGCGGGCACCCATGGGGACCCCTAGCTCCGGCACCGGCTCTGTGCAGGAGAAACAAACTCCCTGGCAGAGGCAGGAGCACCCAATGAAGCCACCCAAAATTGCAGGTTAATTCTCTGCCTAGGGACAACTGGTGCTGGGGACAGACAGCGGGGAGACAGCTGTGACAAGGACCTCCCCAGGTTGGGGTTTTCTCTTTGCCTGGGGCACAGCAAGTTGTCTGCAGAATGTTTCCAGGGTGCAAAGCCTGCGGGAAGCAGACACACACAAAATCAGGTATTTAGCTCTCCCTCACCTGCCACCCTGACCAGTTCCAGCAGGATCTGGAATAGGAGTACAAAACACTTCAAGGATAACTCAGCTCCCCCAGTTTGCACCCAAAATCGCCAGCTAGGTAGAGGAGGAGCAGGGAAAGCATGCCCCATCCCAGGGGAGAGGCAGAGGACTGGCATGCCCCAGGCTCGGCGCCCAGCCATGCTCGGCGCGCTGGCTAACGGGCCGGCACAGCCTTGGCTTTCACGTGAAACAGTTTCCAGTCCCCAGTCCTGCTTTAAGAGATGACCTGGAAATCCCAGTCTCGAGACCCACCAGCAGCCCCACTGGCCACGGCAGCTCAGGCCAATGGGATTATACTGGTGCATTACCTGGACGCCAAATCACTCCTGCCTTTTGCCATTTACTGTGGATATCTGATTATTTTCTTCCTCCTAAACTCCAAACCATTAAGTGTCCAACACAAGCAGCAGAGGAGAGGCAGCAAAGCACTCTGGACCGATCGCATTGCAAGTCACCTTTCACGGGCACAGGTTGAGGTGTGCAGTGAGATTTCGGGGTGAGGGGAGGGATTTCCGATCGGGATGGAGCTGGGAAGGAGGGAAGGCAGCTGCCGTGCCTCAAGAGCCCCAGCACCTCAACGAGCAGGTGAAAATGAGCACATCACAACAACTGCAGAGGTGGCTCTTTGCTGCCAGCCCCAGCAGCCAGAAAAGCTTTGGCACAGAGATTTTCCACAGTTTTAATGTCCATCCATCACTGCACAGATTTCGTGCCCAACCAGGACAGACCCATGACCCCAAACTGGCCAGCAAGAACCACCTCTCCCGCAGCACCAGTCTTTCTCTTGGCCAGTGTTTATCTTCCCACAACAGATAAACCACAGGTAAAATTCTGAAAAGCCTCGACTGTTTTGAAGTCCCCGACAAGCACTTGAGCAAAGTCAGAGCCTAAGTCCTCCAGAAAGCCAGCGGGACTTGGACACTGCTGAAGGTGTTACCTAACCACGACTCCCAGCCCCCCACAGACCAAGCACCAGCCAGGAGGAGAAAAATAAATAAAAGAGGAAAGGTTGGCCTGAAAGTTCACCAAAAAAAATATTAACCAGCTCAGTTCACAGCCGTTAAAAAAAACAAACCTGTAAACCTTCCCAAAGCAATCACATTTATTTGCAGGAGTGTTTACAGAAACCAGAGATACTCCTAAGCGTCCGTGCAATGTGTTTTTAATGGTAGGTCTGCAACAATGGGGAAAGAAGGGCTGAAATGCATTTGCAAGAAATGCTTCGACAGCTCCAAATAAATGAATTCCTAAAATTTTCAGCCTGTTAACGCTTAAATTCAGGAAACGGCTGCATTTGCTGAAGCAATTCAGCGCGAACGCTGCACCCAGCACGTGTGCGCAACTTGACGTCCTCCACGCCGCAGCGTAACCCCGGCAGACCCCTCGTACCAGACAGCTACAAATCCTCATTAACCCGTAACAGCTAGGGCTAGGTAACGAGGTGCTGAGCAAGCCGTGGCAGCGGGCCCTGTGGAGAGCCAGTGCACATCCTCCTGCTTCCCCCTTGCTGGATGCTGCCCAGCGAGGAGTGACATTCCCAGCCTCTACGCCCCATTTTGGCAGCTAGGAAAACCCCAGCTTGGGAGACTGCAGATGAGGCGACCCCAGACATGGCAAGGAAAATCAGCCTGCGAGTGCCTGCAAATAGCCTACTGTGAAGCTGTTTTGCCTGCGGCGACGTAGTTTCCAGCCCTCCAGCCCTGAGCACCTCTTATTTTCTCCCCCTTCAGCAACCCAAAGTCCATCGGATGATTAATTCAAATTATTTTTCCTCCCCAAGACATGCTGCCCTCATGAGGAAAAAAAAAAACAAACAAACCAAAAAACAACCACCTGGGCAGCAGGCACCTTCCCCATCTTCATCAGCTTGGGAACATCCCGCTGGGCTGCACCCCCGGCTTACGTTACCAGCCCAATTCCCATGAAGCCCCCAGGGTCCTGCAGCCCCCAAACCCCACCCCAGTTTCTCCCCAGGCCCCCCCCTCCCTGCAGTGGCGGGTTCACCTCGGGATAAACCCCACCACCACCCCCCAGAGCGGAGATTTAACACAGCGATGCTAAAAAACTACCCGGCCCGTTTCCATGGGTACGTGAGGCACATGTTGCTATGTGATGTTCGGCCCGTTACCATGGAGACGGCGGGGATGTCACCACGCAGGGCTTATTAGTTGCCATGGCTATTAAAAGGCGCTTGTCCTCTGGGGACCTCGGAGGACCAGGGCCACCAGCTTGCCCTGCGCCTCTCTCTGGGATGGCACCAGCTCCCTGGGAGCCTGGCGGGGACCCGGCCATGCAGGTCCCTGAAGCCACAGTGATGGGCACCTCCGAGCTAAGGTAAAGAGGGAGCCCAGCCCCACATTTTCCCACAGAGACCAGCATCACCCCCCAGGCCACCATGCGCCCCAGCCCGTGGGGTGCCTTATCCATACGTGAGCAGAGCGTCCCAGCCACAGGGATTTATTGGTGGGGTTACAGCTGGCAGAGACCCCAACGCCCTGCGAGGCGAGCACCCAGCCACCATCTGCCCGCCGGACCCTGTTACACATCCCATCAGCACGGCATGGAGGATACGTTTGCCCTGCTGTGGAGACAACCGTGTGACCAAACCCACGCATTACCAGGCAGAAACACAGCGGGACCTAGCCCTTACAGACAAGGCAGCGCCGCAGAATAAATACAAGAGCATCGTCCACCCCCAGGTCCTGCAGATAGCCCTAACCTGCACTTCCACATGGGGAACCGAAGCTAAACAAATCGGATCCTGAGGCTGGGGTTTATCTGGGATTACACACCCCACTTTGCTGCAGGTGACAGCTTTTTGGTTTACCCCTGCACGTGCTTTGCGTGGCTGCAGCCATTCCGGCAATGCGAGCGAGTCTGACCCTGAACAAGGTGCCGGCACAGCAGGCTCCCGCGGGACCATCCAAGCCCACAGAGCCGCTCGGTTACTCACTGAGGACCAGCACAGCAACTGCCCACAGGTTCATTTGACATCTCCATGGCCAGATTTTCAGCCCTTCCCTCCCTCCCTCCTCCTCCTCCTCCTGCCTTCCTCAGCCTGCTGCAAACAGCCACACAGCACGGTACAGCCCCTGCCTGCTATTTCCAAAGCCCATTTCTCCGAGCACAGAGAGCTCCTTGCTCCCTTCTCCAGCCCCTGCAGACACCTGGGCTACCAGACCCAGGGCACCCAGCACAGGATGCGGCCCCCAGCGCAGGATGCGGCCCCCAGCAGCTCCCAAGTGCAGCTTCCCCCCAGCTCAGATCACAGCCCTGAACCTACGGCTTGGTCTTCTCTCCAACTGCATTCCAGGAGGAGAAATAGAGATGCAAGAAAGTCCTGGCTTCTATTTATTTTTATTTCTACCCTCTTTTAGACAGGCCTAGGCCCCCACTGCAGAGTCCCCGCACTGCCCGGCAGGGACCGCGTCTGAACCCATCTCTATCGGATCGCAAACTGCTTCCCCGACAAGCTCAAAGTGGGTTTTTATGCGGCCATATAAACCCCTATGGAAAATACTTACATGCTTTATTAAATAAATTAAAGGTATTATTTTCTCATCATTTTGTTAGATTTTCTAGGAAGGATATAATTTTTCATTTAACTTCATTGGACGAAAAAAAACCCACGACTGAAAACCTATAGAAAGGTATATTACTCGGTAGTGGAAAATTAGATTCCTCCTACACAATACTATAGGATTATTTAAATATAACATATAGGAATATAACATGTTATTAAATTGTATAGTATCTTTCTAGAAAGACCTACAGTATAGGATTCCAAAAATTACTCCCAAAACCTATTATGTTTCAAGCTAGCCCAGCTGGTTTCCTTTCTATTACATGCCACAAGACTTTTCCTGAAAGGTAAGGGTTTTAATTGCGTCTTGAAATGCTGCCGCAATCTCTCTCCGAGAACGGCTCCAAACTCCTCTGGATGCAACAAACCTGAGCAGGAAACCCCCAGCCCTGGGGCGGGATGGATGCAGGGATGGACACAATCCCACTCTCTCCCACCGTCAAAAAATACCCTTATTGGCAAAGGGGAGAGGGTCCCAGCCGGGGAAGAGCTGGTCCCAGCCCCTTGGCTTCATAGGGGCCACTCTGGATTTCAGTTTAACCAGTCCCACCCCTCTCCCGGCACTCACTACCCCAAATATTAGGGGAGTTCAATTAGTTATCCGTGCCCCAGCATTGTGCACCCATCCTCTTCCCACCCTCCAAGAACAAAAAAAAAAAAAAAAAAAAGGGTTAGGGATAAAAGTTGCCTTTAGCTGTTGCCATAGAGACTCTCCAGCTCGGCACAGAAACCCCAAATCTTGTCAAAAATGGAATAATTTAAGATTTTAATCAGCGAGAACGCACAGGAGGCCAGGAGCATCAATGCACATCCTTGCCTTAACAGTCTCTGCCTTCAGATGCGTTCGCCCCTCATTTAATAGCATTCTAAGAGCCGGCCAGGAACGGCGATGGAAAGAGAGGAACGAAAGCAATGAAAACCCCATCCGCTTTCGAGTATTTTCTCTCCCCACCGAAGCAGCCTCTTGCTGGTCAGGCTGATTTCTGGCCCAACAACCCACCAGCCAAACTGTTTGAGTTCCCATTTCCTTCATCAGCTGCCAGAAAAAGAAAATAAAATTCAACAATACAACTAGGCAAAATATTTCCCGGAACCGCCACTATTTCTCCCATAAACTTCACCTCGCAGCCAGTGTGGCCAGCAGCGGGGGGAGGAAAAATACAAAGAAAATCCCAACTTCCAGCACCACGAGATGTTTTTGTGACCGTCTCAAAATTGCTCTTTTCTGCCGCATCCTCCACATTTACTCCTGACCCAACTTCCACCATGACCACAAATCAAACACTGTGGGATAAACTCACTGCTCTGGCATTTTCACTGCTTGGCAGAGCCCTGGCTCTGGCCGTGGCCCCCGGCTAAAACAAACACCGCCGGGAGCAGACTTCGGTGGCTGCCTTTCCCCCGCCAGCACGGGCGGCACATTGCGGCATGCCGAGGTGGCCGGAGGATCTTGTTTTACCGCCATTTAAGATGTGCGGTAAGTTTGGGAGGGGATGGCATCCGCCAGTGGCTTGGGGATGGGGCAGTGGTTTTACCAGGCAGTGGGATGCTGGGGATAACCAAAGCCGCGGCGTTGGAGAAAAGCCTCCGGTGCCAAGGGGTGTTGTGTTTCGTGCCTGAGGATACGAAGTTTGAGGAATACCAAAACAAGGGATTTCAAAAAGAAGCGATGTTGGCCCAGGGAATATTGTTGTATGAGCTCAGCCTCTTCGGAGCAATGGAAAAAATCACACGCTGACCCCAAAGGGACGGCGGGAGGACGCAGTGTGCAGGGGCCGAGCCAAGAGACGTGCCACCAGCACCCACCCAAGGGGCCGAGGGGGGAGCTTGGCGGGGGGACAGGCACCTGTGTCAGCACCCTGCAGGAGGGGGTACTCCCCCTCACACCCCAGCACCCCAAGCTGCTCCACAGCCCCAAAGCCAGGGAAGGACCCAGAGCGGAGGGCTCAGGCTGGTGCCCCCACATGCCCCCTGGCACGCTGCCGTAGAGGCAAGCTTGCTGTCAGCTTGCAGCCCAGGCAGGCTGAGATGTCTCTCCTAAACATTCCACCACCACCGAGTCCCCATCTGCTCGGCTTCTCAGCCAGCCCCTCATGTTTACCTGCTGCCGCACACCCAGATGCCCACCAGGATGAAGGCTCCTTTGCTTTCCACTAACCCCATCCCTCCCTGCGCTGGGGGATGCACCCACACCACCATCAGCTCCTCCAGAAACCAAGAGCTGGAGTCAGGACCTGGCTGGCAAGGAAGGTGCTGGAGGGAGGTGGTGCGGATGGGGAGTTACAGGCTAAAAGAGCCACTCCAGCACCGGCTCATCTTTGGAAACAAGATGACTTTGGCTTGAAGGTCACTGGGAGAGGAGTTTTGTGACTCCTTTCTGTGCCTTTGCTCTTCTTCCACCGCAAAAGCAGGTCTCACCAGCATGCTGCCATGCTCTGGGCTGTGCTCAGCCCATGGCAGGTACATGCATACATACACGCTGTGCATGACCCTATGACTGCCCTGGAGTCCCCCAGCTGCTCTCAAGGCTGCTGCCAGGCTCAGAGCAAGGGGTCTGCTCAGGAACCCTTGCTCCTCCCGGCTGCTCCTGCTCCCCCATTGCTCTGGACTAAAGCAGCCAGGCACCCATGGGTGCAGCCAAGCACCTGCATGGCCTTGAGATATAGGGGTGAGGCAGAGGGTACCAACTCCTGTCCTCAGGTAAAGGTTATGGACCACTCCGAATCAGATTCACCAAATGCAGGGAAAGGCTCCCAAGCACCCCGCGTTGCCTGGCCCCCAGCCCTCCCCTGCGCCGCCCCATCCCCCTTGAGCAGCTCCCTTGCCTGCTTTCTCTCTTGCCGTGCCTGTGTGTGGGTGTATTTGGAAACGAGATCTTTCCAGCTGAACTGCAAAATGAAATGCAGAGATCACAACTCCTCGAATAGCTTCATCGCGCACGCACACACACACACCAACCTCCATCCTGCCCCCGATGCAAAACCCAGGCAATAGTAAAAAAAAAAAAAAAAAAAAAGTGGAAAAATCAAGGTATTTGGCAGATGAAAAGAGGGGATTTGGGGGAGGGGAGGAGGAGGAGGCACAGCAAAGCGCTTTCAGTGCATCCTTTTATCTCCCAATTCACCACCAGATTTGCAGCTTGACCGCCACTTGCCCAACCCTCTATGCTCCCGGAGCCGAGACATCCCAGTTTCATGGGGCTACAAGAAAAGAGAAAACAAAACCCAGCAAAAGCCAAGCCCAAAACCCAGCTGCGAGATTTGAACATCCGCTGCTGGAGGAGCCAGAGCCCATTTACTGAGACGAAGGAAGAAGCGTCTCCACCCTCGCTGCGGGTACCCCGCGCTGGCCTTGGGCTCCTCCGCTGTTTTCCAGCCTGGTAAAAGACAGGATTCCCCCGCGCTGCCACCACAAGTGTTTTCTGAAGAAGAAGGGGCTTCAATTTGCCCATGGTGAGGGAAATTGCTCCCACAGGAGCTGCGTGTAGGTGGCTGGAGGGGAGAGGCAGAGCCTGGGGAAGGGGCTGTGGGAGGGGACAGGACATGCTCCATTCTAAGGGATGGGCTGGCAGGGTAAAATAGAAGCAAGCTAACAAATACCCTCACTGTCACAATGCCCAACCCAGGCAATGGGATGCCCCAGGGCCCGGAGCAACAGGTGAGGAGCCGGGGGGGCAGGGGTGAGGGCTTGGAGCACTGCTTGCCTGGCCTGGGGACTTCTCCGCTAACACGGGCTATGCCAGAGAACAAGGTCAACACGCACTGCCATAAGGAGAGTCAAGTAGGCAGTGAGTTATCCCCTACACAAAACAGAGCCTAAGAGTGGGAAGGAAACATCCGCTTTAGCTAGAGGAAAGACAGACTGCCGCGTCTCAGCCGCCCAGGGATGCCCCAGCACCGGCTCCAGCCTCGCGACAGAGGGGACCACGATAGGTCAGCCTGGCCCACGCCATCACCAAACCACGAGTTACCCAAGCTGCTGACCCCATGTGCACCCGTGTACACATGGGTACAACAAGCCCAGCACCTGGGACACTGAGAAGCCCACCCACCCGCTCACACTGAGCCACGAAATGCCCCATGCCAGCCCCACGGCCGGCATTGCTGGGGTGCCACAGCTCGCCCAGGGTTGGCATCGCATCCACTGGGTCACCCAGACCAGAGCATCCACACGGCATCGAGGGCTGAAAGGGAAGATCTCGCTCCTCTGCCCGGGCTCACGGATAACCGACCCCCTTGGCTAGGGCTATCAAGGGGCATGCTGAGGCCCCCCCAGTTTATCTCACCGAGGCATCCTCAACCCCCAAACAACTGCCTAAGGGGGACAAAATCCTGGGCACAAGGAAAAAGGGAACAGATGAGAATACAAGGCTCCAGCTGTGATCCATCCCAACTCCAGAGCCGAGGAGCTTCACCCGTGCCTCTCCCCCGAGTCAAATTGGGCTCTGCGCCCTCCAGCAACGAGCCGGCCGGAGGATTACAAACAATAAAGCGATTTATGCAAGGCAGAGGCCTTCAAGATTTATGCCGTACGCTCGCAGTAAAGTGCAAACACATTCCCCTCCGCACGTGGCTGGGTCTTTTGTCAGAGGAATTTGGATTTTTGACCCCAGAAATCAGGATGAGTCTCTGAAGGAGCATCAGAGACAGACCTGCACTGTGACCCCGAGCAGATTATGGTCTCATGGGTATATCCCGAGATATATTTATGGTCCTCCAAAGCAAGATAAGTCAATAACCACATACAGTAGCAGTTACAAGTCAGATATTAATTTAATTCCTCTCCTCCCTGTCTGCCCAAATAAGCATTAATTCAATGAAGCATCAGGGCCCCGTTATCTATCATTCTTACCGGGGTTTCTGTTTTCTCCCATTAAAGTAGAAGTGCTACAGCCACGCTATCTAGACACAATGATTCCCGAATTAAAGATACTCTGCATCCGACACAAGCACGCGGACCGCCAGCCCGGATCCCGGTTTCATGCTAACGCCGACATGGAGGAGGCTGGTTAGAGTGCAGCCCATCAAATGCACTTGAAAGCCTTATTTAACCCACAGCAAGGGGAACATTTTATTCCTACGGACCCTGGGGCTGAGCGGGAGCCAAGATGTTTGCTCCCTCCGGCAGGATCCTGCCTACCTGGCCCCAGGGGCTGTGCCCCCCACCCGACTCCCTGAAGGCGTCGCTCCCCACCACCCTCGGGAGCAGGGTTCCTCCCAAGTCTAGTCTCAACCCAGAGCTAAAAATGGACCTTATTCATGATTAACATCTATATTTGCATAGCGTGGCTGGCAGCTTAACACCAAATAAATGTTTTGGCAGAGGGAGTCGCAGGCATGGGGGCGAGCCCTGCCCTCCAGAAGGGAGCTTCAGCCTCACCATGGGTTAACGAGCACTTTCTAATTGACTTAACAAATCATTAACAAGTCCTGTTTGCCATCTGGGCAGGGGAGGGCTCTGCCTTGGGCTTCTCCAGGCACCAGCATCTCAGGAGCGCACAGAGGCAATCAATAATGCCATAGGAGGAGTGAGTGCTAAACCTGACCCGATTAAGTTATGAATCACAGGAAATCCCGAAGGCATAAACCCCCTGGGGCAGTCGGGCTGCCCAGGGGCGTGAATCCCCGTGAATCCCCTCACCCAGCTCCTCCGCTACCAGCTGTGGGTTTGCCTTCAGCCCCGAGGTTAGCGAGCATCTCGAGGCTGGTTCAGTGGATGTGCCAGGGGGAAATCTCTTGGAAGAGACCCAAATTAGATATATATATATATATAAGGATGCTTTGCATCAGGAATCCTGTAAGTGTGGGGCTAGCATCTGGATTATAGTAAATAAATCCCCTTTTCTTTATAAGCTTGTCTGTGCCAAGCTCCCGGCTCTCGCCCATCACCTGCTTTAGCATTTTATTCCTATTTTCATCCCCCTCCTGCCCTCACCCTGAGGTTTTGCATCCCGGCAGAGGGAGAGAGAAAGCAGGAAGGACACGAGCAACAACAAAAAAAGAAAAAACAACCACCAAACAACAGCCAGTCCCTTCCGCCTAGGAAACACGTTAAAAATCACGACTAAAACCATGTTTTGGGCAGGGGAGCCAAACCAATAGACAATTTCCATCCACTTGTGACTAACCGGTGAACTTCTGAGGGTTGAGTCACAGGCACGTCCTTGTCCCACACACGTGTGTGCGGCCCCAGCTTGGGGCTCACGCCGGGACCTGCCCGGCCGTACCGCACCTCGGGCACGCGATACTGCTCCTGGCAGCCCGACAGAGCATTTCCCGTAAGGCAGTAACCAGTGCCATGGCAGTCATCACAGAGACTGAGCCTGAAAGTTTCTATCAGCAAATATTCAGGCTGAAATATGTGTTTTTTCCATCTGCTCAAAGCCTCTTTGCCGGGGCTTTGGTAGGAAGCAGATGTGAGAGCATCCCAAAGCACGATCGGTCGTTACTCACTCCGTTATATAAAACCATGAGAATTTCCTCCTTTTTTTTTTTTTTCTTCGTTTCTTAGCACCAGGCCAGATTCCTGGGTGAGAGGCCAAGGCTGGTGAAAGCCAAAGCCAAACAAACCCAGGTTGGGGGAAACTTCCGTGTGCATCACCAACCAAAGGGAATATTTCACATCTAGGTCGTTCAGCGGAGAGCCAAGGCGCCGGGGAAGGGAAAGCCACGATCTGGCCTCGTAACAAACCCAGAAACACTTAGGCCTCCTAATTAACTAGGAAATTCAACCCCCTCCAAACCACAGCGAAGCTTCAAAGCCCTCCCAACCTGACTCCGGATGCTCCTTCCCCGGTTCCCTGCGGACGGCCCCGCTCCCCCGGACCCTCCTCCCCATCCGCAGCAGCCAGCAAAGCCGCCGGGGGCAAAGGCTCCCCGGGGCTCCTCTTCCAAGGGAAAATGATTTCATGATCCAAATGAAAAAGCCATCGGGGAGGTGCATTTTGGCCAAAGGTTTTGCTCCTTTCCAGCAAAACAGTAGAAAAAGAAAAGGAGAGCTGAGAGAGACCTGGGCAGGGAACTTGGGGCAATCAAAAACTTGGTCTTTTCTGCATGGAAAAAAAAGTGAAACAGAGTTTAAAGTAAAAATGGAAAAGAAGCATTTTTCAGCATGATGCCAAAACATCTGCGGGGGGTGTGGGGGGAGAAGAAAGCAGAAAATTTTCTATGCATCATAAAATCCTGGGCATTTCCAGACCGGCTCCAACACTCAGTGCTACTGAACGGGGGAGAAAGCATGAAAGCCGATCAAGTTGAGAGCAGTGAGTCTGCACGGATTGGCCGGGAGACACGTCGGCCCCGTGGATGAGCAGCGGCTGGGGTGGTCCAGCCCCATCCTGAATTACCGCCCGCCGGCCTGAGCCCCCAGTCCTGGGCACGAGGGGCTGAGGAAGAGCCTGCGATCCCCTCCCAGCCACCCTGCCTCAGCTCGTGGCCCCAAATGAAAAGCAGGTCTCCGGAGACAGCCCCTGCCACCCCGCATGGGAGTCCTTGTTCCGGATTTCCTACAAGGAGCCAAAGCAGAGCTGTCCCCGAGCAGAGCAGGGTCCCCGGGCAGGACGGGGCCACCCCTCCCGGCCGGGGCTCCCCACGCCGGGATGACATAACCATGAACTGCATGAGGCCGAGCCTTTTGTCTGCGCGCCGGGAGAGAGGGAGGGAAAGCAAGAAAGGAAGAAAGAAAGAAAACTTCTGGAAGTCATTACGATTCCTCTGCTCCAGTCTCCTTTTTGGCAGACAGCTTCCCTCTCCCCTTCCCTCCCCCCGCCGCCAGCCTGCTTCAAAATGCCAGCCTATGATTTTTAAATGAGAAAAAGCTGCGCTGTACTCCAGCGCTTGGATAAACTCCTACACAAACTTCCAGATGTGACACAACAGCCTGGAAGAGGGAATTCGCAGAAGAATCTCCTTAAAAAACACACACGAGCAGGGAGCAAAGGAAGCGCCTGGCTGCCGGCACGGCCGGGCGACGGATGGGGCCAGCGATCCCTGGTGAGATGCGGTGCGTTACCTGGGTTAGGATCGAGCGGCTCCCGGCTCTGCTGGGGAGACAGCAATGAGAGGGGTGCTGGCCACTACACCCAGCTCCGGGAGGTGAATATCGCCCGCCTGCTCCTGCCGAGCTCCCGAAGGGTTTGTGAACAGCAGGAAAGAGGGTTTGCAGTTATTTGTCCCCTGGGAGGAGAGAAATAACCACCCCACCTTCATGCTGCCCTTGGTAAAAAGCGATGGGTCCTGTTTCTCTCCAGGATCCTTGCACGGGTGCTGGCGTGAGCCCAGGGATGCACCGACACCTGCCCCGGGGAGCAGGAGGATGCTCCGTCCCAGCCCGGGGGGCCGAGGGGCTGCGGGACCCCCCCCAGCCTGGCATCAGCCAGGCAAGTCACGTTTCTCATTTCCCACCAGGAGCCGGGGAAGCGGCACAGAGCCGGCAGAGGCTCAGCGGCAGCGCAGCGTTTCCCTCTGCCCAGGGAGGAGCAGGAGGCGCCGGCCGGTGAACTGGGTCACAGGAGAGAAACAAGTTCAGGTGCCCTGGGACGGATCAGACACAGGGAAAGCAAATGGATTCTGACTCCTTTGTGGCATTTTTAAATCAAAACAAGATCCCTTTCAGGTCCGACCTCTCAAACTGAAGCTTTTTGCTTTGTTAAACCCAAAAATGATGTTGGAACAAATGTAACGAAGTTTAAAGGACACTATGTGCCCTTTCCCCTCAAAACACACCCTTCTGATAACAAAAAAATTGTATTTTTAACTCTGTGCTACAGCTGAACCCTTCAAACAGCAGCACACGCAGCACCCGGCTCTCCCCGTGAGCTGGCACAGCCGAGGAGGGAGCGAGGACCCCGAGTACCCACCGAGGTGACAGGGGTCCCGCTCGCCCAGCACCCGCACCACGGGCATCCCCATGGGAGGGAGCGCTTCTGGAGGCACTGCCAGGGTTGGGAAGCCCAAACCACAGCAGAGCTCAGCACATTCAGTTCTCATCCCCACCACACAGGAGGCTCCTTGCTCCGGTGCAGTCGGACACACAGACGTGCCCTTCCAGGAGAGCCGGATCCAGCCAGGCCGATGCGGAGCAGTGCCGGCACCCAAGACCCACGGGGTTCGGGGCAAGCTCAGCGGGCAAGGGCTGACCAGCCCCCTTGGCAGGGCCAGCGCTGCCTTCCACAGCGCGCCGAGCTCCGGCACGGCGGCTCCAGCCGTCCCGCGAGCCAGCCCGGCGCAGACCTCAGCTATGCCTTGGCGTGAGGCCCCGAGGGCTCCGGGCCTGCTCCTGGAGGCCGCCGGCCATCTGCAGCTCTGCTGACTTCCAGCAAGAGCCGGGGGCACTCAGCAGCTCCCCGGGACGGAGCCTTTGATCATCCACCTCTCGCTAATGGGAAGCGAGCGGAGCCGTGCGAGGAGGCTGCTGGAAGAACCCTCTGGGTTTTATTGCAGACCGAAGGCAGGGCTGGTTGACGTGACCAGATCGAGATGTGTTTCTTTCCTAAAGCCATTTTCGAAACCCAAATCCCAGGGACCACGCACCGGAGCAGCCAGGCGAGATGGGAGCGCTCCTGCCGGAGCCACCCAAACCTCCCCTCCCCAGCGAGGGCATTCACGGAGCTGCGCTTCACCCTCCGAACTGGGAGGAAAAGCTGGGATTTCAACCAATTTGAGGTGTCTCCCCAGAACAGCACCTTTCAGCAGCTTTTTGCAGCCCCCCCCCATCGCCGGCGTGCCGCTCTCCAGGCAGCAGCGCTCTGCAGGCAGATACTGCGTGGGGGAAGAGGCAGATTTCAGTACTACAATAGAGATCACAGGCCCTTTCAGTTACACTGTTATTTTCCTATTCAGAGCTCTTAACACCAAGCAGTAGCATCCTCCCCACTTTCTCCATCCCTGCTTTTCAATCACTCCACAACTCTCAAGAAATAGCCTCGTTTCTTGTCTCTGATCAGAGAAGCAGCCTGGCACAGACCCTGCTACAGCCTTTCATCCTCCCAGCCTTCACGGTGCTTTTATTTTATAAGTGAAAGTCAAGTAACCAGCTTGCCCTCCTCTTTCTTCCCCCCCCAGAAGAGATGCCAGCTTCTCCTCTCACTGCCTCGCCAGCACGTACACCAGGATGCTCTTGCCTGTCGCCGCAGCCCTTCCCCGCCCTGAGCCCATGGGTGCAGCGCCATGACCATTAAACACATCCCACCCGTGTCCCTGCTCCTTCCCTTTCAACCCAGGCAGAGCCTTTCATCCCAGAGCCAAGGGGAACACACAGGTGGGAAAACAGGCTCGTGTCCCCCCCAGGTCTCCCTCGCATGGCATGCCTGGCCCCAGCCGGGTTTTCACTCAAAGACCGCAATGGAGTGGAGGGGAAGGACAGCTTTGCAGGACTGATACTGTTTTAGGGTTAAAACCCCAAGATTTCAGGCGCTGGTGTATTTCTGGATCAGGACAAACTTCATGACCTCTTTCTAGCCCTAAGGGAGAGGAGGAGCAGGAGAGCAGCACAGGTCCCCCTGGTCCCTGTTCCAGACAGCAAGGGAGAAGCCTCCCTGGCCCAGGCAGAGGATGCTCTGAACGGAAACACAGTAGAAAAGCTCAACAAACCACCTCGACAGGACTTTGCATCCTTGCTGGACATTTGGCACATCAACCATCACCCTCCCCCAAAGTCTGCATCCCGGCCTTGGCTACCACAGTCACACAAGCTGCCTGGACAGGGACGGAGAGCAGCATCCCAGGATCTCCAGCTGCACCCCGGGGGCACGAGCTGCCCTTCCTAGGGCAGGCAAGGGAGCTGCAGGTACAGGAGCAGCTCCAGCACCTCCTCCCAACACCCCATCGACAGGAAAGTTTATCAGCCAGATTACAGCACCGCAAACCTGCCTTGCCAAGCTAGCAAGCCATGCGTCTCCACAGGCACAGCTCAAACGAGAGCCCTTCCATCCAGTTTCTACACGGCCAGCCAGCCTCACCTGCAGAAAGGTAAAAACCACCCAAGAGAGCGGCAGAAGCCAGCAAAAGCCCCAAACGCCCCAGGACCAGGGCAGGATTCACCCGCCATGTGAGCCCAAGTGCCATCACTCCTCTCCAGGGCAGCTGGTGGCAACAAATACTTTCCAATGACGTGATTATACAGTTTTAGCACCAGGGCACGATTCCTAGAAGATTTCAGTCTGAGAAGAGCCACTTTACTGGCCCACCACACTAAAGGAAAAAATAAAAGTAGTAAATATAAACAAGCAACAGGCTCAGCTCCAACACTCGGGCTGCAGAGAGCTGAAGGAACGAGCAAGACGCTGCTCGGCCCAGCCAGTGATGGGACGCAGCATGGGTACCAAGCTGGCCACTACCTTCCTCTCATCTGTAGGCTGAACTGCTTTTTTTGTGTTGTTTTTAAATAAACTCCCCCAAATCTGGGTCAGTGACCCTGAAAACAAACAGCCACATGCAGACACACAACTCGGAGACCCGCAGCATCATCCCCTGGGCTCCTAGCAAGCGAGATCTCTGTCGCTAACGAATGAAAAATTAGCGACAAGGAAAATCCCAGCTTGCAGGGCTGCACCTAATGCTCATCCCCTGCTCACAGCGGTGCTTGCAGGTGCCCACAATACCACTAATTTTCCAAGGACAAAAGTTAATCTGCTTGTATTTGCAGCCACAGAGGAGAAGACGCATTTCAAGCCATTATTGGGGTGGGGGATTTTACTGAAAACAACTAAAAAGATGCAGGTGTTAACACCTGCTTCAAAACAACATCGTTAGGAAGGGGGGGGAGCGGGGAAGAGAGACTTGAAAACATATTTAAATCAGCAATGATAAATAATATTAGTCATAGTAGACAATAAGAACATACTGACTTGCAGCCTGTCATTAATATTTCTTCCCAAAACAGAAGGCTTCACAAAGTTGCAAGATTTCCTAAGATGCTTAAATAAACGCAGCTTTGAACTGCTTAGCTGGTGTGAAGAGATCGGGGGGGAAACTGCTGGGAGTATTCATGACTGGGAAGAGAAATCTTGTTTTCCCCATCCTGGGGGACATTTTAGGAAAGAAGGCAGCCTGTTTATCGGATAAATTATCGCCGAAGCTCAAGTAAAACAATATTCACAACTCTGGCAGACCCTCGCCACTCTTCCCGAGCACACCGACCTCAGCCGAGATGTAATTCCCAACAGTTCCCGCACACCAGGAGCGGCGGAGGACTCGCACAGGGTATTCTGGCCCTCTGTACCATGTAACATGTCCTCCCTGCTACCGCACAGCCGCTCGCACTCCAGATGTGGGTTTGCTGCCCATACATACTCGCCTGCCTTTTGCGCAGGCAGGGCAGCACAGACCCGGTAACTTCAGCCTTTCAGCGGCTGCCGCTCCCGCACCAGCCCCTGCTGGAAGCCACATCGCTTCGCTTTATTTCATTTGGGGTTTTTGTTTCTGCAAATAATAAATGGAACTGGAGTTCGGGGATGGTAAAACACTTGCGATGCTACAAACCGTGTGCTGGTTGCAACTCAACTCCAAGGGAGGCTTTAAAGGCATCAAGACTATGGCAAGAAGCAATTTTTCTATTGTCTTTTCTATTTCTTTTTTTTTCCGCCCCTTCTTTTGAAAGCTTAAAACTTGACTAAAGCAGCTTGGACACAGAGCCTGTGCTGGAGCAGACAAGGAGTTTGGAAGGAGACCAGACACCTTTGCAGGGTCACAGCTCACCCCAGGACCCGGCGTGCAGCAGCCCTTGGCCAATGCACGCCCCGGGGACCGTGATCCCCCCCTTGCCCAGACCCCTCCAAGCAAGGAGCATCCCGCAGGGGACCGCAGAGACCGGGCCCTTCGGCCAGCCTCACACACCGTGAATTATTTAGGGACCCTGGAGCCGGGCAGCAAACCAACCCACACCCCCCACCCCCTTCCCCCCCGGCACTACCACCTCCCTCAGATTGCACCCCCCTTAAAACCCTCGGGAAAGGGACCGGGGGGCATAAAATGGGCGAGAAACGGCGTCAGGGAGGAAGAAGAGTTCTGCAAGAGGGGCAGGCTGGGGTCAGGGTCCCTCGGTGTGCCGCGGGGGCGGGGACACCGGCGGCCAGCCGATCCCCGGGGGGAGGAAGGGCCGCCCGGGGCTCCCGCCCCGACTCCCGTGGAGCGGCGCGGCGGAGCCCGCGGGAGCCGGGGCATCGCGGCGGGGCGGCCGGGGAAGGGGAGCCCCGTACCCCCTCCCCCAGCCCTGCACCCCGCCAGGGAGCGCCGAGCCCCCTGCAACAGCCCGGGAAACTTCCCGGCCGAGCACCGGGGAGGGGGCGAGCACCGCCCGACTGCCACCCCCCACACCCGGGGCACGGAGGGCGCTGGGTGCCCCCAAACCGCTGCTCCTTCCCCATCACCCGGCGGGCTCCAGCAGGGAGGTACCCCCGGCCTGCCCGCCGCTCCGGGGCTGGGGGGGGGGGGGGGGGCCGCGGGGCTTACCTCGCCGCCGGCACCTGCAAAGGATACGGGTTACAGACCAGCCGGAGGCACCAGCTCCGCGGCCGGCTCTCCTGGCTCAGGTAGAAGAAGACGACGGGGGCCAGCGCCGGGTACGGCAGCGCCTCCGCCTCCGAGTCGCCGCTGCCCGCCTCCCTGTCCCCCGGCCCCGGGCGGCCCCCGGCCCCGGACAGGTCATTAAGGCGGATGAAAGTCTTGGCTCTGCCCGGCTCCGGCTCCTCCTCGGCCGCTCGTTGTTCATCCCGGTCCATCCTCCGGCCGGCGGCCCCGGGGGGAGCCGAGGCGACGCGGGGCGAGCCGGGGGGGCGCCTAGAGGGGCGCGGCCATGGCGGGGCCGGGGGGCTGGGGGCTGCGGCGGGGCGGCTTCAGCGCCGGGGTGGCATGGCCGGGCGAGCCGCTACCTCGCCCCCCGCCGGGGCCGGGCCGCCCCCCTCGCCCTGCCCTGCCGTCTGCGGGCTCCGTAGCTCCTCCTCGCCGTGCCTCCGGGGGCCCGACCCGGGCGAGCCGCGGGCAGGGAGGCGGCGGCGGGGCGGCCCCCGCTACCGGTGCTGGCCCCCACCCGCGGGGCGGGCCGCCCTAGCGCCTCTGCCTGCCCCCTCCGCGCCCCAACATCTGCCCGGGGCGGGGGGTGCTGCCCGGGGACGGGCGGCGGCGGAGGATGCTCCCGCGGGCGGCCGCGCCGAGCCGAGCGCTCCGCACAGCTGGATCCCTCACTCCAACTTCAAGTCCCGGCTCCTCCTCCCCCCGCCGCCAATGGGGGCTCGCCCCCGGCCCCTCCGCGCCTCCCCATTGGTTGCGGCGGGTGTCCGTACAGCAGGCACAGCTGGACGAGCAGGCACGGTCCCCCGGCGCGGCGGCGGGGCTGGACGGGGCGCACCCGGCCGGGGGTCGGGCCCGGGCCCCCCCTGCCGTGGGGGGTGCGGGGGGACCCGCAGCGCCGAGCGCTGGAGGCGGGGGTGAGGGGGAGCCCTGCGCTGCGTTAGGCAGGGGCAGACGCCGGTGGGACCCGCTGCAGCACCGGGAGAGGGGGAAGCCGATGAGCGGCGAGGGAGGGGGAGATGGGGTCGGGGGGAGCTGGGGTCATGGGGAGAGAGATGGGGTCGTGGGGAGACCGCCCCGGCTCAGCCGCTCCTGCCCTCCCAGGCGAGGGAGACCCGCCGGGGCCAAGGTGCCGAGGGGAGCGGGAGCCGGTACTAGGAGCGAGGCGAACGCCAGCTGCAGCCCCCGGTAGCCCGGGGTTCAGCGCCCTCCCGAGTGCCGCGGCTCCGCTCCTCGCTGCTGCGCCGGCGAGCCCTGCCCGGGATCGTCGCCCTGCTGCAGGGCCCCGGGCGGATGCCCCCCGCCACGTCCCCTCCGCTTGCGAGCGGAGACGGTGCTGCTGGGCTGGGCGCATGTCGGTCACCGCCGTGTGCCCCCCGGCTCCTGGCGAGGGGCCACCCCGTCCGGAGCAGGTCGCCCCTGGGCTGGGCTGGGGCACCATCCTGGCCAGCCGCTGCCAGGGGAGCCGGGCCCCGAGTCGGGGGGGACCCGCCGGGCCCCGGGAGCAGCCGGTACCCCCGGCCCCCCTGCCCGGAGGACGCGGCCGGAGCTCCCTCTGCCGGTGCGGCTGCCGGCCCCGACGGCGGGGACCGCGCCGTAGGCATCCCCCGGGCGGGGGGCACGGGGGCGAGCCACGGCGCAAGCCAGAGACCTCCGATCCGGAGGGCCAGAGTAAAGGCTTTCCTGCAGACACCGCTCGTTTCGAGCACAGACATCCCCGCAGGCTGAGCCGAGCCCCCGTTTCTCAACGCTTAAGATTTCTTGCCACTTTAGAAATACCTTCCTCACCTTTCCCTGGTAGCCCCCCACATTATACCTATATATGATCATCCCCTTCCCAAGAGCTCCAGCTAGCCCAGGACCACCTGTGAGAGCAATAGGAAGATGCTCTTGTCTGACCCAAAGTGCCTTCTCTGGGCTGAATCCTGCTGGCCTGGGAGCACACTCGATCTTGGATTCACAGCCTGTGCTGTCCAGCCTGAGACAAATCACATGTCTGTTGGCAAAACTTCAAGGCCAGCCGTGCTCTGCTGCAGGACTGCGAGAGATGGTGTCCGGGAAGAAGAGGAGATGCAAACCCCACAGCCCCACTGCACATCTCCAGGAGAGACTCCTGCAAGCCCCAGGGGACACAAGCGTGACGGCACACGGCGTGCGTGACACCAGGTGAACAGAGAGCCCACAACATGGGTGCTAAGGACGGGGATTCCCATTTCTTTTCCACATTTCTGAGCGATCACCCCCTCCGGATGCAGTGTCTGCACCCCTGGGGAGGGCAAAGCTTGGCTGGTCTTTTGCCACTCTCCACTCCTGCCAAAGCAAGCAGCCGTACCAACACGCTGGGAGCTCCCTCGTTTCCCCAGCAAAGGCTCCTGCAGTGCAGGTAACACCAGCCTTTGCCCCCCCGGGCAGAGCACAGCCCCGTAGTCCAACAGCTCAGCCACTGTACAAATGCAATTCACGGAAAGGTCCACAAACGCATTTGCATGTGCAAGGTGCAGTCTTAGATCAAGCAATTTCCTCGCTGCATATGTACAGCCTGGCCACAGCTGCTTTTGATCCGATTCTCTTTGTATCCTGATAATGTACAGAGAGCCTTTGTGCGTTGGTCTGTTTATTTAAATGGATTTGGAGCAAACATTTTTTTAAAAGCTGAAGCTTTGAGCCTCTAAGTGGGTTACCAGATTATATTCGGTCTCCATTTTAATTACATTTGGCTCATTTTGTTTATTGCATACATTTTCAAGAATTATGCTCGTAGTGAGAATTGAAAACATTTTGCTTTAGAAGATACCTGCCCTATAAAGGGATCCAGCATCACACAGGAGAGACAATGCAAACCTTCCCATCTCAAAGAGCGCTCCCCCTCCAACTAGGACAGGAACAGAACAGCTCAACAGAGCCATATACCCTCTAAGTTTAAAAGGAAGCGTCAGGAGGATCAAGCCAGCACAAGCCTAGCAGGATTTTGGCATCTGCGTACTACAGCAAACACAGATAAGGATGCTCTTGCCAGGGAAGAGCAATCTTTGTTGCGGATCTTAGAGGGATGAGAGCATGGAGCCTGTCACTGCCCAGCCGGACAGCTGTCATCCCCCATCTCAGCCAGGAGCGGAGCAGAGGGAGCACCCAGAGCTTTGCTGTCTCACCTCGGGTGGGCAGAGGAGTTAAACTGGGAGCTCACCCCAGCACTGACCCAGCCCAGGGTATCTCCCCAGGGAGCCCTTCCCACCCGCGCAGGGTAGACCAGGGATTTGTCTTCCTCAAACACACGGCAGGATTCAGCTTTGAGACAGAAGTGGAGCTATCGGTCAAGGAGAGAGAGCATGGCTCCGGCCTGGAGCCTTGGCGGGAGGGATGGAAAGCAGCAGAAAGCAACCCCAGAGCTGCAGATTTAGGGATTGGGGATGTAAATGAGAAGAAATTTCAATACAGCATTTGAAACTAATGAGGTCACATTCACCTCACACGCACAGTCCTGGCCTCCTAATTATACCAAAGATAGCACAGGAGAGAGGGATGGGGGTGAGCAAGGGACACCTCGGGTGATGGCAGGAATTTTAGGGCTGTGGTGGTTTTGGAGGGGCATGAGGAAGGGGGCTCACACACTGCAACATCAGTTATGCCTCCGGCAGTGGATGTGATGCACCCCAAATTACCCAGCAGACCCCCAGCAGGGACAGGAGCTGTGCCAGCTGAGGAGGAGGAAGCAGCCCCGCTTTTATCCCAGCACAGCCCGCTTGCTCTCCTTTCACCCCACAGCAGAGCTGCCCCCTGCCATTTCAGGGCTCTTTTGGGGGAGCGCAGCCCTGCACCCTCGTTCTTAGCGGTACTTCTAGGAAAAGCACCATGAGTTATGTTTCATGTCAGCAGGGGAGCTTTAGCCGAGCCGATGCTCACCAAAGCCGGCTCTGGCGTGGTAATGGGATTTGGATTCGGCTGTACAGGAGCTGCACTGAGCTGTAATGGGAAAAGCCTACATCTGTAACCATTTTAGCAGGAGGCGGATTGAAGACAGCCTCAACGGAGAGGCTCCAATCCAATGGGAACTAGTCGCTATTTGTTTTGCTGTTGACATACAGCTGCAGTAGCTGTGGGTGATTTTAATAAGACGGGATAATATTTCTATCAGTTCTGGGAGCTATAGATTGAACCCATATAGGCATCTGGCTCAGGGCTGAGTGATAAATCGCAACAAGATCCAAAGCTCTTCTCATGCCTTGGAAACGGAGAGAAAACACACATTTTGTTTCGGATGTCACAGTTTGGGGGCAGAGCAGGCCTCCCACAACCAATTTACAGCCTCGAGTGCTGTTGGAGAGCACTTTGACAGCAGCGAGCCCACTCTGTCCCTGCTCCCCCACTCACCAGTGACAGCAAGTGCTGTGGGATCGGAGCCCTTGCTGTGCATGGGGGCTCCCGGCTGCCCCGATCAGTGAATTAACCTCCTGAGAAACACCATTTGCCGCATTTCAGCTGATGCAGCTACAGCAGAGACACCCACCAAACCCTGCCCCATGCAGCCCCCGCTCCCTCCCCGGTGTCCCCCCCACTGCTCCTCCCAGCCCCAGCTTTGGCACAGCCCCGCCAGGCTGCTCCCACCTCTCAGTGCCCACAGCTGAAAGAGCACATTTGCTTCTTAGGACAGCAGCTGAGGACCTGGGAGGAGCAGGAGACCAGCCCCACCTTCCACACAGCACAAGATAACAGCTTAACCCTGCATAACCCCATCCAAACGGCTGCTTTTCCCAAGAGCTTGTTTTGCTAATTCCCTTTTTCATCACCCAGACGGTTTCTTGCCCTCCTCAGTTATCCCATCGGTGCCATGGCCTTCACCCTGAGCATCCTGGCACCCTGTGGCTTCCCAGTCCAGTGCTGCATCCCCAGACCCCGGGGCCGATACCAGCACTGGGACCATGGAGGGTTTGGGAGAAGTAATTGCTTAATGAAACCAACTGCTAGAGACTACAAGCAGGACTTCATCTTTTTTTTGGTTTTTTTTCCTCTTTAATGAATGTTTTTATTGTCTCTCTCAATCTTTATTAAGGGAAGAGCCAGACAAGTAGTTGGAGGGAAAATATACTACAGCATGAAGCACAACCACTGTGCAGAGGGGACATACACGACCAGCTCAATATGTTTGGTGTGCAGAAAGGAATTAATAATTTAGGCTGGGGAATGCTTATTTTTGGCTGATGACCAGCACTATCTCACACGATCAATGCTTGCACCTTGACTTTTTGGTACACAATCAATCTGTGCCTGAATACGGCCTGAGTTTTGGGAACTGCTACGTCTGCAAGGGCTGAGCCACTCGGGGCTGTAGCATCAGTGTGGCTGAACCTCCCAACTTGGTGAGAGCTGAATATAATTTATAGTAAAAATATAATTTATAATAAAAATCTGTCTTCCCTCCCCCTTAAAAAAAAAAAAAAAAAAAAAGAATCATTTTCCTTAACAACTGCTATTACTTCCAGCAAATGTCAAGGGGAGATGGAATCATCCTTTCAAGACTATCCTGGTTGGGTAGCCTGGGTGTTTTAGTGGCCAGATTGAGCCTCATAAGGAGCAAAGGTCCATCAGCCCCACAAAGACAGCTCCCCCGAACAGAACGCAAGGACCAAGCACTGCACTGGACATTGGCACTATTTGATACCCTCTCGCATTTACCATGGCTCCAACCGGAGCCTGTCCTTGTCCCCATGCCCTGCCAAGCAGCCACGAGGCTTTGCACCAAAGGCTGCAGCGTTTCAGCAAATGGCTCAGATGGTCTCTATGTCTCTCTGAAGCATTAGTGCAAAATGAAGCACAGCTTTTGAGGGAGAGGCAGCCTTCAGAAAGGGGGGAAAAAAAAAATCCCTGACTGAAATCCAGCCTTCTGCCACTGCCGAGGCAGCTCCCCATCCGATGCCCTTGGGCGACTTTGCCTTGCTCTCCCCTCCAGCACCAAGACCCAGCCCCGCTCCAGGCTCACTCCCGCAGCTGTCCTGGAGACCCAGCTCTGTGGGATGAGGTTCCAGGCAAGCAAGCCCTGCCCCGACACCCAGCCTCAACCTGCTGAGTACACACGGGGGGACTTCAGAGCAGGTCTCCCCTGTCCCAGTGCTGCCCTGGGAGCCCCTCTCCTGAGCAGACACCAGCCTGCAGCTCCAGGGGCTGGAGCACAGCACCATCCCTCAACCCCCCCCCAAATCTGCATTTCTTGCCTTTTTCTCCCAGGCTCTTTGCCAGCCAAAGAGCCTTCCTTTCCAACACCCTCCTCTCCCCACCCCCCTTGCATTGCTTTCAGCTTTCATCTGGTTACCATGCAGTGTGAGCGCAGGGCACGAGCGGCACGCCAGCACCGCTGCTATCAGCAGCTCCCACTCTAATTGAATCTTCAAATCTTGTCTGACAGGAAAAGACAAGAGGGAAATGAGACGCTTGTTGCCGAGCCCCAGATCCCCGAGCACTGGGATGCCAGCAAACATTGCGTGGTGCTCCTGAGTGTGCCCACCTTGGCCCCCAGCACTGCTATGAGCACTTCCAGCATCCCAGTGAGCCCAGGAGGGCATCGCCACAGCTCAGGGCGGCCCCAGGAAGGAGGGGTACGAGGGGCCAGAAAGCCAACAGAGCTGAGAGATTTAGCAAGGGGAAGGACGGAGGCATGCGAACGCCCAACTCACACTAGGCAGAGGACGGGCTGCAGAGCTCAGCCCTGGCAGGGATCAGGGCACCAAAACCTTGCTCACGGCATGCACAGGTTTGCAACGAAACTTTCTGAGCAACAGCAGCACACACACAAGTCACCCCACAACCCTCCCAAGTGACTCCAGGCTCAAGAAAAGCAACACCCAGCTCTCCATCCAGGAACTCACAGCACCCAAGGGCATCTCCACCTCCCCTGCCCCAGCACAAGGTGCACAACACCAACAAGAGGTCTCACCATGACAATTTTGCCTGGGCTCTTACCTGAGTGCTCAGGAGCTCCAGCCAGAGGATACCTTCATCCCAGAGCTGCAGCAGCACCTTTAGGCAACCTCCTGCCCTGGGTGCGGGTGGGGAAGGCAGGAGCTGGAGCGGTGATTGGCACCTGCTGAGCAAGCACTAACTAAGAAAAGGTGGACGTGGGAGGAGGACAGGGCATGGAGAGGACTGCAGCTCATGGTGTGCTGCTGGTGGCCAGGCATGAGCAAACCAGGTCTTGGTCCATTTATAAAGGATTAACCAAAATTTGCCCTAGTAAAGGTTTTTCCAGCCCACTCTCCCAGTGCACAGTGGCTGGGCTGTGATGGCTGCAGCTGAGCCCCAGGTCATGGAGGTCAAACTCATTAAACCCCCTTGCAAGGGCTGTGCTGCCATGGGGAGGCAGGTTACCATCCCGCCCTAAAGGGGCCAACGCTGTCCCCCAGCTCCCAGCACTGGGTAGCAGGTCTGGAGGGGCACTGCACCCTCTGCACCCTTTCCCCTGTCCTGAAACTGCAGCTTCCCCCACCAGCTGGGGAGCAAATGACCTAAATGGTTTTAAAATAAACTAATATTAAATGAGCACATGGCACTGATAACAAGGACCGACTGACGTGGCATAAATGTCTCCTGCTCTCCGAGGAGCAGTGAATAGCAGCGAGGGCAACGGGACAGAGAAACACATCCCTTGGGGGGACCGGGAGGAGAGGGGTCAGGATGGGAGGGGGAGCAGGGCTAACCCAGGGTCTGAGGGGGGAGAGGAGACGCTGCCAAGCCAGCAGGATGCTGGGTCACAAGCAAGAGCTTGTGCCCTCCATCCCGCGGAGCGCAGCAGGACTCAGGCGGGAGCTCAGCAGCGAGCGCTGCCCCGAGCTGGCAGCTGCGGGCTGGGGTGGCTGGGATGGCTGCCCTTCCTCTGGGGAGGGGGGTCTGCACCCATGGGCAAGCCTGGACATGATCTGGGGGCACCCCTGAGTGCTGCTGGGCCTTCTGCACCCCAAACATTGCTCCTTCACTGCTTAAACCCCTCTCAATCATTATTCATATTCCAGCTCACCCCCAACAACCCTTGATGTGGAAGGGGCTTTTTTTTTTTACCCCTTTCCTTCTTTTTTTTAAGGCCTCTACTGGGAAATCTTTAATTAATGACCCTTTAAAGTAAAATATAATTAAGACTAATGTGGAGTGTGCCAAAGCCTGCTGGCAGCTTGCGATGTGGGTGGCTGATGAGGAGCGGGGCAGCCGGGTGGCCGCGGGTGCTGCAGACTTGCCACGGCAGGGCTCGGGCCAGGGTGTGCGGGTACCTGCTGCCAGGCGCTGGGCTGGGCTCACCCTGGCCTTTACCCCTAAAGCAATTTCTAAATCACCGAGAGTGCAGGGCTTCTCTGTCACACCCACGGGGACGCTGGGGCACGCTTTGTCCTCGCCCTCCTGTGGGAAATGGGGTACGGGTGGCCCTGCCGGGAGGAGATGCTGATCGCAAAGCGCTGGGGCACGGGGAGACCCGATCCCACCCGGCTGCTCATGGGGCTGCGATGGGCTGGTCCACGCCCAGTGGAGCCTTCTTGGATAGAAAAGTCTGATTTTCATACTTTTCAAAAGCAGGGAGGAAGAACTGGCTTGCTGAGCCTCTGCTGAAGCCTGCGTTCCCCAGTCACCCTCTTGCAGGAGCCAGAGCGCGCAGAAGCGTGCAAATGAAGACTGGCTCATTTAAATTTAATGCTGATGAGGAGATCTTCCTCCTCTTTCCAGCAGAGAGCAGATGTCCTCGTTTCACATAGACAAGGCATCTCTAAATCACTTCCCCAGCAGCAAGGTGGACAGTGATGTCATTGTTTATAGGTTATTAGTTATTATTTCATAGACAAACCTGACATTTTTCCCTTTTAAAGATACATTGTGATGTATTCTGGGTTTCTGCCACTGAAAATATCCTGGCAGTCCCGTTGTTAGCCTCCTTCCAAGATTCAGGCTGCTTTCCTCATAGCACATAATTAAAACAGCACTTTGAATTTTCAGCAGCTTGCAACATCTCCATGATATACGGGAACCCAGGCAACAGCTCGCTGCCGAGCCCAGCCCCGCCAAGAGACAGCATCCAGCGAGCCGTGCCGGCGAGCCCGCACGCGAGCAAAGTGTGCACGTGTGGATGTGTGAGATGCAAGCAAGGGATGTGGCATGAGAGGTGGCAGAGCAGCGCAGCGGCCCCGGCGAGCCCAGGGTGTGAGCCACGTGCCGGCTGTTCGGTGTCGTCTCCTCCTCTGCACCTGCTCCAGCCGCTCCTCGCCATGCTGGTGGGGAGGTGCCGGTGGTACCTGGGGTGCTTTTAGCTGGTTCAACACCATTTAGCTGAATCACGCAGCCCATCCATGGCCTTACTCTGGCATGAGTCATAATTACCTTAATGAATCTCCAGGGAACACGAGCAGCTTGCCGCTGGGCTTCTAACCCAGCCAGTGGCACAGCAGGCTGTGAGGGTCACCACTTGAATGGGGCAAAAAAGAAGGGGTTTGGGGCTGCCCAGCCCTTGTGAGCACACGCGGACGGAGCTGCCTGGGGCCAAAATGAGATTCATGCGTGCAGGAGGTGGCAGATCCAGCAGGTCAGGGCTGCCAGAGTGGGAGAAGGGCAGAGATAGCAGGGATCTGGCTGCCCTGTGGGGTGCAGGGACCCCAGGAGATGAGCGCAGGGCTGGAGAGGGGAGCACGGTGCTGTGAAGCCCCATAACACCAGGGGAGCCCAAAGCCAGCTCCATGCCACCACTCGTGCTCTGCACGCTGGTGCCAGCCCAGTGCATCCCCCTGTCCTCCCTCTTCTCGAGGTACCAAGGGGGTTTGGTGATTGCAAGGCAGCCTTTGAGCAGCTCGCAGCTCCAGCCTTTCCTGCGGGAGCTCTCCAAGGAGCAGCCTGAGTCCCCAGACCACATGAGGATGGGGGCGAGGGACCAGCGGCTGCCCCACACTGACCTCCCGGCAGCCCCACAGCAAAGCGCAGGGCACCGGCAGGCTTGAAGCCTGTCCCCTGCCTCCGTTTTGCCGCTGCTCCTGCCATGGCAGAGCTGAAGTGCTCAGGAAGCCTCGCCCTGCCTTAAAACATTCATAATGGTACAAAAGGCAGTTTGGGGGTTGTTTCGGTGGGAAACCTGGACCCAGCTGTGGCCCAAACAGCTTCATCTCCCCTGGTGCAGACCTGGGCAAGCCCTGGCACACCGGACCTGGCTGTGGCGCTCGGTGCCCCCCAGTACAACGAGTCCCGAGACCTGCCCCGAGAGCCACTCTCCTGCAGTGCCTGGGTCCCGCTAGCTCAGGACAGACCCAGCATGTCCTCACGGGTAGCAACCACTGCCCAAAAATCACCCGGGGCTTCCTCCTACTGTGGCCCCGGCCCACCTCACCACCCAAGCACCTGGTTGTGACAGCCCTGCCCCAGCCCAGGCAGGCACCAGTGATGCTTTACTTCACGTCCAACCTCACCCACATCCCTGCCCAAGTGGCAGCACAGCGGGGACATGATCCCAGCTTTATTTCAGCCCAACCCAGGCTCCATTCAGCCCTTGCCCTGCAAGACCCAAGCCTCAGACACCTCCTATCCCCCCATGCTGCCCCTGCCCTTCCTGTGCCCCAGTTCTCACCCGTACTGGTGTGACTGGGGCTGCTCCCACCCACAGTGCTGCTGGAGCGGGCACAAGGCGCTTGCACGCACAGAGGAGCCGGCAATGAAAGGGAACATATTAGTGTTCCCCTAACCAACAGAAGGGAGTTAATGACATCAAACTGGTTTGTTGGTGGTGGTTTTGATTATACATTTTTTTTAAGATCTGGCTTCTATCTGTCATTACGGTTATATTGCATAACCAGGGAGAAATCTGAATGAAGTTAATACCCGCAGAGCGTGGTGCAGAATATTCATGTACTGGGAACCAGAACGAGGCAAATGTGAATCTTTATTACCAGTGGAGGTTGTTAAATATTTATATTTTCTGTTTGAGACACGCTGTGACACATGAAACTCAATTAGAATATAACTAAAACCCATGCTAAATTATAGATAAATGGCAACAAATGAAGGGGAGCAGTCTGAACTCCCCCATGCACAGTCTGAGGGGACGAAGGTGACAACTTTGGGAGAAGAGGGCAGCCCCAAGGGCACCACCATCCTGCAGCGACCGGCCAGCGAGCACTGGCACAGCACTGCGTTTCCTCTGCAGGGCGGATTTGTGCCCTGAGACATCCCAAAGGAGAGCCAGGCATCCATCCCGCTTCCCTGCAAACCATCCTGTGCCTTCATGCGAAGCAGCTGCAGACATCCCAGCCTCCCCGCTTGTCCCAATGCATCACGAGGACCCCTGAATCCCTGCTCCTGGGCTGTGTTTACTTTAATACAAATGTGTCGTGTAATAAAAAACACAGTGAAAATGAAAGACAGGTATTAAAGAGAAATATATATTTGGGGCCAAGCGCTGCACTGGTGCCGTGCTATGGAAATGGCTGGAGATTTCTATCCCTCTGCTCGCTGAAGCCAAGCTAAGGACATGGTCAGGGTTGGAAAGTTAGGGGCTGAAAGGATTGTGGGGTTAATTCTGTAATTGTTTGCTCTGGGAGACGCTCATCATCTCTGGCGAGGCTGGGGAGCCAGGGAGGCCATGTGGATGTGGGCTTTAAGTGGCTGCTGCCGGGGCCGAGATCAGGCAGCGCCTCTGCGCGATATCCGCAGGGATATTGCTGTGGGTGGACAGACAGACAGACAGGCAGACAGCTGTGCTCCCAGCCCAGACAGGCATTTTCTACCCGACCCTGCATGATGCTGAAGCCCCCAGGCTGCTGGGATTCCCCTCGGTGGCCTTGCAAGAGCATCCCGCAGGAGCATCCCGCAGGAGCATCCCTCAGCGTTGCCATAGAGATGCGGCTCAGGAAAAGCCCGGTTGCTGTACCCCTCCGGGGGGGCCGCAGGATCCCCTGCCCCACCACAGCCCTTCCCCTGGGCTGTCCCAGGCGATAAAAGTGATTTTAGGGCTTCATTAATGCCGCAAGGAACTCGGCCAGAGATGAGCGCAGGATCTGCCTCGGTGATTAAAGCCGCAGCCCTTCATTAGCCACGCTACCCAGGACTAGCATTAGTGTGGGATGAGGGAGACCAGAGCAAAAGGGCAGGCAGGGGGAGGTGGCGTGGAGAGAGAACAGCAGCTTCCCAAAGGGTTTTTTGCCCATGCTTCTCAGCTTTGCAAGCCTCAAAGGACCCCAAGTCCCTGCTGCCCCCCTCAACGCTGCTCCTGTATGGGTGGAGGGGCAGCGGGGCTCTGCCAAAGCAGCACGGGGATGGGGACACCCACCCCCTGCCCACACCGGCCCTGGCTAGCCCAGCCGTGCTGCAGCCACGCATAGAGCTTTCCCTCCCTGGGGCACGTTTTTCCAGCCTGATTTCTTGCTAATTTGGTCTCCTACTTCCTTTTGCTCTGCCTCACTGCCCCTGCCTGCCTGCCCCCAGCGCAGCGTACTCCTCCCCCTGTGCCCCCCTCCCCAGCCGTCCCCTTGCCAGCGCTGGCTGGCCTGGGTGCTGCATGCGGAAAGATCCTCATTTTGCCAACAGATTAAAAACGTGCCATTTAGTGAAGAAAACAGCAATACAGAAGGGGGGGGATTTAAATTAAATTTCAATTATGACTTTGCCAAGGCTCATGAGCAGAATCCCTTCCGCCTGCTTCTGCTTCTGACTCTGCTCCCTCAGAGTGGAGGGATAGATGTCCTGCCCGCACCGGCAGGGATCCTGGATCTCCAGGGATCCCACACCTGCAGGGAGAAGATCCATGGGATCCCTGGACCTGCAGGGATCACATTTTCCATGGGGAGAGGATGGAAACTTTTCCCCAGCCTGTCCTATCCCCACAAACCTGCTGACAAGAGGTCCCTGACCCCATGAACCCTCCCGTGGGGCTGAGCCCCCTCGTGCCAGGGATGCGTGGAGGTGCTTGGGGGTGCCCAGCAGCCGCATCCCCCAGTCCACAGAGTCCACCGGCGCGGGCTCTGACCCTCAGCATTGGACCACCCCCCCAGAGCTGAGCCTCAGTAATTGAGGTTTTAATTCCTCGTGACCAGGACAGCCGCTTGCAGAGCATGCTCGCAACAGGGACTGAGCTCTCGGCCATGCCACTAACACCCCCATTGCAAGCAGGCTTGTTATTAGCAATAATAATACTAATAATGTCAGCATTTCCCAGTGGGCTGTCTGCTGCCAGAGGCTGGTTGCCTGGCTGTAGTGATCCACTCCAGGTGAAACAAGCCTCTGCTGGGAACACGCAGGTCCCTGGCCAGAGCTGGGGTGGAGAGAGGTCGGAGCAATGGGGAGTTACAGAACGAGAAAGCAAAGCCAGAGACCTTCCCCTGCCAGAGCTTAGCACCCAGCCCAGCCTTCCCATGAGCTGAAGGGTCCCCAAACACCACTGGGAGACACACTCTTGTCCCCACCTCGGGCCGAGCTGCCGGGACACAGCCAGCCCCCATGGGCTTGCCGTGCGATCCTCCATCAACACTCATGCTGTGGCTTTGCACTACAACCAGGACCCCCCCGCCAACACTTTTGTCTTTGTATACTCTTTCTAAGCTACATTTTGCTCTTTGCTCTGTTATCCCTGCCAACCCCCTGGGAGCTGGGAAATGGCTTTGTCCCCTTCTTCTCCCCCTTTAATTTGCAGCCGTTCACCAAAGCACCGATTCCCTTTCTTGCCTGCTTTTCCAGGAGATGAACACAGCTGTGCTGGCCATGCTTTGCACATCCCAGAGGCAGCCGGCATCCCCGGCACATGGTGGGGGGAGCAGTTCCTGCACCCCTCAGCAACTGATGGAGACATTGGTCACAGCTGCAGAAACCTGAGTTTTAAAGCACAAGATGGTGAAGAAGAGGTGCTGAGAGGGGTAGAAAGCCTGGTGCTGCCAGCATCCTGAGCAGGCACCTAAGAGGGACAAGGGAGTGATATGTGGGAGCAGGGTCTGGTCCAAAGACAGGACCCAAGAGCTGTTCACGCACTCCCGGAGGGATGGGGACCCCCCACTCTGTCACACCCCAGCTGCGGGGCCACACAGCTGCCATCTGACCGTGGAGCTGGGGGTGACATCAGTGCCACCGTACCCAGCACCCTGGACCTATCCAGGGCCCCATGACTAATTTTGGATGCAGTGGACATTTTTAATATGTTGCTATAAATATTCATGGACTGTCAGCTATGAAAAAGGACCCTGCCTCCCGCCGCGCTGCCTGGCCAGAAGGCAGCACAAGGGAGACAGACCGAGGCCTTGGTGGTGGCCACGGGGGCTCAGAAACCCTGGGAGCCACTGGGACTTCCCCACTTTACACCAGTGATCATCCAGTTATGAGGGCGTCCCGTCGGTGCATGCCTTGCAGACGGCCCAAGCCAGCTTCTGCCCAAATTCTGGTTGAACCTCAAACCAGTTTCCTCACAGCCATGATGTCCCCAGCAAGCGCAGGAGCGAGCATGCCAGCACGGGTGGGAACCGGCTGTCAAACCCATGCCTCGAATCCCACAGAGCCAAAGCTCGCGCCTGTCACGGCAGCCTCCAGTCTGCTGAGCTGCAAAAACCTGATGAAAGCCTTGTGCTGAGTTGCAGTTCTGCTTTGCTGGCGTGCATCGCCCGAGGGATCGCCTGCCGCCGGCTCCCACGTCTCCACCTCTCCCTCCCAGCCACGCACCACTCGGGCATTGCCGCTACCCCGGCCCCAAAAGCGTCACCCCATAGAGCTATACAGCCCATCTTCTGCATTTTTGAACACCTATCGATTCTCCTTTTATGTACTTCACCCCAACATATCGATCCAATTTAGCCTCCGTAACTCAAACTAAATTAGCTGCCTTTAATCCGTGGATAATTGCAGTGAGCCCAGCTCTGCCTGTCCCAGATTCACGGGTGTCAGGGACAGGGAGGAGTGTACTGGGTCAGGCAGGGACATGCAGGTTCCTCATCTGTGGGTACAGCCCCCAAACAAGCCAGCGGGCATCAGCCCCGAGGCACTGGGGGAAGCGGCCTCAGGACAGCCATGCTGCAGCCAGAAACCTGGCTCCTGTGGCTGGGGGCCCATCCTGCTATTCCAGCGGGAGATTTGGCCCCAAAGCCCATGCATCACCACCCAGCTCCTGCTTTCCCCAAGCCCCGGGGTCCCTTCCAGCCTTAGCTGACACCATTAAGTGTTGCTCCGTGCTCCTGCCTGGCTGCAGCATGCAATGGGTTAACCCCAAAACACAGCCGGCCACGGGGAGAGGAGCAGCCTCAGCCCTCGCTGGAGCTGTGTATAAAACCCGATGAAAAGCAGAGCCTGTTCCCCTTTGATTAGCAGCCGAGGTTCCCCGGGAGCCTGCGCCAGGGCTTTGCTCTCAGCATCTCTCACCTAAAATTTAGCAGCTCCCAAAGCGCCGAAGGCACCGGAGATGCCACCAGCACCTCACTTGGCCTGACAGCCTGGCACAGCACCTGGGGGACATCCCCACGCTGGTGACGAGGCCATGCAGGACCCACTGGGCTCCCGGTCCCTCTGTGCACTCCCCCCACCCCCCCCCCACCCAGGCACCCACAATCCTGGACCTACCTCCCCAGACATCCTCCTCCGCCCTTCTGTAAAGCCTCCAAAGTACACATTTAATTTCAATTTAATGCAATAGTTACTGTGGTCAGTAAATGCTGAAACCATATTAGAGGAGGATTAATAGCCGTGTAATGGCCAAGTGTCTATTGCATAACCCTTAATAAGCACGGCTGGCCTCCTGCTGCCTTCCCGCCGTGCCGCAGGCGCTGCAGGGCCTCCAGCCATCCCTTCCCAGCCTTCCCTGCCTTCCCAGCGGTGGCCAAGGGTGAGAGTCCCATGAGAAATGGATGAGATTGCTGCAGCGCTGCCAGGCAGGAGGGGGAGATCGCCAAGTGTTAAAGCCGGTTAAAAGCATCGGTCCACAGCCGCAGCGCCCGTTTGGAGAGGTTGAGCATCGCGTGGGGACAATGGTCCCTAAAACACCTCGGCACGTGTTCTTGGCCATGGCAGCCAGCCTGGAAATGGCTGCAAATTCCTCTGCATGGCCCCCGGAGAGTGTCTGCCCCTCTCTGCCCGGTAAAAAATAGGTGTTAAACAGCTCGGCTGTATCCTGCCTGTGTTTTCTCCCTCTGGGGGGGAGGCAGGCAGCATTCCCATTCCACCTCCCAGTCGTGCCGACTGCTCACTGCACACAGCAGCATCCCAACACCAATCCGCTGGCAAGGGCAGAGTCACTACCTTGTCTCTGGGGTCCCCCCGCTCCCTGCTTTGGGGAGCACTGCCCTGAAACGCAGCATTCGGGATCCCCAGTTTATCCTGGCAAAAGAGGAGCTGGAGCACACGGTGGCTCTGGGAGAGGCTGAGCAGGGCACACGCTCCAGGGCCACATGGGGTGGTGGATGGTTTGGATAGGAACAGCCAGGACACGCTTTCGTGGGAGGGGAAACTGAGGTAGTGGCCAAGCCAAGCAGGGCCCCCCCCAAGGCCCCTGTGCCGCAGTCTGGCGCTGCCCCCAGGTCCCTGGCACCGATCTGCAGGAAAAGTCAGTTTAAAAAGAGAAGAAAAAAAAAAAAGCAAAAAAGAAAAGCACACTTTGAGCAAGTGTTGGCCAGCTTCAGCTGCAAATTCACTTGTCAGGAATATTGGAATTACTGGAGCTGGATGGTGTGAACATCTGTGCAGCGCAAACGCTGGGGCGGGGAGGGGGGAGCGGAGCCAGCTGCCTGTGGATGCTCCAGCGGGATGCAGCCAGCCCCTGCAAGGATGACAGCCAGGACCCAACATGTGCCCTCCACCCACCTCCCTGTGCAAGGGGACCCCAGTGAGCTCCCCAAAATGCCCCGGGAGGAGTTTGCAATTTGGGGGACTCATCACATCAGCTCGCCAGCTGCAAATTCCCTTTGGGTGAATATTGGAGTAACTGGGCTCAACAGCACAGGACGGGCACGGAAGGACTCCTTGCACCAGCGGGACTCCAGCCCCACATCTCCTGCCCTCCTTGCCCCTGCCCTTCCCTAGGTCTGCTGCACTGGGGTGCTGCAGGCTCCCCCAATGTTTTGGGGTGCAATGGGGCTTTTCCATCACTTTCAGAGTAGCCATGATGAGCGCCTGGTGATTCCCAATCTCCCCCCTTATCGGCACCACTACAGCCCCCAGCTACCAAAACCTGTCCATTTATGCCCAAAATAACGCTCAGGAAGGAGCTAATCGGCCACTCAGGCATGAGCAGATTGGGTGCTCAGGTGTTGACTAATTGGCCACCCAAGCATGGCGCAATCGGGTGCTCAGGCATGAATTAGTTGCGTGCTCGGGTGTGAATTGGGCACCCATGCGAGCAGCAACTGGGTGCGGAAACCTCATTATTTTGCCCAATGTACATTCTCGGAGGGGCTGGAAACAGGAAAAATTGCACCTCCACATGTGTCTTGGGTGAGGATAGGGTAGGATAGGGTGAGGATAGGGACGTCCCTCTCCATCCTCCCTCTCCTGCAGATGCAACATCGCAAATAACAAACAGCTTTCAAAGCCCTGTCTCCCATTGAAGTCACATCAATGCCAATGGAGATAAAAGCCGAGAGACCCAGAACAAGCGCCAGCTTTGCTAGGGAATATTAATTAGAGGGAAAGCCTCATTAGAGTAGCAATGGTGGCCTCCGGCGCTGCCTCCCCCGGCCATGTGCCCCAAAACCCCCAAAGCGGGATGACGGGCATCAGCCCAACCAGCTGCCTTGCTGGGCTGAGCGATGGGGTGCACTGCAGATCCCCCAAGGTCAGAGTTAAAAATTAAAGTGTTGAAAGGGGGGCTTTTTAGTTAAAAAAAAGGAAGGGGAAAACCTGCTTCTCCCCTTCCATGGTTGCTGGGGCTGCCAGAGCCCCAGGCAGAGTGATAAACCCGCCCTGCGCCCTCCAGGGCAGCCTGATGGCAAACCCAAGTGTTTGTGGGGAAAAAGCAGCACATGGGTTATTTAAGGCATTTGGGGTTTGGTGTTTGGTTTTTTTTTGGACAGCTGCGCAGCTGGAGAGAAGCACAGGGGAGCGTGGGATGCCACCTCCTGCTGCCCTGAGCCTCCCCACCAGCAGGGAAAGGGGAGTCTGGTGCTGCCCTAGGATGAGTCCCCAGTAGCCCCCGCACCCACTGCCAGAGGAAACATGGGAAAGGGTCAGGAAAATGGATATTGTGAAGTGGCACGGGACCTTTGAGCACCAAGACCCTGTTCCATCACCCCCCTCAAGAGCACAGGCCAGCTGGGCAGCACCCTGCCAGCCTGTCTCGGGTTAATTGCACCGGAAAACGCAGCAAATCAAAGGCATTTGCAGCAAAATCAGTGGGTTAGCGACAGGAAAGTAATGAGGAAGGAAGCATCGCCCAGAGGGTTTAACCACCATGGCCATGCCGGCTCCAGCAGCCAGGCCCTCCCTCGGCACTGCCTGCTGATGAGGAGCAGCACCCATGGGTGGCCCGGAGCCCAGCCCAAGCAGGGGACACCAAGGGGACCAGTGATGGGGGTGTTGGAACTGAACTCAAGCAGAAACACCCCTTGCCAAGGCCATAAACGCAAAGGGCTGAAGCAGCCGGGTGGCTCCGGGGATGGGGCAGAGTGTGACCCACGGGGCCACACAGGACGGGGCCACCGGCTCCCAGGCAGCAGCGAGGCGGAGGTGCCAGGAGTACCGAGGTGCCACAACATCAGTTATTTATTACAGCAAACTTTTCTTCCTTTTTTGTTTTGTTTTTTTTTCTGAGAGGTGATCCCAATTCATCCTGACAGAGGTTCACAGCACATTTTTGCCCGGCAGCTGCTTACAGAGACGCGCCGACAAGCAAGACGGTGCAGGAGAAAGGCACCCAGTGCCTGTGCCATGGGAGCTGGCGGGCACCAAAATGAGCTTGGCACATTGTCCCCAGCACCATGCCAACTTGGGGACGGCTGCTGCACATGGACCTGGCCAACCCCGGGGCCCGAGACGTCTGGGCTTCCCCGCGGGGTGCTCAGCGCTGGCCCCACTCTCCAAGGATGCTCTCCTGGCATGAACACAGCACCGACCTGCTCCAAGCGCTCATGAGGATGGGTGTCAAATCAATCCCCGCAGCAGAGATGCCAA
The DNA here is from genome assembly GCF_030463565.1 of Pelecanus crispus. NCBI lineage: Eukaryota > Metazoa > Chordata > Aves > Pelecaniformes > Pelecanidae > Pelecanus > Pelecanus crispus. Next base: position 22,097,860 of record NC_134654.1, on the reverse strand, counting down.
GTTTAAAAAAAAAAAAAAAAAAACACAGAGGAAAGCAGCCAGCCATCTGCCAAACCAGCAATTTTCAGCTGGATTTCCAAAAAACACTTCAGCTTTTAAAACCAAGAGAGGAGAGAAAATAAAACCCCCTCCTCTTCCACAAGCATAGAAAGCATTCACGAGATGAGGTGCAAAATTCCTCTTTGACTTCAAAGGCATTTCTCCTGGCCGGTTACCCCCAAATCCTGGAACAACCCACTGGAAAGCCGTCGGGCAGCGCGGCTTGGCGCCGCTTCGTTGCCAGATGACTGCATCCCGCCAGCCAGGGTGCGTGCTGCTGTGCCGGGGGAGCCCCAGGGTTTGAGAGGGATACTGAAAACATGGTACTTGCCTGTTTGGAAGCAGGGAGGAGGAGGAGGGACAGGTGGGAGGAAAGAGAGAATAAAGTTTATGCTGCAGCAAAGGGAACTTGCGTGGTTGGCAACGGCATCCCGCTCCTGCTGGGGTGGGTTATCTCCCTCTGCTCGGCGTGCAGAGACGCCAAGACCCAGCAGCGCCGTCCCCATGGCTGGCGGCAGCAGGATGCGGCTGAGCCCCCACTGAGGATGGGTGAGACCCTTGGTCCAGCCTAGGCTTTGTCAGGAAAGTTCACAGCAAACACCCCCCTCCTCAAACACTGGCCAAAAGGCATTTTTAGGGGTTATTTTCTGTGCTATTATTGAAACTTGCTGCAAGCAAAGGCAGGGGCCAGGCTGGGGCAGCTGCAGCCCTAAGCACCCTGGGCCAGCAGCACCCACCCAGAGCACCCAGCCTGAAAACACGGCCCCGGCCAACCCACCTCAGCAGCCACCCGCCCCTGCCTGCTCCAGCCCAGGCCAGCCATGCTCCCTGGCATGGAGCTGCTGCCAGCCACTCCCCTGCCAGCCCCGCTGCCTGCAGGCTCTGGGGTCCCCAGCCCCTCGGCTCCTCCCGAGCCCCAGCCGAGGCGCAGGTGGGACATCTCCCCGCTTGCCAGCCCCGCTGGGGATCCCCAGCCAGGGCGGTGCCAGGCAGGGGCACCCACCCACAGAGATGCTCAAGATGCCAGGGCAGCCACGGGGCACGGCAGCCCCCCAGCTCCCGGCAGCCCCAGCCCCAGCGCCTGCCCCCTCCAGCCACCCCAGCCCCGAGGAGGCACCCCACCTCGCTGTGGGTCCCAGGGGAAGCGGTGCAGCTGGCTGCCGGGCCTTTTACAAAGGAAACAAGCCTTTGAAAAGTCCTTTCTCAAGCTGTACCAGGTCTCTGCACCCTCTGCAAAGCCAGGAAGGGATGTTTAGCTGTTTGGAAGGGCTTAGGCTGGGTCCCGTGGCACGTTTTCAGCAGTCGTGGCAATCAGCAGGGTTTTTTGCATGCACTATATATTAACTTAATGTATGTTACAATCTACCCTGTAATGGAAAAATACCGCAGCTGTCGTAACCAGTAACACTTTCAAAAGCACTTGACTCCCAAGTCATCCAGGTGCTTTTGACAATGTTGCCCTGGGTTGCTATAGGAACCCTAATAGTTTTCCCATCTGACTTCTCCATTAACACTGGGATTTATATTTAATTTGTTTTCCTTTTCCTCAGCGAGAAGAGGCAAGGAGTGAGCGCTTCTGCAGGGGGAGGAGATGCCCCTCGGTGGGTGTCTCCTAGCCATGCCAAAACCAGCGCCGGGCACCAGAGCCAGTTCTGCCAAGATGCTGCCAGAGCAGCGGTGCAAGCAGAGCGCGATCTGCTGCAGGCAGGGAAGGGCACAGCCCCACTGCACTGCCAGGAACCATCCAGGAGGCAGCTGATGCCCAGGGTGGCTTTATTACGGGTCTCTCCCGTGTTCCCGAGCTGGCGTGACAGTCTGACTCCCCCTCGCCCTCCTGCAGGCAGAGGGGCCAAGGGGCTCATGGGCAGAGCATCCCACGCAGCTCCTGGGGCGAGGTGACGGGCAGGGAGCAGACAAAGTTGCTGCAGAGATAGGCGGTGGCTTTCCCATCCTTCCTCTCCAGGGACGCAAGGAAAGGCAACTGGCGGTAGAGGAACCCAGCGCTGTTTCCATCTGCTAGCATCAGCACCTGCCGGAGAAGGAGCTGTGAGAGCGCAGCCAGCGCCAGCCAGCTGGTCCTTCCCTCCCCCCAGGCATGCCAAGCGCCGGCAGCATCCCCCACGCATTCACCCGAATTGGGGAAGGGACAGCGACCCGATGGGACCCACGCCAGCCATCTGCAAGCGTCCCACAGTGGCCACGTCCCCCTCACGTCTGCGCCACAGGGAGCCCATGGTCCACACCATCCCAGGCAGCTTTGCCTCCCTTTTCCCCTCCAGACACCCAGCAAGTAGGGATGAAGCACAGGGACCAGTGCACACTGGCCCGGAGCGGGGCTGCCCGAGCCAGCCGGCTCCCTGGGGACACCCACCCAGCCCGGGGGCAGCCCCAACCCCAACCCCAGCACCAGCTGCAGCATCGCCCCTTCCACCCTGCAGCCCAGCTCCTTCTGCCCTCCAGATGCTTCCCAAAAGCTCAGACACGGATCAGCAGCGGGTCAGGGGCTCTCCCGGCTGACACGGCAGCACCAGCCAGGGGCGATGACAAGGCTGCCGTGATAATTAGCTTTTCTGAAAGGGAAAACGTTTGTCAAAGCCTCAGGGCTTGTGGGCTAATCAGGGGAAAGGCCAGGCAGGGAGCCTGGTTCCGACACAGATGCGAAGGGTGAGCAAAGCGCAGACCCTTCCCAGGCCCAAGGCACGGCAGCAGCATCACGCTGCCGGAGCACACGGCTGTCCCTCGTCCACGCCTGGCCCCAGCCTCGCACGCGTGCCCGCTGCGGCGCCTGCAAGGCACCGACACACTCGCCGCATTTGCACTGCTCACGCTGCCGCCACCGAGGGATGGCACCACCAAACGCTGCTGCCCCGGCTCCCACCGCCCCTGCCAGCGGCCGAGCGGTGGCACGCACACCTCCCACCACGGCACATGGCATCCTCTGCCACCAGCCCCAGGGCCAGGAGCAAACCCAGCACCCACACCCCGCCGGGATGCCTGTGCAGCCTCCTCCACGCCTGGCAGGGGCTGCCCTCACCCCGTGCCCCCCGGGGGTCACCGCGGCCCCAAGCCCCTGCCCTGGCTAACAGCTGCTGCAGCCCCGTCCTGTCCCGATCGCCCCACATCCCCCCCCTCAGCCCCTGCCTTGACCCAGCACCGGCTCAGCCTGTTTCCCTGCCTGCCTCCTGCTCCCCCCTCCAGCCTCCTCCCCTCCTCGCCTTTGTCTGGAATTAATTCCAGGAGTGATTAATTACCAATTCATGTCCAATCTGAAATTCATTATTCATTTTTCTCACAAGCTCCCTAAGGTCCTCTTGCGGGGCCAGGATGAAGGCAAGCGGCAGGCTAGTGCTCTGCAGCTGAGGAGATAATGGGATCTTTCATAATTACCCTAAAGACCATTAACAGGGCAAGGATCTATACCAGGAGCTGGGATCCAGGCCTGGAGCCATGATCCAACCCTCTCTGCTCCTGGCACCGGGACCCCCATGGGAGCAGCTGCTGGCATCGCCCCTGGAGCACTTGCATCCCCATGGCAGCGTCTGCTGCCTGCGGCAAAGGGCTCCTCCGGACGTAGGGTCCATTTAAACCTGCAGCCTCAGTGCTGTTTTATCATCGGCATCTCATTACAGCAAGGATTTCCATGTGAGGTTTGTAAGGAATTAATTACTGGAACGACCTAATTAATTGTGTTCCTGCAGACAAGCCTAGCCCCCAGCGCCCTGCCGGGACCAAGGGAGTGGGGGTGGCAGGGGACACGGCCGTGACGTTTCCTCACCTCCTTAGCAAAGTCCATTCCCAAAGCTGCCGCATCCCCGGAGCGGGTGACCCGGGGCTGCTCCGCCCTGGGCACGTGTGGAAGGAGAGGTGGGGAGCAGCTGGAAGGGGCTGAAGGCGGGTGGGAGAAGGAGCACCCGTGTCTCCCTTCTCTGTGCAATGCAGCACAGAGAGATGGCTGCTGGGAGGCGGCAGGCTGCTCCCAAAGGCAGCGTGACCCTCCGAGCAGTGGGATTCTCCTTCTTTCTCTCCATCGCTTCTGCAAGGTGAGGAGCCGTCGCTACTGCCAGAGATCAGGCTGTCCGTGGGGAATAAGCGTGGCACCGGGGAAGCCCCTGTGGGGCTGCACTCCTCTGAGGAGAGAGCTTTCCTAGCAGAGATCCTCCTGCCACCTTCCTTCTTCCAGCAAGCATACTCAGGCTGCGGAACGGGACAGCTCCTGATCCATCCCACCATGGCATGAGGCACACACAAGGGCATGCCCAGACTCCGGCCCTGCCTGCTGCCAGCCTCCAGCTGCACCCCTCCACCCACAGCCCCCCTGCACGCAGCCCAGGTGGGCACCCCTGTCCTCGGGCAGCTCCCGAGCAGCCCATGGCTTTGCCCTGCCACGGAAGTATCCATACAGAGCACCCAGCCCTCCTCTTCCTCCGTGCTCTGAGGAAGGCAACAGGCTGGGGGGGATGGAAGCATCCCCACCAGCCAGGCTCGTTACCAGCTTAGCAGGAGGGAACCAAGCTGCACGGGAGGAGAGGGAATAGCTGTGCTATTTGCTCTGCTCAAGACCCCAAAGCTGCCGGCTGCGACCCCCCTGGGGAGCCCGCATGGACTCAGGGGACCAACAGCTGAACCAGCTGCAGGGAAAGGAAGGCGGGTATTAGCAGCGGCGCTGGCCTCCCCACCACATCCCTTCCTGTCCCTGCAAACTGGGTCACCCACTGTAATCCTTCAAAGGGAGAGAGGAAGAGCGCGGGATCAGAGGCCTCACACACAGCACGGGGACCAGTGCGGCCAAGGGCACTGCTGGACAGGAGATGGTGGAGGAAGGTCAGAGAGCTGCATCCCCAACCCATGCTCCCAGGCAGAAATTGTGACTGTCCTCCAACACCAGCGTTAAACACCGCTGGGCACGGAGGCAGAGGGTCAGGGACGAAAGCCTCCACGGGCTGAGCTAACGTGAGGACAGAGCAGGGAATCCTGTGCTGATGGCTCAGCCCTCCCCAGTTCACCCCAGCCGGGGTTACAGAGGGAAACTGGTGCTTTGGCCCCAGTGCCAGCTCCTCACGTGCTGTGGCTTAACACACCCGTCCCTGGCACCAGGACCTCAACAGGCAGGGATCAATCCGGTCCAGAGGCCCCCTCACCCGCAGCCCAGCCCCGCTTCCCTCAGCTCGACAGCCTTGCCAAGGCATGAGCATGCATCCCTGGGGCAGGGACGCTGCCCGCCGAACATGACGGGTGCCAGCTGCCACGCTGCCCTTCCCTGCCAGCTCCGTGGGCAGCAAACAGCTCCGTCCCCACGGCACCACGGCCCCTCCGTGGGATGCACCGAGCGATGCATCTCTGAGCAGGAACGCAGACAAGCAGAGCGAGGCGGTAACCCCAGCGCACAGCGACAGCACAGCTCGGGGCAAAGCTTTTGGGAAAAGCCAGCCCCTCCTGGCCAGGGGTACCCACACCCAGAGCCCGGAGTGAGGTACCACTTTGCCACTTCCTAAGGATGCAAGGGTGGCTCCAGGCAGAAGGTGACCCAGACATTGGCTGGATCCGCACCAGGCATGACACATCTGCGCTGGAATGAAAGGTTTTCCCTTGGGAGAGCGGTGCTGGGGATGCTGGGCTCGGGCTGAGAGCAGCGTAAACAGCCGGCAGCAACAGCAGCCGCTGCTGCAGCCACTCCCTGGGCTGGGGTGCCAGGGAGAGGGGTGTAGGGGCTCAGCCATGGCCCCGCCGGCTGCACTGACAACTATGGAAAGGGTAGGATGCTTCCCGGAAGGGAGGCAAGACAGAGGAGGAGGACGGATGGTACAGTTGCACTGGGAGAAAGGATGAAGGCACCAGCGATGCAGGCGGCAGCAGGGAGTGTGACGGCGGCCGGCGGGGAGCGGCTGCGCAGGGGGCCAGGGGAGGGCTTGCCTGCGGGGCTGGCACCTCTACCTTGTTTGGGCTGAAGACGGAGTGGACGCAGCGCAGCATCTCTTTCGTGTCTTCTCCTTGGGGGTCCCCACAGATAACGACCTGTCCGGAGAGAGCATGGGTGGCAGGAGGGAGAAAGCAGAGAGCTGCGACTGCACCCGCAGCACCGCCAGACCCCCTCCCTGTGGCAGGTCCCATAGGGGACACATGAGCCCCAGCCTGTACCTGTTTGAGGGTGTGATGGAAGACAGCAGTGGCCCGGGCCATCTCTGGCAGGGTTATCGGGATCTTCTGCAGCCTCTCGGAGAAGGCGGCCAAGATCTGCCCGGCTTTTTCCACCCACTCCGTATGGCCAGAATAACAAGCTGCTCGGAGCAGGTTTGTGACGGTGACAGAGTTGGCGGTGGGCTCTGCTCCGTCTTGGTCTGCAGGGGACAACAGCTCCTCCATCAGCCCAATGCCTCACCACCCCACGGCTTGGTCCTCCAGCCGGGCATCACCCCTGCCCTCCCTAAGCTGCCCCACATGATAACCCATGCAGAGCATGGCCGTGTCCCCGAGCTCACCATCCTTCAGGCGCAGGAGCAGAGAGGGATCGCCAGCCTCACTGGAGAAATACGCAAAGCCTTTGGGGTCCCAGAAGAGCTTGTCTTGCATGTGCTGGAGCTGCAGGGCCCACTCCAGCCAGCCCTGCTCCAGCGAGGCTTCGTACAGGTCAAAGAGAGCCTGGATGATGAAGACGTAATCCTCCAGGAAGCCCTGGATGGGCACGGCGCTGCAGCGGCAGGCGAGGAAGGAACACCAGGGTCTCTCACCGGCCAGGTGGGAAATCTTCTCCCACCCAGCAAAGCCCTACCTACTGGTGTCTGCTACCCAAGGAGATGCCACCTCAGAGCTCAGTCCCAGATAAGCAGGGACTGTGCCAAGCCATCACGCAGCTCAGCCCCAGGTTTCTGTACAGTCGAGCGGCCATAGGGGAGGGCAGAGGAAGGCTTCTGCCAGCCCCAAAGATGAGGAATGGAAAAGGATTCGACCTTAATTCCTCCTCACTGCGGGGGGGCACTAATCCATCCCAAACTGCAGCAGAGGCAGCTCTGCACAAGGCAAACAGGCTCCCTCCCTCCAAGTTCAGTCCTGCCTGGAGGAGGGGAAGACGTGGACCACCGGGAACCTGGGCAGCTCCCACAGGGTGGCCAGTAGGTCCAGAGACACTCTGCGGACCACTGCTCACCTCTGCTCCACCACGTTGTCTTTGCCGCGGTAGCAGCTCCGCAACAACCTGCCAGTGGTGGGGTCAAAAAGGTGTCTCCGCAGGAAGGCAGCCGCCTGCGCAGCCCGGCTCACATACTCCTGCTTGGCCAGGGCCGCCCCAGCCTGGGCAAAGCCCGAGATCATCAGCCCTGTGTAGGCACAGACACGGGGACAGGCTCAGGGGGGCACAAGGGACTGGCGGGGGTGTCACCGTCTTTCCTTTAGAGGATGCTCAGCGTGAAGCTCATCCTCCCTGACATTCAAGGCAGGTCAGGGCTCAGTCATCAGCTCTTCCGCTCAGTTCAAACCACTAAGAAAGTCACTTACTGTCACCAAAGAGAAGGACAGAGCTCTGCAAGGCCAGCAAGAGCTAAGCTTTCACTTGTGGGCAGAAACAGGGCTTAAGAGAGTCTGCCTGTTTGCAGGATGTGGTGTAACTCCAGCTCACACCAGCTCCACACCCAGCTACCAGGGAATGTACTGCTGGGAACGGTGCCTGGGGTTCTGCAGTTATTACCTGCTGCAGGACACCTGGACAGACGGACACAGAGCTGTGATCCCGCCGCTAATGCAGCGGTGGAGATGGGCTCTGCGCCCTGCCTGAGTCCTGAATCCCCAACTCGGTCCCCTTCCCCAGAGCCCAACCGGGGGAGCCAGGCTGAGCCAGGGAAGAGTTTTGCTGCTCTCTGCTGGCAACAGGGGAGGAAAATAAAGCCAGAGCAATATCCTGACCCTCTGCAGCCCCACAGCTTGCAGGTGTGGGGCAGCTTCCCCCAGGTGCTCACACAGCCCTGGATCCCAGCCCACCCCGCTGCCTTCCTGGGGGGCTCTCCAGTCCCAGCAGGACTCGTTGCTACAAGCCCCCAAAAACGTGCTGGCCCTGAGCAGCCGCAGCAGGGTCCAGCCAAGGCACACACCCCCAAAGCTGAGCCGCCTCTCACCGTTCCACGCTGCCAGCATCTTGCTGTCCAAGTGTGGCCGTGGCCGCTGCGCCCGGGCTGCAGACAGCCTCCGCCGGCCCTCCTGCAGCAGGGCACCGAGCTGCCCCAGCTCCAGCCCAAACCGGGCCGCCGTCAGCTCCGGGGAGCACTGGACAATAAGAACGTTCTTGCCCTTCAGCTCCTGATGGGGGTCCTGAAAGGAGAGCCCCATTCTACGAACGCCATCAGGCTGAGGAGGGGTTGGACCCCATGTGCTTTGGGGCTGCTCTGCCATTCCCCCATGCCCAGGGCTGCGGGTCCCCCACTGATGCCCCTGGTACTGGGCAGGCCTTTTCTCTCCCTCACCTTCATGGGGCTCACGTTGCCAGTCTCCTTCACTCCATAGTGGTGCATGAAGACATCTCCCAGGGTCGTCCCCTCTGTGGCCCCCTCAACAGGGTCAGGAAGGAGAGCCCGAATTTCCTCGGCCGCCCACACACAGAAAGCTCCTTCTCGCTTCTCTCCGGATGCAGTGGTTGGGTAGGAATCCGCATCTTCTGCGCTGTAGAAACCTCCTGCCTGGAAATAAAGCAACAGAGGCACCCTCCAGCTACTGGGACAGCACCTTCAGCCAGCTCCCCATCACTGCTGGGCTGGCGGTCTGGCCAGAGAGCCGCAGCAGTGCCCCAGACTGAGCTCAGCTGGGAAGGGAGGGAGGGAAAAGCAGCCCCGAGCCACATCGCAGGGCAGGGTAAGCGGCTCCCCATGGCCCAGCTCAGGGAACAACCTACCTGGTCGCTCAGGTCCCGCGAGACGTAGAGCAGAATGTCTTGGGTGACACCAGCAAAGAATTCATCGCCAGAGATCTGCGGGAGGCACGGAGTGGACATCAATGTTACAAGGGGCAGAGAGGAGGCAAGAGACACAGTGAGATATAATAAGTGGTTCTGATTTAAAGAGCTGGCAAAGGGGAGGAAACACATTTGAATGTCCAGGGATTTTAAACATGGGACGGATTCAGAGCGAGATCTCTGATAGAAATCTACAGGCACTGGAGAGCAACCCTGGAGTTACGCCAAGGTCACAGGCAGCAGCACGTGTTTGCTGACTCTTGCAAAGACCAGCCAGAAGGCTGTTCCCTCCCTCATTATGCTCAAAACCCTGGGGCTAAACTGTCACAGATTTGTGCAGCGTCCCTGTCTGGATGAAGACCAGTAGATGAAGAGGAGCATGGGACCGCTCCATGCCCATGGGATGGGCAGCATCTTGGGGAACAGGCTTTGAAGCTGCTCCCCAAACCAAGCCAGCCCTCCCCAGCCAGCACTCGGCGTGCCAAGTGAGCCCCCCTGCAGAGGGATGCCACAGCCGTACCTGAAACGCTCTGCTATACGCAGCCGCCAGCTGCCCCTGGTCGTACAGCATCTTCTCAAAGTGAGGGACGTGCCAGTGCTGGTCAGTGGAGTAGCGGTGAAACCCCTGCAAAGGCCAAGTGGACACGTCTCCACCCCACCTCTCCGCCCAACGCCTGCCCCCCATGCCTCCTGGGCATGCCAGGGGTTTAGCCCCAAGGCTTCCCTCCTACCTGACCGATGTGGTCATGGATGCCCCCATGGGCCATCATCTTGAGGGTATGCAGAGCCATCTGCAGTGCCCGGGCACCTTCTGGAGTTGTTCGGTGCAGGGCCCAGTACGTGAAGAGGAAATTCAAATTCACTGAAATACAGGGAGAAAGCAAGAGGCTGTGGGGTGGGCTCTGCCCCCCAGTGCTGCCTGCCCCACAGCAGAGCTCAGCAGCACAGGCCAGACTGACCTGGGGTGGGGAACTTGGGAGATTTGGAAAAGCCACCGTAGTCCTCATCATAGGAGGTGGAGAGCTGCTGGAAACACGTGGCCATCACCTCTTTGGACGGTGGGGGTGACTCCTGGCCCCGCACACGGATCTCGGACATGTGTAGCAATGCTTCCAGGATCTTGTGGCTGTTCTCCAACAGGGCATCTTTGTTCTCCTTCCACTAAGATGCAGAGTGAGAAAGTCAGTTCTTCCATTTTTTTGTCTCTGTTTCTGCTTCCTGCATTGCACCAGTCCAAACTGCACCTTCAGTTCTCAGTCCCCCTCCCCAGATCAGTTCCAATCCATCTCCAACCCAGCCAAAGCTCTGACAGTTCTCTGGGCTACTGCTTCTCACGAGCATATCTCTTAACTCAGTCACCCATCAAGCCCAGACCAATTTCCCTGCAGCCCCTTTGGTTGAGCACTGCCTGTTATGCCATTCCTGCTCCATACCTGCTCTGCAATTCGGAGCAGCACTGTCCGAAAGCCAACGCGATGAACTCCATCTTCAGGAGGGAAGTATGTCCCCCCTACAAAGGGCTTGAGGTCTGGAGTCAGCCAGACGCTCATCGGCCAGCCACCTCCACCGCTGGTTGCCTGAAAGACAAATCACGGGTGCACCAAGGTCACGCAAGAGACACCCTCTGCTCTGTACCCCTCCGGCACATCCAAGTGCCTCACTTGAGGACAGACGCGTGCTCCTCTCCACTCTTGTGATCATGCACGGCCCCATTCACGCCACCCCACATACTGGTTCTTCTTGCCTGAGGAACATGACCATGCACCTCATCTTGAGGGAGCCAGTCAAAGCCTCCCAAGACCTGCCCATGCCTCCCTTACCTGCACAAAGGTCATGTACACTTTGTCCACATCTGGCCGCTCCTCACGGTCCACTTTGATGCACACAAAGTTCTTGTTCATAATCTCCCCGATCTCCTTGTTCTTGAAGGACTCCTGCTCCATCACATGGCACCAGTGGCAGGTGGAGTAGCCAACTGAAAACAAGCCCAGGTGAGTGAGGAAAGGCCCTTTGCAGGGAGCAGGACATGCATTATGGGGAGATCGCTCAGAGGTGGGGAACCGTGCTACAGGCAACAGCTGCTACCCCCCTAGAGAAGAGATGGAGGAGAAAGATCTCCTGCAAACATGGAGGTTTGCAGGGTCTCCTGGGCTCTCCAGCTCTTGCTCCTAAAATCTGGCCAAGGACTCTGGTCTTTGATGCAGCCCATCTTCAGAGAGCGCTATTAAAGCACGTGGCCCTCTCTTGCTAGCAGAGAATTAGTGCTCAGTGTCCGTCTTTACCTGCGTGGCTACTCACACACCAGCTCAGGACGCAGCCCGGCTTATCCAATCACCTACTGAACAACATGTGAGAACATGAAATATGTCTTGTTTCTGGTTACCTGACAGGAATATCAGCTTGTTTTCTTTCTTTGCTTTATCAAAGGCTTCCTGACCCCAAGGGTACCTGTGGAGGGAAAACAAGAAAGGAGCTTCAGGGGTCACTGCTGCCAGGATTCATGGGCTCCTCTAAAGCTGCCCGAGAAGCCGCTGCCTGGTGGAGAGCGGTCAGGACAGCCGGGGCATGGCTGGCCCAGGAGCACGGACCCCGAGCCTGCAAGGAGCTGCACAGGAGGCCAGGCTGCTTCGCCTGCCATCGCTTCCATGGCAGCGAGTCCCTCAGCCCCACAGACACAAGGAGAGAAAGAGGGAGAAAGGCACCGGTCACTCTTACCAATCCACGGGGTTGTGAGCGTGCTGCAGGAGGTAGGGGGACTTCTCGTTAATCAGGCGGTTGGTGTGACGAGGGATGCTGGGGGGGCTGGTTGTCCCGCCCGTGGCCATGGTCACGCTCCCCGTTAGAAATGTACACCTGCGACGCCAAACAGGCTCATCGTTTCCCTGCTCGCCGCAGCGAAGCACAGCCCCCGGAGAGACCGGGATGCCCCAGACCAGCACCGCCTTCACGCGGGCTCCTGCGGGTGCCCAGCGCGGCCCCGGGACGGGGTGCTGCTCCCTGCTCCCCACCATTCGCTCCCCGTGCCAGGGGAACCGCTCTCAGCCCCAGGGACGGGCGGCTCCGCCGGGGCTCAGTCCACCTCCACCGGCCCCCCAGGACCCTACAAAGTCCTCCCCACTTGCTGGAGGGGCCGGCGAGGCTGCTCTCCTCCTGCATGGCCCAGGGCCTGCCATCCCCCGGGCACCCTCCCCTCCGGCCCCCAGCCCACGGCCAGCGCCCTTTGGGGGCACGGTCACCCGACAGCCGTGGGTAAGGGAGCAGCATCTGCAGGATTTGACCTGTGTGTCCTTGGAGAGGGAAATCCCCTCCCGTGGGTGCACAGGTAGGTGCAGGGTCAGGGTGTGGGCTCTTGACGGCGAGGGGAGCGAGGGACGGGAGGGGACCAGAGAGATCCTCCTGCCGCGGGGCGGGAGGCAGGGCTGGGGCGCAGGGGTGCAGGAGGGGGTGCGAGAGGGGTGCAGGGAGTTTGTGAAGTCATGCAGGGGGTACAGGGATGCAGGGAGGATTTAGGGGAATGTGGGAGGGGCGCAGGGATGCGGGGAGGATTTCAGGGAACGCAGAAGGGGTACAGGGAAGATTTAGGGAGGGCGCACAGGGATGCAGGGAGGATTTAGGGGAATGTGGGAGGGGTGCAGGGATGCGGGGAGGATTTCAGGGAACGCAGAAGGGGTACAGGGAAGATTTAGGGAGGGCACACAGGGATGCAGGGAGGATTTAGGGGAATGTGGGAGGGGTGCAGGGATGCGGGGAGGATTTCAGGGAACGCAGAAGGGGTACAGGGAAGATTTAGGGAGGGCGCACAGGGATGCAGGGAGGATTTAGGGGAATGTGGGAGGGGTGCAGGGATGCGGGGAGGATTTCAGGGAACGCAGAAGGGGTACAGGGAAGATTTAGGGAGGGCGCACAGGGAAGCAAGGAGGATTTAGGGGAATGTGGGAGGGGCGCAGGGATGCGGGGAGGATTTCAGGGAACGCAGAAGGGGTACAGGGAAGATTTAGGGAGGGCGCACAGGGATGCAGGGAGGATTTAGGGGAATGTGGGAGGGGTGCAGGGATGCGGGGAGGATTTCAGGGAATGCAGAAGGGGTACAGGGAAGATTTAGGAAGGGCGCACAGGGATGCAGAGGGATGCAGGGAGGATGTTGGGGAATACAGGCGGGGTGTAAGGGTGCAGAAAGGATTTAGGAAGGATTCAGGAGGGTGCAGGGAGGATTTAGGGGAGATGCAGGGGCACAGGGCGTTGCAGTGATGCAGGAGAATTTAGGGGGATGTGGGAGGTGCAGAGAGGACGTACGGGATACGGGAGGGGCGCAGGGGAGATTTAGGGAGCTGCAGGGGAGGCAGCGGCGATGCAGAAGGGCTGCCAGGCGCCGCAGCGATCGCTGCCCACCGCCCTGCAAGGCGCAGCCGGGGCCCGCAGCCGCCCGCCCCCGGGGGCCGGACCCGCCCCCCCCGGCGCCCCCCGCCCGGCCCCCCCCGGTACCTGCGGGCCCGGCGCAGCGGCGCCGCGAACATGGCGGCGGGCAGGGGCGGGGCGGGGCGGAGCTGCCGCCGCTCCCCGTGACCGGCCCGAGGCCCCCGGGGCCGCCCCGCCGCGGCCCGGCCCGGCCCGTCCCCCCGCCCCGGGCCCGGCGTCCTCGCCGCCCGCCCCGCAGCCGCACACCGGGTCGGTCAGAGCGTTTTATTGTCTCACAGGCAGCCCGGAGCCGCTCCCGCGCAGCGCCCAAGCACCGGCGCCCCCCGCCGCCCCCCGCCCAGAGCCGGAGCGGGGCCCTGCCCGCCGCCGCCGCCGCCGCTGGAGGGGCCGGGGGGGGCAGCGAGCGGGAAGGGGGCGAGGGGCGGGCGAGGCGGGGGCGGCCGGAGCGGGGCGGGGAGCGGCAGCCAGGGAGCGCGAACCGGCCCGGGGGCCCCGGCGTGAGGCAGCGCCTGCCCGGGGAGGAGAGCGCGGGGGGGAACCCCCGCTCCGCCCGGCCCCAGCGCTGGGGGGCAAAGCCCCCTACCCCGGGGGACCCATCCGGCAGCCAGACCCCATGCACCAGCCCAGCCCGCTGCACCGGAGCCCCCAAATCACAGCCCTGAGGACGGGGCCCCTGCACCGCCCTCGGCAGCGGCTCCGGCCCTGGCAGGGGACGGGGGTCCCCTCTTGCCTGCCAAGCACGGGGGCTCATGCTGGCTGCCCCCCGGCCGGTGGCGGGGGGGGCACCCTCCCTTGCAGCTAGCGAACCGCTGGCCCCCCCCAAAGTCTTGGCGGGAGGAAAGGCCGGGGGGAGTTTGTAACAGCCGGGGCGGGGGCGAGAGTCTACGTGTCCAGAGAATTCAGAGGAAGGGGTTGAGCCCCCCCGGAGCGGACGGCGGGGCCGGGGGGCCGCTCAGCGGCAGTAAAGGCTGCGGCAGGTTGCTGGGGAGTTCGGGGAAGGTGCCGGCCTGGGGGAAGGCACTGGCCGAGGCGGGGAGGGCGGCGGCGGCGGCGGGGACGCTGCTGAGGGGCATCGGCAGGGACGCGCTGTAGGTCATGGAGTTGGCGGGGAGGCCCGCGGGCAGGCTGGGCACCGGCGAGCTGGTCCGCATCTGGTTGAGCGTCGGCTTGGGCTGCTCAGCGAGGCTGAAGGGGTTGGTGGGGGACGGTGTACTCAGACCTAGCAAGGAGAGGATGGGACACGTCAGGGCAGCCATGCCATCTCCAGCCCTCTTCTTCCTCCCCCAAACACCCCTCTGCCCCGCCAGCAGCCCGCGCCGCAGTACCGGCACCTACCCGAGAGAAAGGGGTTGCGCGTCTTGGAGGCTGGTGCGGGTGCGACCAGGGAGTCCAGGTTGACCAGGGAGGAGGCGGCGGGGCCGAGGAAGGCCTCGGGGGTTTTACAGTCCTTCCGCTCCTTGCCAGATTCGGGCAGGGAGTCGGCCAGGTTGGTGAGGTCGAAGCTCTTTGCCCCGTCCTGCCTGGCGCTGGGGAACAGGTCACCGAAGGGGTCCAGCTCTAGGGTTGGGGGGAGATGAGCTGCGTGAGCAGGCTGGGAGACACTGAGGGTGCCGGCATCCCCCGTCTCACCACACAGGGTGGCTAAAGGCACGTCGCACCCCAGGTCACAGCTCGATGCGGTGGGGCTGAGGCTGCGGCATGGCGTGCCCGAGCTGTCCCCAAGCCACCACGGGAGGCGGCGGGGTTGGGAACATGGGTGCGCCCAGGGACCGGAGCTGTCCCCTCGGCTACGGGGCAGCCCAAGCCCACGGCACGCGGTGGGAGCAAGCTTTGGCCACACCAGCAAGCAGCCATGCACAGCCTGGCCAGCCCTGGAGCTGCCTCCCTGCAACGGGCAGGGACAGGTCACTGTCCCCACCTGCCCAAATCAGCCCCTGCTCGCTCCCCCGGCTCTTACCCACGGGGCTGTTGGACTTGACCGAGGAGGGCAGCTGCGAGGGCTCCTGCTCCGGCGGTTCGGCTGGTTCGGGCGGCTTTGCAAACAGGTCAAAAGTGTCCCCCCCTGGAGCTGGGGGGAAGAGGTGAGACTGAAGGAGGGGAGCAAGCGGGGAGGTGGAGGTGGGAGATGTACGGGCAGGAGAGAGGCAGGGGCGGCTGCCTGCAAGGAGACAGAGAAGCGGGCATGCCGGCGGGGGGCACGGGGCCGGGAACTTGCACTGGGCTGGGGGGGGCTAATGTGAGCCAGACCATTGGGGGTCATTGCAGACCAAGGCAGCCCCATGCTGCTCACAGCCACCCCCCTGCAGCAGGCCAGGTCCCTTTCCCAGCCCCAGCGGGGACAAGCGGAGGGGCCAGGTCTGCAGGGACGCTTTAACTACCAGCACGGGCCCCCAGGCCAGATTCTGCTCGCCTCCCCAGGGACCAAAGCTGAGGGCAGCACACACAGGACCTCCATGGGGCCAGAGGAAGCACCAAGGAGGAACCGAGAGTGGCACTGAGCTCTAAAACACAGGTTGCTCCTACAACCGCTTCCCCATCTGCAGCGCAGCACCTGCGAGCAGCAACCGTCCCGTCCTGGCAGGGCACTTAGGGCTGATTTGGGGTGTGCAAACGAACAGGTATCACTGCGGGGGTGGGCACCGTCACCCCGCCGGCGGAGCAGTGCGGCAGCTGCTATCCGCTCCCATGGGAGGGCTCCGTTAACTGTGCCATGTTAATTAAAGCAGCCTATTCTGTGCAGAGATAAAGCCTAAAAGTTCCTTGAAGTCTTCAAGATGCCGAGGGGCGAGCGGAGGTCCCGCTGCGGGGCAGGAGAGCGGGGAGGGGGTGTTTGCAGAGCTGGCTGTGGGAGGAAGGGGGGAGCGCCCCGGGATGCCCACTCGCAGGAGGGCAGTGCTGGCCAACGCTGCCTGCGGCCCCCAGCAATGCCAAAACGATGATGGAGCCTCTTACCAGTGTTAGGAGGTTGCTCGGCCACAGCGGCCCAAGGGTCGGCAGCTGGCGTAGAACCAGAGACCTGGGCTGGGGGAGATGCTGTCACCCAGGGGTCCGCGGGAGGGAAGCCAGAAGACAAGGGTGCCTTCCCCCAAGGGTCGGAGGCTGCAGTGGTGCCAGGGGGGAAACCCCAGGGCCCGGCGGAGGTTTGCTGGGACGAGGCGCTTGCCTGGGAGAGGGGCTCCCCGCCGGCAGCCGGGACTGGCACCCA
The DNA here is from genome assembly GCF_030463565.1 of Pelecanus crispus. NCBI lineage: Eukaryota > Metazoa > Chordata > Aves > Pelecaniformes > Pelecanidae > Pelecanus > Pelecanus crispus. The sequence continues at coordinate 22,081,268 of NC_134654.1, read as the reverse complement.
GGGGTCAGCTGCACCGGCCCAGGCAGAGGCTGCCGGCTCCGCTTTGGGTTTCATATCTGAAAGAAGAAGGGAAACTGTGGAAGAGGGAAACGGTGCAGGGCACAGAGGGATGCTGAGTGGCAGGAACGAGCCCGGGGGACCACGGCTTCCAGCAGCACCGCCCGGGCATACAACAGACCCAGCGGCAGAGGGAGGAGAAACAAGAGGTCCTTGCTGTTGAGGTCCTGGGGATTAGGGAAAGACAGAGGCAAGGGAGAGGTTTCTGCCACTGTCCCAAGCTTTGGCAGCCTGCGAGTTGCCCCCACCTGGCATATCCCACGGATCGGCAGACGTGTGGCTGGAGGGGGCTGGCGTCGGCCCGAATATATCTGCCAGCTCCAGGATAGAGGACTGCAAACAGAAAGGGAATAAACAGCTGAGGGAAGCTCAAGGCAGACCTGCAGGATCGCCCCAGAGCCCAAGGCTGGCTGTGTGGCCATACAGGTCCCCAGTGCCGTACCTGGCTTTTCTTCATCTTATCTTCTTCCTCCTCTTCCTCCCTGCCCGGGGCAGTCTCCTCCATGGCTCTCTGCAGCAGGGAGTTCTCCCCTTGCCAAGCCCTCACCTCCTGTGGGGACGAGGGATGGGGCCCGTGAGCTCAGCAGCCCTGCAGCCAGCGCCTTCTCCAGGAGACAGACCCAGCACAGGAGCTGCCACCGCATCCCCGAAAAGTCCCAGCATCCGAGCAGACGGCTCCTCTGGGGCCAAGCCTGCCAGGAGAGTGCTCAGCAGACAGCCCAGAGCAGTGAAAGCAAAGCAGGCACCAGAGTCAGGCGGTGTTTCAGGCTCCAGCGCCCCAGAGAGAAGCCCAAGTGCAAGGAGAGAGGAGCACCCAGGGCTACGGGGCACAGGTACCTTCTCGTGCTCCTCTTTGCTCAGCGCGAGCGCTAGCTGCAATTGCCTTTCTTCATCTGTACTGGAAATTGGAGGAAGTGGCTTCTGCCAACAGAGGAAATTGGGTGATATTTCAGCTTGCCCTCAGCTCGCAGGACTGCTCAGAGGTTCCCTGTCCTCACCACCACCTCTCCTGCAGCCCCTCGCCTGCCTGCACAGCACCTCTGTGCCCATCCAGCTGCCTTTGCCTGCGGACTCCAGCCCAGTGCCCCTATGCTCAGGCTCCCCTGCAGCCACTGCCCCAGCTCCTTCCCCTACCCCATCACCTGCCTCTGCATCTAGGCTGGCACAACCCTAAATTAAGCAGCCAGTATCTCCCCTGGGAGGTTTTTGGGGACTCCAATGCAGTCGGCAGAGGAGAGGGGATCAATTAGGTGTCCCCTCGCACTGGCAGCCTGCTGGGGAAGCAGGTTTGCAGAGCCATCCAGCCTTGGTTCGGGAATCCTGCCGGGCCCCAGCAGAGGCTGGGGGAAAAGCGCACAGACCTGAGGCAGATTTTGGGGAGAGGCTGTCCCCGTACTGCCATGGCAGCCCTGATCACCACCCTGTGACACTTGTCCAGCAGCATGGGACCAGCTGGGGCTGGGAACAGGGACTCCAACAGGCAACACTTTCAAGAGCGTGTTCGTACAGTGCTCATCGCAGCAGCTTGTGGAAGCTATAAATACTCCAATTCCAGGACAAAAATAGGGATATACACTCTGCTCTGGCTCCAGAAGAGCCTCCATTGGGCAAGGAAGATGGGCAGTAGCAAGCACTGTCTCCAAAGCATGTCCCCTGCCGCAGCAGGACCGAGCTCACGGTGCTCAGTGCCAGCCCCGGGGGATACCCGCCGGCCCAGGCACGCAGCCCCTCGGTCAGCACGTCCCTCTGACTTTGTGTGCCCAGCTGTACCCGCATGCTCCGCACGGGCCGTGCCAGCCCATGGCAATCTCAACCTGTGCACAAATAAGCCGTCCCCGGTGGAAAAGGGACTGTGGCCAGCAGATAGGAGAGGGGACAGCCCTGAGGGAGGTTTCACAGTTGGGGACAGCAGCTCACTTGCTGCCCGCATCTCTGCTCGGCTCCTCCTGGTGCTGTTTTCCAGTGCTCCTTCTGGTGTGACCAGACCAGCCAGTGGGAGGGAATACCCGGCCCCACTGAGCCCCCAGCCTGGTGCACAGCCCCGGGGACACTGCTGTCCCCTGCTACGCAAACCACAGTGCTGGGCAAGGCATCGCCTCCTAAAACCTCTGCGGAAAGGCAAGAGAAATGGGGGACCTTAGACCAGAAGCCCTTGGCAGAAGAGGGCAGCCAGATTTGGGGGGCATGAGAGGGGGGTCACGGTGAATCCAGAAGACCCCTCCAAAGTTCACCCTGGGGTCTGGGAGGCTGCACGGGTCTCAGCCTGGTGCTGTCTGCACCGGTCTGAGGATGGGGAGCAGGGACAGCCCGTGCTTTCGTCTGCCTGCTGCTGATTTTGGATGGTGGGCACAGTGCGAGTGGCCTGGTGCAGTTGCACGTGTATGCACCAGCCTCGGGCAGCCCTCAAAATCCTCCCTCCTCCCAGGGAAATGACCCACCATGCCTGCAGACAAGGCAAGGTGCAGGAAGATGCCCGGCCTTGTGCGCCCCGGGGCAGGCAGAGCCACCCTACCTTCTCCGCCTCCTCCCGACTCATGGCCAGCGCGAGCTGCAGCTGCAGCTCCTCCTCACCCGTCGTCTGGGGCCTCGCTTGCTCCAGGTCGGAGGCGAACCGTGGGGATGAGGATGATGCTGGGACATAACAGGAAAAGGGGAAGAAGCAGCGTCAGGACTGGGGTATTTTGGGGAGCACATCAGCAGCCTTCCCCAGGCCCCATCCCAACACCCACAGCATGACTTCCCCAGGGGACATAGCCCCACATTAGAGATCCCTACCACGAACAAGCCGTGGGTTTAAGGTCTGGGGCACTGCCAGAGCTGCCACCACTGTTGGGGTTCATCACTGGCCGAGCCAAACCTCTGCCCATGGCACAGGATAGTCCAGCTTCACCGCCACCCCTCCAAACGGTGGCGGGGAGCAGTAGGCACCAGGCCAGTGCAAACCGAATGCAACACCTGCCTCTGCCCCACAGTGAGCCCGAGCAAGCCTAAGCGAGCCACCGGCCTGGCGAGTGAGCCCCCAGGCCCCCGCCAGCAGCACTCACAGTTAAAGGAGGAGGGCGAGCCCCGCGCCCTGCCGTAGTCGTCGCCGTAGGGCGATGCGCGGCGGCCGTAGGTGACCTGGTGGCTGCTGCTGCCCATGCCCTCAAGGGCCATGCGCTCCTTGGTCTGCAGCGCGTGCGCCCGCTCCTGCTTCAGCCGCTCCTCGTCCTTCAGCAGTGCCATCACCTGCTTCACCTTCTCTCGGATGTTGATGCCTTGGTCCTTGCCATCCCGGTCCACGTACTGGAAGTCCTTCAGCGTCTGGATGGTGTAGAGGTTCTCCCGGCACTGGTGGGTCACCTTCTCAGAGCCGGTTTTGATGAGGTAGTCCAGGAGGGTGAGGGCTTTGTAGACATGACGCCAGTTCTTGCCGCTGTCATTCAGCCGCCGCCAGATCATGCCCATGACCTCGGCGAAGGCCACCGTGTTGAAGGTGAGGTCGGCGATCTCCGACATCAGGGAGCTGGGGGGTCCCCAGGGATCATTGGAGGTGGCCTCCCGCACCTTGATCTCTGCCTCTGAGTAGTTGTGCACGATGTTTTTCACCTGCCGGCGCAACGCCGAGGTCGTCATGGCTGCGCGGTGCTGGAGACCCGCCGGTGGCGGGCAGGAACAGTGCAGAAGGGATGGGTGCTCACGGCCACGGCCTCACCGGCGCCTGCAGCAGGGAATGGGAACACAGAGACCTCAGCATTGCCCCGACAACTGCAACCCGTCACCAGAGCCCTCGGCTGACACCTGGGACGCTTCTCAAGGTAGAAGGGTCCATCGTCGAGGCGTCAGGTGCACTGTGCCAGGCTGCCACTGCTCGCTAACCCAAAGTCAGGCAGGATGCAGGATGTTCAAGGGGAAAAAAAAAATCTCATAGCAAGCTGATACCCAGCACCGCAGAGCCTCCAAGAGATTTGGCTCCAGATTCAGCAACATTTGGAGGAGATTTTACCCTGCACTTCTGCTTCTAAAAGTAACCACCTGAAAATGGCAGCTTCCTCCTCCAGATCCCGGCTGCCTCAGCCCCACCATTCTGGCAAAGCTGGTTTCAGGCTCCCCAGGCCTTGTGCCAGCCAGGGGCTCCCCTGTACCCCCAGATGTGCTATCTGCGGCCGTATGCAGCCCTGCTCGCCCCAGCCATTGCCCCAAGGCTCTCAGTGCTGCTGAGAATGTGTCGTGCAAAACCAAAACCCTGCTGTGAGTCAGAGCCTGCTGTGACTTACCAGCACTGGCAGCCACTCGGGTGGGTTTTCCCACCAAACTCGATAATTTTGCTTCCACGAAAGGCTGCGGGTACATAAGCATATGCTGATGCGGGGCTGCGAATTCGGGTGCTATCCTCCAGTGCCAGGCCAGTGAGCAGGATGGATAACGCAATCCCCCTCTCCGAAAACCCCGGAGCTGCCTGAGCCTTGTCTGTGCCCAGATCCAGGGCCGGGGCGGCAGGGGCCAGCATAGCCGGGAGCTGCCCTGGTACCTCCCCGGCAATCAGTGCCCGTCCTTGGGACGCACTGCACCCGACAGAGATGTAAAAATCACGTCGATCAGTCTGGACGCATCTTCACATGAGCCCATCACCGCTCCGTCCCCTCCTCTGGGCTAGTCCTAATCCTCACCGTCTCCCTGCACGGTGGGAAGACACCATTTACCCTCATTTTATCAGAGGGCTCAGCAAAGCCAGGAGGCAGAGGCTGCCTGGATCTGCCTTGCCCTCAGCAGGGCCACACCGCAGGGCCGGGGAGCCGGGCTGCTCCCAGAGCTCCCACTGCAGCTGGAACAAAACTCACGAGCACTTTTTCCCTGTCCGAGATAACATTTGCGGGCAGAGGAATATCTCCCCTACGCAGCAGTGCCTGCAGACAGCGATTACTGGTTTCCATCCCGCCACCCACCTCGGGGTGCCGGTACCTCCCTGCACAGCAGCCGCGGCGCCGCGTCCAGCCCTCTCCCGGCTCGGGACACCGCTCCGTCCCGCCAGAGCTGGGCCAGGGCTGTGCCGACGTGCCCACGAGCCACGCACGGCGCCCGCCACGCTCCCACACAACCCGTGCAACCGGTCCGGCACCTCCTGCTCCTGCGGGCCAGCGGCCGGGCACCCCACAGCTCCGCCGGCAACGTCCCCCGTGAGTCAGAGGAGCCTGGCACCGCCACGCTTGCGGGCGGCCGAAGTTTCTTTCGAGACGCTTCCCTGTATCGATTCCCTTTCGCAATGCAGCCCGTCGGCGCGGCCTTTGGATCCTGCCGGGAGAGTCCGTGGCGCGGACAGCCACGCCGTTGCCCGCCTGGCGCGGAAACACCCTCAGGACAAGGGCAGCGACGCGGCAAAGTCCTCCAGGACTTGGCTCCGCGCTCTGCTTTCCACCAACACCCAGGCGGGAGATAAAGGCGCGTTTTCCAAAGGTGCCACCGGCCTGGCAAACACCGGCAAACACCAGCACTCCTCCTCCGGGGCAGGATGGTCCTTCCTGCCTCCAGCAGGTCTCCTGGCGGGACAAACCCCAGGTCCAGCGTGATGGGCTCCGGCACCACTTGTCCCGGCCGGAGTCCTCATCCCAGCCGGACTTCACCTGCCACGAGATGGCCTGGGAAGTCTGCACGGGAAGAGATGGGAAGCAGGGGCTGGGGCAGGGGTGAGAGGAGCGTGGCCCTGGCTGGAGCGCTGCCAGCGGCGTTAAAGCAGCGGGGTTTATCAAACACAATATCCCCACCCCGGAATATAAAGGGAGTGAAACACAAGCTGTGTGGGAGATAAGGCGGCAGCACCCGGCAGCTCAGATGGAATTACTGCAGTGACCTTGAGCAAGAGGCTGCCAGGTGGGAGAAGGACACGGGGGTGCGGGGACAGGTCCCCATCGCCCCGCGGCCCGGCGCAGAGGACTGCGGAGGCGAAGCGGGGGCGGCGAGGAGGGATAACATGGAGGGGGAGCGGGAGGGGAGGGGGGAAGGAGGAGAGGGCAGAGGGGCCAGGCGGGAGGAGGGGGAGGCCTGGGGGGGGTTAAAGCCTCGCTCCATCCCTCATCAGGTGCAGGGCGCGGAGGAGCAGCGCCGACATGGAGGGGGCGGCAGGGAAAGGCTCCCAGCAGAGCCCTCGGCCGCGCCGCCGGCTCCCGCAGCCCCCCCGGGGCCGCACACCCGCCCCCCCCCCCCGCCGCGGGGCCCCGAGCCCGGCCCGGGAGGCGCCGCGCTGCCCGCCGGGGCCCGGCCTCCCCCGGCCCGCGATGCTCCGGCGTCCAGAACTTTCCTCCTCCTCCTCCTCCCCCCCTTCCTCTTCCTCTTCCTCTTCCCCCCCCCCCTCTCCCCGCAGCCCGGCTGCCGAGGGGCGCGCAGCCCCGCTTACCTGCGCGGAGCGGAGCGCGGCCCCGCCGTGCCGGTGCCGGTGCCGGTGCCGGTGGGAGCGGGCGGGAGGCGGCCGCAGCCCGCCCGCTGCGCGCCGCCGAGTTGCCGGGCTGGCTGGGCAGGTCCCGGCGGCAGGTCCCGGCTTAACCCCTTCGGGGCCGCCCGGGCCCCGGCAGAGGCGCTCAGCCCCCCCCGGCGCGGTGCGGCGCGGCGCGGTGCGGTACCGGCCGCGGGGGATGCGGCGCCGAGCCCCTGCCCCGCCGCATGCGGGAGGCGGGGATGCTGTAAATGCTCAGTCACTGCCCCTCGCTGGCAGCCAGCCAGGCGCTGCTTGCTGCTGCTTGCTTTGCTTTATTATTTTTTTTTCCCTTCACCCCCCCCCCCCCCCCCCCCATTATTTTTAGACAGAAATCAGCGTCCCCGGGCCAGGAAGCGGCTCCGAGGGATGCCGACCCTCCCCACAATGCAGCTCTCTCTCTCTCTGGTACCCAAGGCCACGGTTGCAATTTGGGTTCATTAACATTTTTTTGCTGGGATCTAAATTTGGAGTGGATTCTTCTGCTGCTCTGAACGGCTCCCGGAGCCTGGCTGGGGGAGAGAGGGAGGCATCAGATGACATGACAAAATAAGTCATGTCTCTCGATCGTTTCAATACCACCCCCTCTCTCCCAGCCTCTGCCTTCCATTTTAATCACTGACAGGCCTTCAAGTATTATGGATATATATAATCTTTTTAATATCACTGACATTTTCCATAATGGAAAGCATCTCCTATGTGCTGAGACATTCTGGAGGGGGCTCGTGCCTTCCTGCTGATGCTCCTGCTGTGCAAAGCGTGGAGCTGAGATTCATCTTGCCCCAGGCCCCGGCGCTGAAGGTCCTGCCTTAGATTGCGGGGAGAAGGCAGCGGGGAGGCTGCCTGGCTCCGGGGGCTTTGCAGATCTCATCAGCCTGACTTTCCCAACAGGCTCTGTCCGTGCAAGCTGAATGCGCATCCCATCCCGCTCCCAGCTGCAGCCTGTGAGAAGAGCGCTTCCAGCATCCAAACTGTCCTCCGGGTCAACTTGGAGAACACCCCAGCTCAGGCAGCCAAGAGGAATGGCTCCCACTGCCCAAGATCCGAGCCTTCCTCTTCCTCTGTTCCCAATGCTCCCGGTTCACTTGTGTCAGACAGCTGAGGCAGCCAGCTTGCCCCTCTTCAGGCATTGGCTTTTCCTAAGCAAAGTGACCCTCTCCGTGGGGACACAACACCCCACAAGCTGCAGTAGAGCTATACAAACATGGGGTTTGATAGGCGGCCCACAACCCTGCCAGCAAGGCTCTAAAGTTGATTTGCCTCAGTCCTGGCACAAGCTGGCTGCTCACCCAGACCCCCTCCGTCATTGAGAAGCCTCTGGAAACACGCTCTCGCCTTCTGCTTGCAGCATTTTCCTGGAATCCCCCTTCCCGGCCCCTCTAATAGTTATGGTGTCTTCAAGGCCCCGACTCACGTGATGGGTTTGGTATGCAACTCCCAAGGCCAGGAAGGTCGCTCACCTCAGTTATTTAGCAAACACAACGCAAATTATTAACACTAATACAAATAATGCCCACATTTCGGAGAAAAGAAGGAATACTCTCCTTGCCTGGCTGCCAGAACTTGACATGATAGGGATCAGAGCATCCATGCATCCTCAGAGCACAGGGCTGACCAGCCCTGAGGGTCTCTGCTCTAAGGACAGGACCCATATCTCAGCTCACAGCAGGCCTGTAAATGAGGGGTACATGTTTCTGAGGGTGTTCTGTGGAAGCCAGCTCTAATTCCACTGCAGTTCCAGTCATGTAACTTCCACAAATCAATGCAAAAGGAGAAAAAAGGAAAAAAAAAAAAAAAAAAAAAAGCAAGCAGCTGGCTCAAAGAAAGCTGCAGCAGCCAGACAGCAGAGTATTGCACTTGTTGGCCCAGCACATCCCTTCCTGTGCACTGCTTGTACCTTGTCCCTTGAGGATGTTCTTGTCCAAGGCTGTAAGAGGCACTGGCAATATTTATGACAAAAAAAATAGACTATTCACAGCAATCAGGTCTGTTCTCCTTTGCAGAAGTTCCTATGCCTCCCACCTGCCCTGGGTCACCAGGCTCCTCCCTTGGAAGGGGAGACCAGCATACAACATTATTCTATGGTACGTGACTAACATGAAACTCCCATCTACTTGTTTTCGTATTAACAAGTTTTCCTGTGAGTAGAGGTATACATGGAGCCTGGTTTCTATAGGCTGGACTGGAGGCATGGATCTTGTGAACAGGCTTTGCCATCTTTTAAGGTAAAGATACCAAATAAAAGCATTCCTGCCTTTGAGACAATCACGTTGCCTCTATAACGTGCAGACTCCCTCTCGTCTAGAAACAGATGGCTTGAGCTGTTTGAGTTGGGCATATTCACAAGCTGATAATCATCTCCAGGGAGGCAGGAGCTATTGTCAGAGCCTGTGAGACACACCCCAACTTCAGGCCTTTTTCCTTCTAATTCTCAAAATGTTGCTGAAATTCTCACTACAGGAATGCTGAGCAGAGACATTCCCTTTGTGGGTTTGTGCCCACTAAGCCAGAAGAGGCTCCTGGCTTCCACAGAAGCCAAAGTGCTTCCCCCACACCCCACTAAGAGAAAGCATCTCAAAACATCAGGGGCCTCACCTGGCCAGGAAAAAAAAAAAAAAACAAAAAAAAAAACGCTGCGCTTTGCCATGGTACTGCTGGGAGCCAAGGGGAAGAATATGTCCTCTCCCCAGACACAGCACACGAGTTAAAATGAGAAAGCAAAAGAAAACAATTCTGCAGAAGAACAGTTATTTTACACTACGTGCAGCTCCAAGATGCGTGTCAATGTGGCTGCCAATGTAAAAGAGCACGTGCCTGAGGCACACATGCCTGGCGCAACTGCGCAGCGATGTACAGAATTTACAGAATTTGTAACAGCAACGTTCAGCACGGATATGCATCTGCTGCCTAAGAACCCCAGAGGTATCACAAACCTCAATTAATAGTCTACGCTGATGTCATTTCTCTACAGGGCCAAAGCCTTTCCGGGGAATGCCGTCCAGCTGGCTTTAGCAGGAAGATGGCACTTTACTGACATACTCCAGGTCTCTCTTGATGCCAGGCCAAGAGAGACCCTGCACCCAGCTCGCTCTGCCTTGGAAACCTGCTCCCTCCCAAGCCCAGCTGCAGAGCATGCGACACTCAGACCTGGGAAGCCTCCACAAAAAGCTCCATTCCAGCTGTGATGCACAAGAAAACCCAGACAGCAAGCGATGATAAGCCCAGATGCACGTGCAGGTTGACAGAGACAGGATGGGTGGCTCCAGCACAAGGCCTAACCATGCTCACAATATTTATGGCATGAATTTCACTCATTTTAATTCAGGAGCGATTAGTCTTTGAAGGAAGCAAGTAAGAGCTGGCTCAGAACGGGGCATGGGTATACACCAAGCTGGATGGAAAGAGCTGGCAAGAGCAACACAAGAAATAAACTCGTGTGTAAAACCAGGCAGGGTGGCACACCCCTTGGGAGAGTGCATTTTCACTGGGATCCTGAATGCCTCAGGGAAGCCTGCTGTCAGCGAGTCCTGAGAGGTGACTGGACAAGCAGTCAAGAATATGATCAAAAATAGGATGGATTTTTCTTGGTTAGCGTCCTGGTACTCGGGCTCACAAGTACAAGGGACACTCTCTGCTCACTCACCTGCTAGCCAAGCAAGACTGAAAATCAAAGAATAAGATGTATCTCATGTTGACTGGCACTTTTACATTCTTCTTCCTTAGCAGAAATGCCAGTATTTTCTACTGTTAAGGGTTTCTGACGCTGTGATATTTCTTGCCTTGTCTCTTCTTGGCAAGTGATCATCTGCAGCAGTAACAGATGATCTAGCAACAGTCTTGCATCACAGCATGTCAGAAAAGAGGCAGCCCAGTACTTGTAATCAGTGCATCATTTCAGAAAGAACAATCTCCACTTGATCCGTGCAAATATGGTTATTTATTTTTTAAAAGTAAGTCTATTTCTAGTTACAAAGGGCTTCACTCTCCCACTTTAGAGCACCTTTTTTCTTTAGTTCCTCAAACAAAGAAACCATTTTGCTCACCATTGAATCCAGCAGCCCATAAACCTGCAGCAGAAATTAACAGAAGACAGTTGCAGTGAAAACACAGGAAGAAGTCCTGATGATGAGACTGACGGAGAGAGAGACGGTTTCTCACACACATTAACGTACAGGCACGCACACAACCACATAAAAGTGGCTGCCAGCTAACAGCGCTTAGCTCTAGTAATAACTTTTCTGGCTATGAAGTGTGTTTAACATTATCCGAGATACAATTAATTCTGCTGATCCCTCAAGAGTCCGCAAGCATGCTAAAGACATCCCAGATAGAAATCCCGCATGTGGCTATGTGATGGCTGATATGTTAAACGTATTCCAGGCTGGAATAAAGGACATCTTACTTTGTATTTCACACTTACCTTGCTACAGAATTACAGATGTATGTTTGTCAGTTTTTTGAGTTTAACAAAATGATTACCTCTCTGCCTAAGCTTCAGTGTAAGCTTACAAGCAAAGAACAAAACCAAGAAACAAAGATAGAAGCTTTGGTCAGACTCACTTCAATATAAAGTTTTTCTTGATATGTCCCAAACAAAATAGGGTCCACCTGCTCCTGAGGAGGTTCTACTCTATCTGTAGTTACAGCTTCCATGGGCTGTGCTCCCTCTTTCACCTCCTGTGATGAAGTGGAAGATTTCAGCTTTTTCTCATCTTTTACTTTTAACTTTCTGCTGCTCGGATGTTCCTATTCAGGGACAGACCAAAAGAAAAAAAAAAGTGACATACATCAGAATGCATTTCAGATTGTTGCAAGATGCACCTCCCAGAAGCAGCACCTCTTGCACTGGGTTGGAAATCAGCTCAGACTCAGGATACACCACCTCAGAATGGATCACACTGTCCCCAGCACTTAGGTTTCAACAGGCATCCTAACACATACCTCTTTCTCTTTCCCTGCTGTCTTTGCTGTTCTTTTTTTGCCTTCTTTATCCTTACCACCAAATGACCTTCTCTCTTCTTTCCTAGTGGTTATTCCGTCTTCCTTTCCTCCTTTTATAGGTTGCTTTACCTCCACTAAAAAAAAAAAAAAAAAAAAAAAAAGAATGAATTTCAGTTACCCAAACCCAACATTTTCACATACAGAAAGACAAGCCCACTGCACTCACACAGTGCAAGTGTATTACTTTTGCAATGTATTTTCCTCCTTTTATTAATCTGAGCTGTACTGCACTGAAAAACAATACCTTGAAGAGTACTTTAAGTAAGGAATGAACAGGTCTCAGACATGTATCAGAACAAGTCTGTAAGACAGCTAATAGTGAGATAGGGTTTTCTGGGTTAGTCTGTGTGAAAATCAAGGCTACATCTAGCTAAATTAAAAGGCTTATTTGTGTAGTGGTCTTTTAATGATGCCAAACCACAGATCACAATTAGTATCACACAATCTGCCATTTTTTCCTGACGCATTTTTTTATAAAAGCTTTGAGGGAAAACTGCTGAAGTTGCCATTTCAGTTGAAATTCAGCACGTTTTCTGGATTTCCAACAGTCTACAGAAACCAGTTGCTGTGCTAAAACTACCATTTACCTGTTTCCTCTGGAACAGTATCTACATAGGTGTCCTTCTCAGGCAAGCCAAGCAGGGCTCTCAGCTTCAGAGAGTGAGTGACCAGACCATCAATTGTTTCACACCACAGCTGGAGACTGAGAGAAGTATCAGAATCAGAAGGGAGACAAGAACAGCAATTGCCACCTTGTTTTACCCTGTGCCTGGGAGTGAAGGCACCTTACAGCTAAGCGTTGCTCTGTCCAGCTAAACCAATAAAATAAAATAATCTGTGCAGGGGGAAGCTAAATTACTTTCCTCGTGTTTGAGCCCGCTGAGGTCTCAATGGTTTGCAAATCAATGGGCTCTTATGGACCCATAAATATTACTGTGAAACTAGATCTCCTGCTCTTCAGCATGACACATGTTGGTAAATCAGCATTGACCCGCTCTCTGTGTTCACCAAGAGGAACCTGCACCCTTCTAATTTAGAAGCAACTAAAAGCTGTTGATATGTTTACAGTCTGAAAGCCTGAGCAAAGAACAGAGAGATCGTATGAGGGAAGATACAGTTATCTGAGTAAAAGGGTACAGAAAATTACCCAAAGGTTTCATAAATATAGACTAGAACAATTTTGCCAGAAATAATCTTGTATACTCCCCAGAGTTACATTAATGTAATATTCTAAACTTATCTCCAGAAAAAAAAAAAAAAAAAGGCATTTGGGTCTTAGACAGCTGCTACAATTAATCTATAAAAAAACCAGAGCGTAAAGACGACTTCTAGACTTCATATAATTATCTGAACTCTGAATCACAACGCTTGCAACAGAGCTTGCTAAGGCTGTTGATCACATGATGCATTTACGAGCTTTATCTTGCAAAGGTAACGCACCAGGTTTGATACAAAAGGTCTGACTGAGTTGGCCTCTGTTCAACACACAGCTCCAGCGCTGCCTTATTGAGCTGGGTCAGTGCTTCTTCTTGCTGCTCCTCCTTGGGGATTGACTTTATAGCCTGATGTGAGAGAAAACACAGGGTCCGTGGAGAGCTGCTTCTCAGTCTTCATTCCCAGTCTGTGGACCCTGAGCTTAACGGAGCACACCATCACCCTCTTCCTGGACACCAGTCTGAAACCAGGTTGCACTGGGCACTTACGAACCCAGGTGTGGTCTCCTATGTGGCCAGGATTTGGCCAAGGTGCACACACGACCCAAGATCTGGGGAGCAATCCCAGACCCCAGTTAGATTAACAGTAAGGCCCCTTGCAACTTCACAGGTGTGCTGGAGAACAGGGATTCTAGCAAGCCAGAAGGCCCCAAAGTAAAGATTAGTTATAAAAGCAGCAGAGATATTTCCAAGAGAGCACTACAGAAAAACTGTGCTGACAGAATCCAAACCACTCTTGCTTTAATCTAGGGAGGTCTGTACTTTATCCACAGCCTGTCACAAGTGCCCCCTTAGTACTTTGATGAATAGGAAGGACTCTCCAAGAAGAGGAGCCCTTGGGGAAGCCACAGGAGGCTGTAGGGTTCCTGCCCCCCGCATTCAGTCATGGGATGACAGAAAGCTAATGGGGGAAGAGCTTAAAATATCTATTACATTGTGTGGTTCTCTTTTCTTCTTCAGACAACAGCCCTCAAAGTCTCTCTTGGGAATCTCTTTACAAGAGCACCAAGGGTGTGGTCAGCAGAGCTGAAGTGCTTTTCTGCGACACACATCATAAATCATCTCTAACTCACAGCACATTGGAAGCAGACCTTTGGGTGGGCTCACACTGGGGTAGGCCAGGCTATTGGTGGGGAAATGAAAACGCCATCAGCTTGTCATAGCACTAGCAGGAACAGGGGTGACCACCTGCTTAAAGTCCTCGAAGGAAAGGTTCCATCCTGAGGGGCCTGGTTCTTCCTCCTCTGCATTCGTCATTTGACTCGGAGCCTCCTCTAGTGTGTTCTTCCAACCTGGGACCTCTGTGGTGCTGCTCTGAGCAGGGAGAGCCTCTGAGGTACTCTCCTGGTACTGCATGTCCTCCGCAGCGCTCTTCTGGCCCAAGGGCACTTTCTCCTCAAAGACCAAAGGAACAGTCATGTGCTGTCTCCATAGTTCATGCAGCTGCTTTACCACTCGATGCTGATAATGCAACTGTGATAACGGGGAAAAGGTAAATAGTGAAATGAGCTACGCCTTTCACCTACAAACCTAATTGTTAATGCCACTATGGCAGACTATGTCAGCCTCCAGAAACCCAGGGATGCACCAGCCCCACGTGTCTTCCCTCCCTGCTATTTCAGTTGTGTAGCCCATCAAATGGCAAACGTCACCTTGGGATTCTTCCAGTGGAACAACTCTTCCTCTGTGACACAGGCACCCACGGGAGATGGGGTGCGCTCTGGGGTCCGAATTCGGAGAAGAAGTTCCTTCAGGCTCTCTTCTACTATAGTAGCACCTTCTCGAGCAGCCAGGTCACTCTGAGGCACCACAAGAAGAACAACATGTGTGAGTCCCTGTTCCATATACAGACACACAAGCAAATTCACACCCACGCTAGTAACCACATGTATACATTATACAGGGTTACAAGGACAAGAATAACTGTAAACCCCGCTAAGCAGAGCGATACTTACAACAGCTTTTCAAATAAAACCCACAAATCCTCCCCCAAATGATACTTTTCAAAGCATAGTGTAATTTTCAATTTGTACCTTAACTGATATCAAACTGTACAACACATAACCCCATCCTCACTAACTAACTAATGAAATTCATTACCAACAGAAAATTCATTCTTTAAAGGACCAACGTGAACAGTTTAGGAGACACAATCATGTCTTTATTAACAACATTACAACAGACTGCAGACTTCTTCCATTTTATTTAGCAAACCTGTTCAAGTATGCAGACGTTCCGTAAATAAATAATCACCTCACTCTCAGCCCTAATTGCATAGCAATAAAAATACCATGTCATCCACTCCCACCCTTATCCTCTCTTTGTATATTAAGTTCAAAGCTCACAGTTACCCAGTTACACGCTTGGTTACCTCCAGTTTCTCTCTGAGGTCAGCCAATTTATCCTCATACACAGCAATTCCCCAAAGGGTCACCTGCAGCAGAGCTCCTCCTAATAACAGAGGATGTGTCCTAAATTCCCAGGACTCACTGAAAATGCCTGCTCTCTCTGACTTGAAAAGAAAGAAAAACTTCCTAGTTTTTCCAGGCAAAATTACACCTGAAATAAGAGAGAAAAATGCATCAGTCTGCAAGAAACCACCTGGTTAACTTGACCCTCTTCCAACCCCACCCCAAGCGTCCTTATCTCTGTATGAGACTCTTTCCCCATACCTTAGCTGGTTATCACAATTCATCCAGCTATTTTTCTTCTCCAGATTTACTCCCAGCCACCATGTTACTGAACTGCTGTTATTTCCACTGCACGCTCCCAGTACTCTCTCTGGCAGATTATGCCCAGTTTGCCATCAGAAAATGATTCACTTCTCAATATTCCACCCATTTACATTCAGAGTAGGAGCAACCTCCTTTCCTTTAAGTCCCATGAAAGGGATCTGCCTCACACACCTCTTTTGTTGTGAGTCAGCTCTGATGCCCAGGGTGGCTTCTTAAGGAGGATCACCCAACAGGCTTGCTATGCCATTAGTCAGACTCAGCATCTCAGATAACTCCTGAATACGTGCTCTCTGGTCTATATACAAAGGTCTCAGAGATCAGCAGCTCTCATACCTGGTCTGGTATCAAAGTAAAAGCACTGCATCCTCTTCCCCTTGGTTTCTCTGGAGGGAATCTGCTGGGGAAGCCTCATCCAGTTATACCAGATGGCAGCTGTGCCATCATTGCTCACCATCAGGGAGCTTTCAGCTTTCTCACCAGCCAAAGTCTCGAAGGTGAGCCGGGCAGCAATGCCAATTTCATCCTACAAGGAAGAGGAAAAAGACATAGATAACTATTTCTACTCTATCTGGCAGGATTTATCCAGCCCGAAGTCGTACCACAAATAAGGGGTTGAGCCTTGGTAGGAGAACTTGTAAGGCAGGTCCAATGAAGTGGCCATTATACAGAGAGCCTGGGAATCTGAGCTTCACACCACAGAGAGAGCAACCCCTTCTGTTCCTAGACTTCTCTGGAGCAAACGTAGGGATACTCTATTATGCTCAGAATAAATCCCCCATTCTCCAGCCTGGGAGTGACACTTATTGTACAGCTGTGACTTGGGAACTCAAACAAGCTTAGTTTGACAAAACAATAAAAAGCACACAGTCACCCTGCAAGAAGTGGTGCAGTTGATCCAACGAGCAGGCTGGCCACAGAAATCTAAAGATGGACCCAGTACTGCTTCTGGAACCACATCGGGGTAGTCCCGTAAGGAGTCACTGCTAAAGAAAACAAAAGCCAGCATTTTTGTGGTGTGAAATTCACTTTCAGAGAGGGGAGAACCAGGGGTAATTTACAAGACCCTGTAAGAAATAATCCCAACTAATGCTTTTCTAAATAAGTCATCTCTTTAGGCACAGAGCCCTGCAGATGTGCTAAACTCCAGCGAGCTACCTGTCACCATCAAGGAGGACAGGACAGCCAGAACATTAAAGAATGATACCTGCCTAAGGAAGGCTGTGGGTACATGACTAAAGAGAAAGGGCCCTCGGGTTGTGCTCATTACAGATGGACAGGATGGGGAAAAAAGGCAAATTGATGATGGAACTGAAAGGCTGGAAAAAGACAGCCAGATGGAGGTAATTTAGACTAGAATCCCCACCCTGGCTAATGTAAGCTCTGGAGTCACACAGAGGGAAGACTGGAGGAAGGACCTCAAACAAACCTTTTCTCTGATTTTTGCTCCTTAGGCACAAGGCCCCAAGGCACAAGGGAACTGCTTGATTCTTAAATCTGGTGACTTTAATATTAGAATATGCCTTTTATTGTGCCCCAGTGGAGACTTCTCTGCGTTCTGGACAAGGACAGTTAAGGATACCCTTACAGACTGATGGTACATACCCAAAAGTCTTTATTTCTGCCATGAAGCAAAACTTACAGCGTTTCAGACTCTTCAGAAGTGGTGGAACATGGAAGAGGCTCTGTTGAAACAGATGTGAAAGGCTGCCCTTTACCAATGACCTCCAGTCCATCCAGATCCTGGACATACAGAAAAATGACCAACTCATGATTTCTCTTTTTATATAGAAAGGAAGTTAAAATACTAGACAGATGTACCAACTGAGTCAAGTAAAGTGAAGTTGAGATATCTTGCTCATATGATGTTTTTTTAGAGGTATCCAATGAATGTTTAAGAGTCACAGGAAGGAACCAACTCTGGGTCTCTCAAGAATCCTAGATGACTGCATTCCACACTGCAAATCATGCATGGATGGGAGAAGTCTCCTTCACACATGTTTCTCATCCCCAGAGACAGGTTTCAGAAAGAAAAGGGTGAGCTTTGTTTAGTTTTTAAGAGGGGCTACCTGCCTACACTCAGGGAGGCTAGACAACTCTTTCATGCGCGTGGCCCTTTGGAAATGTGGGAACTTCCAAGATAAGTACTGTGGGGTTATGTTTTATATTCCTAATGCTTTTTCAGATACAGTTCTTGGCAATTTTATGTTACTCTACAGCATCTAACAAGAGACGAGAGATGTAAACAATGTCCTCTCTCCTCTAGTCTTACCGGCTTACAAAAATCTAGCTCCTCTAGGACAGATTTTAGCTCCTGCCGTCGATGTTTCAGGAAAAGACTCTTATCCCAGGTTAGATGGAAAGGGATCCTCTTTGGAGGCTTCAGACCTGTGGAAATACCCATACAAGAGCTCACTGTCTAAATACCCACACACCTATTAATTTCACTCTCTACCAAACTTTGGTCTCATGGTGTTTTAAAGAGGAGGTCCAATAGATGACTGGGAAGTAGCTTGTGCTGCATCTGTCAGAAAGGACAACTATAATGTGAGCCTGTGTACTCGCAGGAGTCACTATTTCTTTCTGCTGCTCCCTCCACATTTGTACCCCATTTTTGCTGCATCGCCTCTTTGCAACATTCCCTCACCCGTTTCCATCCGGATAGAGTGGGGTTTCCCAACATGAGTGACTGGCTCTGGGTAGCCACGTTCTCTCTGAGTCAGCGTCATCGTCAGACCAGTGAGTTCATCTCCAATACGCTCGGGCTGGCTCCAGAACTCGCTTCCTCTTCGATAGCCCTAGGGCAGAAAACAAGGTTTCCACTGATGCTTTCAAAGGCATACAGCTGCCTGCTTTTTTCACAGTGACTAGAAGCTAAAAAGAAGAAGGGGTCTAACTCTGCTTATGCAAATACTTAAAAAGTCTATAAATTATCACTTTCTGCAGAGCAAGCCAAAATTTCTATCAGGCTGCTGTCAAAGACAAAAGAAGAACTTTCTTCTATCTAGTGACACATAAAGGTTGAATGATATTAAAATAATGCCTCACACAAATGCAAATTCTTTGATAGTGCTATAAATGTAAAAAAATAATTTTAACATAGGATACTCCCATAATCATCCTGACTTACCCATACCCCTTTCTCCACGGCAATCACTAACATTCAGACCTGAAGCTACTAGATCTGTCTGTCCCTGGAACAGCAATTGCAGCACATCCCCATGCCACTTCCCAGTGCATGACAGTCTTTACTGATAATCAAGAAATGGCACTTGTCCATGTACAGCAGCTCATTAGCAAGGAGCCAAAGCACACCACAACTTTCCTCTGACTCGTACGGATAGCACAGTTCATGTTTTTATTTTTGAAGTCACTGAAAGCTCTGCACACTAGACTGAAGGACTTAGAATGGCTTTAATAAACATCTAATGACAGACCTTCAGAGACGTTACTCATAACACCGGTGCCTTAGCTCTTTCACAAGAACAGAGCAATCAGGATGCAGAGGAAGTGGGGCTCTCACCTTTCCAGGAAGCAAGGCAGGGAGACTCCTGTCAATGAGGTCACGTTCTTCCTGGATTTGCCTGTAATCCTCTGAGATGCTCATCAGCAATTCATTCTCCGGCCTCTGAAGAATTTCTATAAAGAAGGAACATCAAATCATTGGTGCTGCGCTTCTGGGCACACCCTTTACCTATTGTTCACGTGTAACTCCTTTACACTGTCCCCCACCAAATCCATCATCCTTCCCCCAGCCAGACCCACCAGCTCACCTCCCCACAGCATCCACGGCCACTAGCACTAGCAGCGTGGGGAGCTCTGAGAATGTGTAACAGCAACAGGATTAGCCCCGGCCAGCTATGACCTTCACAGTTTGTTGTGGTGCCATCAAACTGCTCCACCTGCACACAGAATTTCACAGAACAAGGCCTCAGCTTTTCTCACCTCCTAGGTATTTCTCCTGCTTTTTCCTAATTGCCATATTATGGTGCCAGTTCTGGAGAGCTTTGTGCTCTGCTAGCAGGGTCTGATGAACCTTTTTCTTCTTCTCTCCTCCATGTTCTTCTTTTAATGCTGCTGCAGTAACATCTTGATGAGAAACCTCAATAAAATCAGCTATCTGAAGAGAAAGGAAATGTTAAATTAACCTCTCCATGCACACACTGCCACCACAACGAGAATGGGAGAGGGGAGGAGAAAAGAATTCTTCAGATTGGCAGTACTTTTACATAATTACTCCGAGAGAAACAAAAATAGGGCATTAGGATCACACTCAGAAACAATGGAACGATTTATCTGAGTAATTAGACTCAAGCAACGGCATTGCTGCAACACCAGCTTTTCCCTCGCGAGCCTGACGCCATCAGCAGAAGCACATATGAAAGAGGAAGCCTCTGTAATTCCTCCTTCCATGACCTCCTCCTGCACACAGGACTTCAAAACCTGCTGGTGCAGTTCCTCTGAAGGCAAGCCCTCCCTGCAGAGTATGACAAGGCTGGGAAAGCCACACCTCAGGCCTGACCTGTTCCTGATAGGTGCTGAAAAGCATCGAAAGGTACCGTAGGCACTGCACTCCACCTCTAGAAAAGTGCCACACAACAGCATTTTCGTAACTTCACAAACCAACCTGAGTGTTTCCTCTGGCCAAGGCTTCCATCTTGAACTCCTGGAGACTTCCCAAAATGTGATGGGGGAGAATCTCTTCACAGCCATCAAACAGTCCTGGTCCTACAACACAAAAAAAAACCCCAAACAATCCCAGGGTCAGGACAATAAAGCCAGGCTTGGCAAAACCAAAAGTCAAAGATGTGAAGTTTAACCCTACCAGAAAAATTCAATGGTTCCCCGGGTGCCTTTGGGAAAGCAGGATATGCTACGAGGAAATGTGCCACCTTCTTTGGCTCTTTGGGTTGATGTTTTCGAATGAGGTATTTCCTCCTAACTGGAATTCTCCCAGCATCATGGGGAAGGTGTGGAGCATGGAGCTTCAGAAAATAAACAGTGACAATGCAATTAGGTACATACTGACTCACCTTCATTCCTTCAATCCTTCTAGGAAACACAGAGAAGTCATATCAGTACGGACTGTTCCTCACCTAAGAAGGCATGTTACATGACTGCAGAGATACCAGCTTAGTTACTGTCTTACTCTTCCAGACTCTGCTTCATAACTGGGGCAGGGAAAAAGAGTTTTAAATCACTTTCCCAATAGTTTTCTGATGTGTCACTTGGTGTCAAATGCTGCCACTCATACAGTTTGACCCAAGTTTTGGAAGGGAAGTGGTAACAGTTACTAAACAACTTGTACGTCTTATTAGGCTAGGAAGTTCGAAATGTAATTTTGAAAGGGCAGACGTCTTATCTTTCCGTTTGAAAAGATTGCACAAGGATCAATAATTCTTTACTTTTAGCAACTGAGCCTGATGATCTGACAAGTCATAAAAAGCAGTACAGACAAATGGAATGAGAACTGCACTCCAAGAGTGGGTTTTGGTTTAAGTAAATGGATTGGATCCTCTGTTAAACACACAAAATAAAAGAGGCATTTCAGGTAAGGTAGCTGTTTCTTTCAGTAAAAATACATACTTTCTCCAGGTCCTCCACCTTAATTGCAAGCGCCTGGATGTCATCTCCTTGCAGAACACACGAAACGGGCTCAGGCTCTTCTGCAATTGTTGAGGAGGACAGTTCATGTGTCTTTTCCTTCTTGTCTGAAAAAGAGATGAAGAGACCTCCTCTTCAGTCTTCCAAGGAAACCCCATCTTCCTCTTCCAGCCTGGTTATTAATTTCCAGCTGAACTATGTTTTGTTTGTTTGGTTGGTTTTTTTTAAGGTTATACAGAATAATTAAATTGAGCATCTCTTAGAACCGCAAAATCAAACTCTGAGAAACTACAAGGACCAAAGGAGGTCACTAGGATTCAACTGTCTCACACTTTATTCCAGATGAGAGATGACAGATGAGATAAATACAGCCTGCGCTTCCTGCAGGTAGAACAGATTCCTGGGAAGTTTCCTACTCCAGCTGCAAGCACAAGCACACGGCTTCCCTGCACAGCTGCACTACAGTCACCAAGCACAACTCAGACAGCAAGCCACCAGATTTTCAGGAGCGCCTAAATAGCAAAATAGCTCTTCAATAGCAAAACGCCTGCAGAGCCGGGCGCGGGGCAGCACTCCCCGGCACAGGCCGCCCCCAGGCAGGGCCACAGCTGAGGCAATCCCACCGGGGATTTGTTCCTCCCCTTCTTAACCTGCAATTCCCACCAGCTGGGACTGGCTCCTTGACACGCGTGGCATTATGTAGTCTTTCCAGGTTAAAAAAAAAAAAAGGGGGTGGGGGGGGCTTGTTTATGGTGGCTTCAACGCACGGCTCGGGAGCGGCGGGGACCGCAGGCCGCGCCGAGGGCACAAGCCAGGCCCGGGGCCGGCCGCCAGCCGCTGCCCGTGCCCCGCCGGGCCGTACCCGGGGGGTGCCGGGTCGGGGCTGCCGCCGCGTCCCGCCGGCCCGCTCCGCGCCCGGGCGCCATGGCAACGCCGCCCGCGCAGCGCGGCCCCGCCGCCGCGGCTCCCGGCACCGCCTCCGGGGGGCGGGGCCGCGCCGGCCGCCGCACGCAGGCGCCAGCTCCCGCGCCGCCAGGCCGGCGCGCTGCGCATGCGCAGTGCGGCAGCGGCCGGGAGCGGCCCCGCTCGGGCCGCTCCCGCACCCCCCTCGGCCCGCGCGCGGCTCTCGTGTTTTATTCTCCGCTGCCGCCGCTTACAGTCTCCCCGAGCCCGGTGCACCCCGCGGCCTCGCCACCGGCCCTGTCCCCCGTCGGCCTCCTCCTCGGGGCCCCGCTGCCGGGCCGCGCCGGGCCCAGCGGCGCTGCAGCTGGCAGAGTAGGTCGGGCAGCAGCGAGTCCAGCACGGCCAGGCCCTCCCGGGTGCAGCGCAGGCCGCTGGGGAAGAAGCGGCGGCTGAGCCCCGGCTCGGCGCAGCAGCCCCCAGCCGCCCGGCACCCCCGGGGCTCACCCGCCGTCCAGGGCCAGCCAGCCCTGCTGCTGCAGGGCCTGCGCCTCCCCCGGCGCCCCGAACGCGGCCTCCAGGCTGAGGTGGGGGGAGAAGTGCCGCCAGCGCTGCATGCCCAGGGCAAGGAGAGGGTCGTTAGCGCTGGGCCACGGTCCCTTCTGCTTTCCCCCACGCGTGGCTCCTCACCTCGTGCGTGACGCCCTCGTCCGTGCGCAGTCCCAGGGCGAGCACCTCCTCCAGCCTGCGGGCACATGGAGAGCTGCGGGGCAGCACGGTGGGGGGGGACACGGAGGGTGGGGGGCACCCCCGTACTCACTGCTCCAGCGGGCTCAGCACCACCCGGCTCCTGGTGCCGTGCCCCCGGCTCTGCACCTCCCGCATCCAGGCGTCAGGCTCCAGCGTCTGGACGCGGGCCTCCCGGCCGCAGCCGCCCTCACCCCACGGCACAAACCGCCCGTGCGCCCCTGCAACAGCGGGGGCAATGGGGTTCAGGGGGCACGCATGGCCATGCACGTCCCCCCCGCTGTCACCCCGGCTTACCCGGCCCCACACCGATGTACTGCTCAGCCCGCCAGTACGAGAGGTTGTGAGTGCTGACGGCGCCCTGGGGGAGAGCGTTGCATGGGGTGAGGCGGGTCTGAGCCTGCTGGGGGGAGTGTGGCATGGGGGGGAGGACACAGCATGGGGGACACCCCACCTTCCTTGCAAAATTGGAGACCTCGTAGTGCCGGAAGCCAGCGGCCACCAGCACAGCACAGGCGGTCTGGTACATGTCGGCCAGGAGGTCCTCAGGGGGTGTGGGCAGGGCCCCCCCCCAGACCTGTGCCGCCAGCGCCGTGCCCCGCTCCAGCGTCAGCTGGTACAGGGAGACGTGGTCGTCGCAGAGCCCCAGCGCCGCCTCCAGCCCCTGGGCCCAGGCACCCCGGCTCTGCCCCGGCAGCCCAAAGAGGAGGTCGATGGAGGTTCGGCCGGGGAAGAGCCCCCGCGCCGCCTCCACGGCCCCCCGCGCCTCCGCCGCCGTGTGCTCCCGGCCCAGCAGCCGCAGCTCGGCGTCATGCAGCGACTGTGGAGGGAGCGCGGTGTCAGTGAGGGGCACAGGGGGCTGCAGGGGACGGGACAGGGGTGAGCCCCTCTCACCTGGACGCCAATGGAAAGGCGGTTGACGCCGGCCGCCTTGAAGCCAGCAAGGCGCGGTGTGCCGGCGGAGCTGGGGTTGGCCTCCAGCGTGACCTCGGCGCCGGCGGGGAGGTGGGCAGCCCTTGCCACGGCCTCCAGCACTGCCGCAATGGTGCGGGGGCTGGCCAGGCTGGGGGTACCCCCGCCGAAGAAGACAGAGGTGACGCTGCAGGGCAGAGGGTGGGGAGGCTGCGGGCAGGCGCATGCCAAAGGGCCCCATGCCCCCCCCCCAGGCCCCCTTGTGCACCCACCTCTGCACCTGGCTGAGGCGGAGCAGGGTGCCTGCCTCCCGCACCAGGCAGGCGCGCACGGCCGCCTCGTCCACCGCTGGCACCACGTACTTGTTGAAGTTGCAGTAGGAGCAGCGCTTGCGGCAGTAGGGCCACTGCGGGCACAGGGTGCTGTGGGGGATGGCTGCACCCCCACCAACTGGCACCCCACTTGGGGGGGGGGGGGGGGCAGCCCCAGCCCCATGCACAGGCCCCAACGCTCCCCACCTGCCCCAGGGGCACAAGGTGTGTGCCCCATAGGTGCCATGCTTAATGTGCACAGCTTGGGGACCCGCTCAGCACTACCCACGCGTGCATGGCAGGGGAGCCCCACGTGTGCCCCGTGACACGTGCAAGGCTGGGATCCCCCCCACGTGTGCAAGCCCTGGGGTCCTGCATGCACACGCACGTGTGCAAGCCCCAAAGTCCCACATTCACTCCCCAGTGTGTGCAAGTGCCAGGGTCCCACGTGCACCCTCACGTGTGCAAGCCCCGAGGTCCCTTCCCTCAAGTGTGCAAGCCCTGGGGTCCTGCATGCACACGCACGTGTGCAAGCCCCAAAGTCCCACATTCACTCCCCAGTGTGTGCAAGTGCCAGGGTCCCACGTGCACCCTCACGTGTGCAAGCCCCGAGGTCCCTTCCCTCAAGTGTGCAAGCCCTGGGGTCCTGCATGCACACGCACGTGTGCAAGCCCCAAAGTCCCACATTCACTCCCCAGTGTGTGCAAGTGCCAGGGTCCCACGTGCACCCTCACGTGTGCAAGCCCCGAGGTCCCTTCCCTCAAGTGTGCAAGCCCTAGGTCCCGCGTGCACCCCCATGTATGCAAGCCAGGTGTTCCCGTGCACCCCCACGTGTGCAAGCCCGGGGTCCCTCCGCCCACGTGTGCAAGCCCAGGGTTCCCGTGCACCCCCACGTGTGCAAGCCCGGGGTCCCTCCGCCCACGTGTGCAAGCCCGGGGTTCCCGTGCACCCCCACGTGTGCAAGCCCGGGGGTCCCTCCGCCCACGTGTGCAAGCCCGGGGTTCCCGTGCACCCCCACGTGTGCAAACCCGGGGTCCCTCCGCCCACGTGTGCAAGCCCGGGGGTCCCTCCGCCCACGTGTGCAAGCCCAGGGTTCCCGTGCACCCCCACGTGTGCAAGCCCGGGGTCCCCGCTCACGTGCACGTAGAGCGCGGCTGTGGCGGGGGCGGCCGGTTCCGGGGCCGCCTCCGGGGCCGGTGTCCAGGCAGGTCCCGGTTCCGGTCCCGGTCCCGGTCTCCCTCCCGGGCCGCCCCCGCCGGGCCGCACCGCAGCGATCGCCGCCGCCGGCCGCCACCCCCGCGCCGCCATCGGGCCCCGCAGGCCGCGGCACCGCCCCCAGGCGGGCACCGAGCCTCGCCCGGCCCACCCCGGGGTCCGGCGGTGCCGGGGCGGCGGCGGGCAGAGCCCTTGGCTTCCAGCGCGGATGCGCCGGGGATGGCGGCCGGGGGCGATGTCCCCCCCGCCGAGGCCGGCCCGGGCAGACGGCCCCGAGGAGGCGGGGGCACCCCCGGGAGCCGCCCCCCCTCCGCGGCTGGAGAAGGGTTTTCCCGTGCAGAGGCTGCTCAGCTTTTGCGAGCGGCGAGCCGTGGCGTGTCTCCGCGCAGGGTTGTGCAAACCCAGTGTTGACGGTCCCAGACACTATTTTTTCCGATCTGCACTATTAATAGCCATGGGGAAGTGAGAAATGCCAGTGACAGAAGCTGTGACTGCAGATTCCCGTTCCCAGGCCAGGAGCGGGGGGAGTAACCCACCCCTGACGCAACTCCCCCTGCCCGGGAAGACCCCCGGGGCTTTCCGAGCTGGGTGCTATAAGAGCGGGGCCCAGGCCCGGGGAAGGGCAGAGGCCCCGGAGCCCGCCCGCAGCCCCGCGCCCCGAGGCCATGCTGCCAGCCGCGAGGGTCGGCCATTCCGCTCCTGTGAGTAGTTGCAGGCAGGGCTGCGTCGTCCCGGGGGGGCCCGGACGGCCGTGGGACACCTCAGGAGGTGGCCTGGCCGGCGAGGGCTGGATGTGCCCCAGGGGAGGGGATGGGGGTGGCAGGGAAAGCTTCCCGGGGAAGCCAGGCTCTGCTGGGGCTCGGACCCATGGACGCTGCAGCGCTGCTCCCAGGACGTGAGCGGAGCTCTGGGGAGCAGGGATGGGGTGACAGGGGCCTGTTACCCCCGTGTGCTGGCTGTGATCGGTGCTCGCTGTGTTTCTCAGCAGTATGTCTACCCATGCAAGCCAGGGCCGACTTCACCTTCATTTCTTACCAGCAAATCCCCAATTACGGTGAGTACACGGGGCACTTCTGGGCAGCACAGGGGCTGTGAGGACGGTGGAGATATCAGACAGGAACCAGAGGAGAAGCTCCTCTCACTGCAAGCCTGTCCCACATCTGGGTTAGTGTTGTGGGAAGCAAAGGAAGGTAAAAAGTCCTTCCCTAGACATCAGACCTAGAGGTACGCTGCATCCCCACGGTCACCGGCTGCAGTTGCTGTAATGCAGGCAACGGTTCCTCCTCCAGGACGAAAGGGTTTATAAGGCTCCTAAAACCAGGGCAGGGAGGAGACCTGAGTTTTGCTTGCACACATCCCACTTACTCTGGGGTGGGCAGAGGTGAAGTCGGTGAAACACGCTGACACCAGCCCTAGGAGCAGTTTGGGAACGGTGGAGGAACGCGCTGGAGAGACTCTGTAGGGAAAGGGTCTGACATGAACCATCGTGCATGTTTTTTTCTTTCAGGAAGCAGGCACGAACTGTGGGCTCATTGTCCACTTGGTCTGCTTCCATGGGTAGAGCCCACAGTCCAGCTGGGAGATCCAGGACCGAGACCTCACTGATGCTTCACCTCTCTCCCTGTTGCACCGTTTCCCCCGACTCGCTGGAGAAAGCCCCAGCGCAGAGGTGGAGGCTCAGCCGCTAGCCCTGTTCAGGAAGGAAGCAGGAGGGAGACAGCCGGGAAGTCGGTGAGAGTCGGCAACGTTTTCTGCTTCCCAGCTGGGGTGGGACACTTCTCCCAGGAAGGAAGAGGAGCTCTGCTCTTCCACTTCTTGGAGTAGTGTTTCATGGTTGGGAGGTACCAAATAACTCCCGTAAAACGCTGTCCCGAGTATGCTCTGCTTCACACCGCCGATGGGACAGGAGCTTTGGTATTTCTGCAAAATCCTTACTCCCTGTCTTGTCCAAAACAACAAAATAAACAATGCCAAATCTGTCTACCTTGGAGAAGTTTCTTTGTGGGGTCAGAAGGCCCAGGGGAGGTGTGGGAACAGGGCGAGCTTTTCCAGCCAGCTTTAGGGAGCCCCTTCCCATGCAAAGTCTCACTCTGTAAAGCCCCTGCCCTTCATTTCGAGTTCATCAGCTATGTTACATGACCTAGGAGTCTCAGCAACACCCAAGCAGAGACAGCATTCACCTACCTGGGGAAGCCAGGCCAGGCCGTTATGACGTAAAATATCAGTAAGATATCTGCCAGCATTTGTTCAGACCTGCAAAGTCCTCTGAAATGGCCGCAGCCAAATTGCTCAGAGATACAAGATTTTAAAACCTTCATAAGGTCTTTCAGTAACAGGAGAGAACTCCAGAAATAAGCATCCCTTCCTCACACCACAGTATTTCTGTTGGCAAAGAAACAAACCCAACTGGGAAAAAAAGGCGCTCTGTTTTATTAACTGGAAGTGCCATCAGCCTGATGTCAGGGAGAGAAGGTCTCCACCACGCAGCCCAAGGCACAGGTGAAAAGCAGACGCCAAGCTGGCTGAAGCAGGGCTGATTTATCTCCTTTTTTACTCTACCTTCCCAAGCTCAGCACTGAAGGTGCTTCTCCATCTGCTCCCTCAACTTGTATTTCTGAATCTGGAATAAAGTGGAGAGAGGAGGAGGAGGAGAGACTCAGACAGCAGATGGGACAGGAGGCCAGGGCTCTGGCCCTGCCCCAGCCCCTCTCTTACCTTGCCCGAGACAGTGAGCGGGTACTGATCCACAAACACAATGTACCGCGGGATCTTGAAATGGGAGATCTGGGAAGAGAAAACCAACCGCTAAGCAACCTGCCGGGAACAGATTACCCTGCCCAGCTGGTACTGGATCCCCAGTTGCTTGAGACCCCTGCAGTTTAATCTGCAAATCCCCAGCAGCTACTGGGTGTACTGGTCTGGCAGGGAACAGAATTACTGGGCTCAGAGGAGCGGGAGACCCACCTTCCCTTTGCAGAAAGCTTTAATCTCTTCCTCGGTGCAGTCCTGCCCAGCCCTCACTCGGATGCAGGCGCAGATCTCTTCTCCCATCCGCGGATCCTTCACACCAACCACCTGGTTGGGACAGAAGGACGGTGTGACCCCCAGTTACAGCCCTCTCCTCCCGCAGGGTATGTGTGCTGGAAAAACGGCGCGAGTCCTGACCCATATCACAGGATGCTGGAGTCATGGTGTGGTACTGTGTAAAGGCAGCTTGAGCTGCCTGACCATCCCACTGGTGCTTTCTACATGACATTGAGCCCTCCTGGAAAGACCTCCCAACCATGTCCCAGAGGAAAGATGGCAGAGCAGGCTGGGCACCCAGATGCCAGCACCGTCCTTTGGTTTTGCAAAGTCACTGAACTGAGGGCCGAGTCAGACCAGCCAGGCAGCAGCTCATCATGGGTGCAACATGGATCTGTCGTCCCTCTGCGTGCCTCTGCTTCCTCAAAAAATGGGGCAACAGATTCCATGACCAACAGGGAGACTTGGGAGGCTGCTTCAAATGCTTTGGGACCTCCAGATGATAAAGCAGGAGAGGGGTGAAGTCGAATTAAAGGATTAGTTGAAACACTTATAATGGCAGATCTTAGTAGATCACTGCCTGTGACACCAGGAGATGGGCTTCCCAAGCCTGATCTCCCTCTAAACTTTGCTCATGCTATTTCACAAGAGTCCTACTGTCATTCCCCGCCTTGAACTGGTATCTCGAAATCCTAGAGACACGTCGATCCTTTTGAGTCCAGAGCAGTGACATAAAGCCCTAGAAACTACATAAACAGGGCTGGTTTGCAACCCATCTGCACTGGGACTGTTCCAAGGAGAGATGCTAGCCTGGCACAGGCACAACACTGACTAAGTGGTTTATTTATGGGAAAACTTGTCTGGCACAAAACCTGGAGGAGAACAATCCCAGCAGATCGGGAGCAGCTGCTCAATGCTGCAGATCATTGCTGTCTTGCAAAGGGGTGAAACTAAGTCTCACTCCTCATCTCCAGGGTCTCATTGAAGGAGTCTTTTTGGATTTAGGAGTTTAGTAATTCCTTATCAATAAAAACTGTCCTTCCAGACTGCTTTCCAAGTAAGAATTTCAGAGGGAGCTATGAAAGTGGACAGGCAGTTTAAAAATGGAAGAAGAATGACAGTCACTACTTTGCAGGCATGAAGCTGGTGCACAAGGGGATTGCCCAAACAGATGTGTCCTATGCCAGGAGCTCTGCCTGCCCCTTCCCTGCCATAAGCCTCTCCCTCCTGCTCAATGACCAATATTACACAAAAGGACATGCTGAAAACAGGGGAAGACAACCAGGTCCCAAGCAGAAGTCCCAAGCAGCAGTCCCAGCAGCTTTTTTGTACAGGTTTCCCACTGCAGGAACCATTGCTGCTCACCCACCCATCTCTCTCCTGCTCACCTGGACCTCCTCAACCTTGGGATGGGTGTGGAGAAACTGCTCAAGTTCTGCTGGGTAGATGTTCTCTCCTCCCCGAATTATCATGTCCTTGCAACGGCCTATAATTCTGCAGTAGCCATGCTCATCCAGGCTCGCAAGGTCCCTGCAATGACACCATACTCTTAGTCCTGACCCAGCTGGTGGAAGAGTGGCTGATGCTCCCACCCAGCCTGCTCTGGAGTCCAGGTCAGGGTATCCGGAGGGTAATAGCTGAGATGCTACCTGAACACATGGACGAGATCAAAGACCTCCTGCTACAGCCAGACATTGCCATCAGCAGCGTCCACACAAACATCAGGGCTCGGGGGGAGGTGACTCCCGCCCCTGCGGTGTACCCCCACAGCCCCCCATCGCACCAGTAGCGAAGTGACTATCCCCATCTCCAGGGGCACTTGGCACTGAGGCCTCTGTGCTAAAAGCTGTTCCAAAGGTTCACAGAGAGATCAGACTGGAAGGAGCAGGGCTGTTTCCAGACTCACCCCGTCTTGTACCACCTCTCAGCAGTGACCACTTCGCTCGTCTTGGCAGGGTCATCCCAGTAGCCCAGCATGACGCAGTAGCCACGGATGTGAAGCTCCCCAGGAGTGTTCAGAGGCACAGACTTCCCTGTTTCTGGATCCTCAATTTTTGCCTGCAATGGAAGAGGAGGAGGGCTTAGTAGAGGATGTCTGAGCCAAACGTGGTGGCGTGTCCCAACTCCAGAACCAGACTGGGAGGACGGACTGAGGTCTGCTGCAAGCAGAGGACCTGGAGCAGGTGGGGAGGGTCATGGTCACCTCTGTGTGGGGAAAGACGCATCCCACTGTCTCAGTTTTTCTGGCAATGCTGTCATTGGGGAATCCCATGAAGGTGACAGGGCTGTTTTCTGTGGTCCCATAGGCAACCTGCAATCACAAGAGGAGAAACATGCCTCAAGGGGAAAGAGGACCGCACAGCTCCAGGCACGGGAAAGATGAAGCTAGTGATGACCACAGGGAAGAGCGGGGTGGGAGGAGGATGTTCTCACAAGTCACTCAGGTCACAGGCAAGCACTGCTCTCCTGGCCTCTGGGCAGGGATCTCCAGACACTCCTGCCAGAGAGTCCGGCAGAGACAGGAGCTAAAGCAGCACTGCGCCTGCCTGTCACAGCCTTCCTCACCTATATTGCTGTGCTCCAGACCCCCACCACCCACGACATTTCGGGAGTCATGTACTTTTGACACCCCAACTACTTTTCTTAGAGGACCCCAGGGTTCGCCCTCCTCTTTTTTAAGATGTGTCTCTCCAAGCCCTGTCCTGTTGACTCCCTACCATCTCAGCCAGACACTGATTTTGCCTTGGTGCCCTTGCAGCCATCTACTCAAGGTGCTGAGTTCACCTTGCATCTTCTACAGCTCAGGGCACATCGGACATTGCTTTGGAAAAACCCTGGAGCCAGCAGTGGGCTCCTGTGGGAGACCGCATGTCCCGCAGCACGGCTGCTTGCTCCAGATCCTTTTGTGCAGACATCAGCTCCCGTAACCCTCGTAAAGGCATCACGAGGCTGCACAATGCTCAGCGCAGCTGCACTTACAGACTGAAAGCCTCACAGCAGGACAAAAGCTTCTCGCTGCTAAGCCTCCCTCACCGCTAATCCCAACGGCAGGCTATGAGTCACCTCAGCTGAAGGTCACTTCTCCTCAGAGGAAAATTCCAGCTCTTTATGCCCAACTCAGTGGCCTGCCGAGACAGCAGGAGCTGCGCAGGAGGTGCTCTGGGCAGCTCTGACCTGCACTGACAGCACCATTGCTGGAATTGCTGCTTCACCTCCAGCTCTTGGGAGCTGCATTTCAGCGGTGGGACGTGCTGGAACACTGCTCTGGTCTCTCTAACCCACTCAGCATGTTGTGTGTCATCAGGCAGGGTTTCTCTCCCACCCGCTAATGTCACCAGTGGCTGCTTTGCTGGGAGAGCATGGCTGGGAAAGGGCCAATGTGGGAAGCGTTTACTCCTTTCTCCTCCACATCTTCAGACTGATGCATGAGCAGCTCTGACCCACCGAACTGCAACAGGGCCCGACCATCTTCCTACAGCCTTGGCACCCAGGCCTCAGTCGTGCCTTTAGAGCAAACGTCTGGGTTCCACCGCTGGCTGCAAGGGTACGTCTGCACGGTCAGGGCTTCTGCACGGTGCTCACTGAACTCCAGGCACTGCGCCCAAAATTAATGAGGGGCTTTGCAAAGTACTGTGATGAAGCATCCTGAACAAGCATGCATATATCCCGAGCGAGCTATATATAATACCGGTGGGAGCCCCTGGTGCTTTCTGCCACTCAGGGCTGCTGAAGGATCTCACGTTGGGCACACGTGGGCATCACGTTGGCTGATGCTCTTGTTTGACTACACCGGGGTCAGCGTGAATCCAAGCTGGAGATTTGCAGGAGCCTCCTCTTAGCCAGGAATCTGGAGGAGATCATCTCCAGGATGCTGCAGGGACCATCTGGTGCAAACTGCTCTGCTAGGAGCCTGGCAACCCACAGGGAGCGACTGTAAATAGGCTTCTCCTACCAGACGCAATGATAGCTTCCCAGCCAGGGTGGAAACCTACAGCACCTAATGCTCAGACAGGATTTCTCTCCTACCCACTAATATGAGTCCTGTGGCTGGATCAAATGACTGACGAGACACAAATCCAAGATCTTAAACACTTATTAAAAATCCCAGTGCCTTTGTATTTTTGTTTTACTCTGCTGGATCAATTGCAATGTCGGCCCCAGGATCCCAGCCAAGCCCTGAGTCAACCCCTTCTGCCTCCCCGGGTCGCTCCAGCAGTTTAATTGGACACAGCAGCAGGCAGCTCCCTGGCAGGACGATGCTGCGGGTGCCGCGGCTCACCAGGCTCCTCTAGATTCCTGGCAGCATGCCGTGTACCCCAAGCACCGGCTGTCCGTGCCTTGGCTGGCAGCTTGTCCCCATAAACACCCTCACACCCTTAGTAATGGGCTTCCCGACTCAGCCCAGAGAGAAACGCAGGTCTGAACCTCCAGCCTTCAGTCTGCTGCCTGATTGCTGCCTTCCCCTCCCAGCCTGCCTGCACCGGGACCGCTCTCGGCAGCCAGACACCAGGATGTTGCTCCTGACCTTTCCAAGACAGCACTTCTCTCTTGGGATAGTGTTTTCCCCATCTGCATGCCCAGGACCGAGGCAGTGGCTGGAGCAAGCCCTCGTGCCAGCGCTGCTGTCTTTCCCAACCCTCATCTGACGCATGGAGCATCCTCCAACGGCGCCATCGTCCCAGCCCAGCCGCAGCTCACGATGCATGAGATGAAATGATGCTTCCACAAAACCCCATATACCAATTTAAGCTTAGAGGTATCCACAAAGATTCATAGCTTTCAAGACCCGAAGGTACACTTAGCATCATCTAGCCTTGTCATCTGGTATAATTCAGTCCAGAAAACCTCACCCAATAATTTCTGCATCAACTCCGTAATTTCCACTGGAGCTATATCTTATGTCAAAGCAAAGCTTTTCAGAGGCAAGGAGTCCAGCTCAGACCCTGGGCTTTGAGAGGAGCTACAAGAGTACAGAGTATAATTGACTGTAAAACCTTTTTTACTGCGAGGACCACAAGTGACCCCCCCAATGCCCAGCACACAAATCAGTCCTGCCTTCAACAATGACAAGGACAGCTCCAAAACAAACTGCCGCCTAACTTATTCCTACCGACAAGAGATTCATTCTTTGTGAATCCTAAGCCTCTGTCTAAACCGGGAATAAAAAGAACATCTTAGCAGAACTGTGTTTTTTAAAGCACATTTCAAAAACATTTCCTGCTAGCACTGTTTAAACACTAGCCACTGCGGAACAGGCAAAACAGCCTGAAGAAGGAAGCGTCTAAAAATTAAAAATAAAGTAAAAACAATCAGACTCCAGTCTCTTTAGTAAACATTAGGGAGGCAGACTGATCTGGTGGGGAGCGTGCGGACTCTGAAGACCCTGGGTTTTTCCCAACCATGCTGCTTATTTACTGCATAACTTGGAACGAGTCACATTAGCTCTCTGCTCCTCGGCTTTCCCCAGCATTCAATGGCAATAAAAACACCCACTTCCCTCCGCATTCAACTGCTGCTGAAAGGCTGCAAGGAAAAGGCTGGCTTCAGGACCACCAGTACCCCAAGTGGGGTTACGCTGGGTGGGACTGGAGCAGAAGGTCAAGGCTGCAGGAGGGCACGAGGTCCTTGGAGGAAACCCCCTCTGGACCTGGAGGATGCTCAGGGAGGATCTTCATGTCCCTCATCACCACCCTCTGGTTGTGCCACGCTGGAGGATGATGGCAGGGCTTGAACCACCAAACTAAAACCTACAGAAATTGTGCTTTGCTGAAGACAATATTGGCCTCAGAAAAAAGCAGCAAATTGACCACGAAATAATAGGGATTTTCAGACTTCAAAGAAGGCGTAATGAACAACAGAAAGCAAACTGGCAAGCCAAGAGATGTGCTAAGGGACCTCTAAGAGACCCTTTGAACCCCTCTCAGTGCAACATCCCGGATGGATCTAATTATCCCTAAACTGTGCTGTGTCATCTGCCTCAGATATCTCCACCAAAATCAACCCCAGCCCTTCCCTTCACAGCCAGCTCCAAATCTTTCTCAACTGAGCAATGATCTTCCCTCTTTCAGCTGCTCTCTACCAAGATCATCCTGAGTTTTGCTGACCTCTGGGGACATGTGTCTCCTTGCTTTGGAGATGTCCCGCTATCCCAAATTGTATTGGAATATTCCTGAACCTTCAGGTCAACTTTGCTGCTGCAAAAAAACAGCTCCTGATCACGTCCAGTCTATGTCACACTGAGATTTCATTTCCTTCCCCCGCAACAGTACCATCTTTGTGTCAAGAACGTCAGGACACAAACAAGCAGGTCTTGTAGGACAAACCTCCAAGGGTGGCCACCCTGTTGGCATTTCTCCCCACCCGGATCGCTGCCAGACAGTCCCAGTTTGGATGGGGCTTAAAAAGTTCCCAAAAATATCAGGTGCCCAAAGCACTGTCTTTGTGTTGTAGCACGCGATGGCTTTGCCTCAGGAGGAGACCAGTGCAAAAATGGCAACCCAGCTTGCCCGGGCCAGAAGACTGCCACTGAAAATTAACCTCCTGTTATTGTACAGTCAGGACAAACTGCTCCTCGCGGTCTGGAGTTAAAGCTGCCTCTCTTCTTTCCAGGCCGAGCAGAAGTCTTGAGGCTTGCAAGTATTTCCCCAGTCCTGCCAGCATGTCAGAAGCACTGCCCAGTGGCAACCAGCAAAGGCATGTGCAGTTACTTACTGGTTTATCCACAGCTTGATAAAAGGCCTTTGCTATGTAATTAACTCCATCCTCCCTCCTGCTGGGTGCCAACGCATTTAGAAAAAGTGGAATTAAAAGGAATAAGTGAGAGGAAACATGCAGAGTCTTGCAAGGGTGGAAAACCACTGGTTTGGGGCTACCTGAATGCTCAAAGCTGCTGGAGAAGGAAACTTGGCAAAAAACGAGCGGCAAAGGTAACATCCCCACAGATTTGGAGAGCTCAGCTCCCACCAAAGACATGGCTGGAAGTCCAGGATCTTGTTGCTTCCATACTGCATTTTAAATGTTCTCACAGCACATTCTGTGTTGCAACTTCTGCAACTACTGAAACCACCTACTCGTCAGGTCCTCCCCAAAAATGAGGTGGGATGGGATGGGAAGGTCTCGCTTTGGCCGGGGACAAGCAGGGAAGTTGTCACCGAGTGGAGCCAATTCTCCATTTTGAGAACAGGGGGGACTCGTGGCTGGGGAGCATTTGGGAAAGTCCGAAGTCTTGCAGGGATCGGTCGTGTTCTGCAAGGGAAGAAAGCTCCACTCTTCTTCAGAGCCTGCAAGAGCTGCATAGAGGACAGCAGCCCTGGGCAGAGCAGGGGGCTGCTAGGGGATGCCCGGTGCCTTGCAGGGTGGACGCGGCAGGGCTGGGGAGAGGCAGCAAGGGCTGGGTGAGCTTCAGAGGAGAGGCCAAGAGCATCATGCAGCAGCTGCTAGGATCAGACAGAAGGGAAGGGTGGGTGGACATCAATGGGGAGCCAAACTGGCAACGTATCAATGGGTGGAGGCCATGCTATAGTGGGAGCAAACCATCAGAAGGAAGGAGGTGCACCCACCACCACCTCCTCCAGCTCAACAAGCAGCCCGGGCCCCCACACCACAGTGAAGGGTATCCTTCAAGCACGTCAAATAGAAACAATAACTCAGGTCTGAACTTAGAGCCCCAGGTGCCACTGTCACGGACTTGCACATCACTGAAAGTCAGGGATTCCTCAGGTACTGCCTGGAAGAGGGGGGACCCTGGAGACCCTCTGGGGCACCCCATGCCCACCCACCAGGTTCCTCCTCCTGGAGGGTGCTCCGCGCGTGGGACAACTCCCCTGAGATACTGCAGAGTTTGCACCTTCTCCCACCCTGCTCCCTCCCCAGCACCCGGTGCCAGGCAGAGGCAGGGGCTCAGCTCCGCAGGGGCTGGTGCTGTGCGAGCTGCAAACGGGGCCAGGACTTGCACCCCGGGGCACCTCCCCAAGCTGCCTGAGCCCTCGCCTCCAGCCTGGACCCCAAGGCCAGCCACACTGGTGCCACTTCAAGAAGGCGACTGCTAGCATGCGCTGACATACAAAACTAGATCTAGATCCCCTTAAAAGCTACAGAATCAGGCTTAAGCAAGCAATGGAATATTTTAACGTGGAGTAACGCATGCGCAGCTGTCTTGATATGCCAGAATTGTCAGTACTGACAAAAATAAAGATTAAACATGGAAAAGACTATCTCCAATGTTGTATCAAAACAGTTCTGACCTGCAGCACCAAAGAAATACCCCAAATCTATATTTATGCTGTTTCAAAACCTGTATTTATTTGCTTAGCCCACACTGCCTCCAAGAAGGAGAGGAGGGGAGTCCAGCATCTGCAAATTACCAGGCACGGGGAATGTTTGCAGAACTGTTAATCAATTAAGAAAGAGAGGATGGCAGGATAATCCTGCCTCTTCTGTGATGTCCTAGCAGTGCTGGTCCCAGGGGACCTGTGAGGTAGGGGGCTGGACGGGACCCAGCTCACAGCGGTATCCCACCGCGGCAGAGGGAGCACCGACACTGCTGCCATTGTCACTGCCAGACTGTGAGCCACCCACGAGCGGGACCCAGGCGAGCTTTTGAGGATCGCTGGATGTTTGCTGGCCAGTCGAGGGCTGCAAAACCCAGTGTGGGACAACCAGACCCCGCCAGCGAGCAGCTGAAAACACAAACAGCCAGGACCCCAGGGGCGACGTGCCAGATGTGGCAGATGCCAACCGGCTCCCGCCACAGGAATGTGCTCACAGAGGCATGGAAATCAAAAAACATTAGGGGAAAGAAATTCCTTTTATTCAACATTTGTGCCTGGAGAAATGGAGCTGAGAAGCAGAGAGCTTTCCACCAGTAGCACTGCCCTGCTGCCACCCCACCAAGGGACCAAAAATAAGCCGGCATCCACCTAACCTCTGCTGCAGTCACTGGGCTGGCGGGGAGCCCTTGGGGTAGGGACAGCTTCCCACCTTGCACCAGCATCGTGGCAGCTACATCACAGCATCTTTGCGAGGAAGCTACAGGTCTTATCCCTGTTCACAGCCTGCCTGCTCCAGCCACAGCACACACATCCCTGCAGGGAGAGTGCCCCTGTCCCCAGAAATCTGCAGTCTCAGCCAGCAAAGAGATAAGGGTAGAAGAAAGGGAAATTTATCCTCAGAGAAAGAAAGATGAGAAGATGGTTTGAGGTTTGGGCAGTTTAACCTCTGAAAAGGGTCTTGTTCCAGAAATACACATGGGTGGGATATATTTATGGATGGAGTTTGCAAGGCCCTCACCAGCTTTTTCCTCCAGTCTGACCCATGCTGGCAGAAATCTCTGCAGAAGAGGTAAGCTGTTAGCTGGTATTTTTTGCAAGGGGATGAGAAAAACAACTATCGGACATCAGCTGCACTCGGGGAGGGAGCACGGATACACTACCTAGCTTCAGTGTCCAGCAGAAATAGGCTGGATTTTAAATCTCACCCATCAGTTGCTCCTGCACAGTATAGCTGGTATGTAACTGCAGGAATTGTTCATCAAATGATTACAAGTAAGACTAAGGTGGTTGAAGCTGCTCAGAGGGAGAAAAAAAAAAAAGAAGAAAAAAAATCAATCAGTGGATAGAAGATGATGCTTTAGTGGTGAATTTTTTTTCTTTTCCAATCATTCACCCCGCTCCCTGTCTGAGCTTTATGAGCAGCACACACTTAAGGAGCACTCTCAGTCCTGATCAACAGGAGAGACAAAGGAGGAATACACAGAGGGTTCTTCTGTCTAACTCCTCTTTTGCTGTCTCAAAGGTCTTGACCAAGACACTCAAAGAGCTACACCAGAGATCAAAGCATGTGCATGACCATTGCGGTGCCGACGGAATCAGGCATAAACAAAAATACCATTGTTTTGATTGAAGAGTTTTAAATCCTACAGCAACTGCAGTAGCGAGTCCTGCAGGAGGTCCCTCCAGCAGGAGCCTGGAGTTCCTATGGTCAGAGCATCTCCCCAGAGATGAGGCAGGAGAAGCACTTGGTGCTGAGGCATGTGGCGAGGCCCCATCTGCTCGACAGCAGGGCGTTGCACCTCAGGGCTGACAAATATTGCAAGCCTGACATGGACTGGTTTGCACCGAGGTCCCACATTACATCACCATTCGGCCAACCTCATCTACCCCACAGGCTCACCAGAACCTACATTCACACCCCAGAAGCCCCTTTCCTCCCCCAAATTAGCCATGCAATGAAAACACCGTTCAGACTGACAGCCCCTGACCAGAGTGCGGGCTGCCAGGCAGTTTGCATAACACCGTCCGGAGCATGCTCGGCGGCGCTGGCTAATTCCTCATTGCAACAATGGAAAAACCCAGAAATCTCGGTGAATAAGCCAGTCTGTGTCCTAAGTCAGCCCTTGGATTTCCTCCCTTTCTTGAGCCTGTCTCGCCTCTGCAAAAGCTCCGCTGGGGCTCTGCAGCCAGCCTCAGGAGCAGAATTCTCAACAAGCTCACAGTTATGTGCTCAGCTCTCAGCTGTTTGCTGCAGCCAGGAACTGGCTGGAAATCAGTTCAAAATGTTCCACTTCCAAACCCCACCCCACAACCCCTGGATCTCTCTCTCTTCACAATCACAGAAGCAGGCGCTGGGTCTTTTAACCGCTTTGCTTTAGCCTTCTCTGTTGGGAGAGCAAGGGACATCCCCTGCTCTGTTAACTCACCTCTGCCACTGCTACCCCAAGACAGGAGCCAAGGCAGACCCTAATCCCAGCTCCAGCAGGGATTTCCTTGCTCTGCTACCTCACCATCCCTCTACCAACGCCCACGCCTTTCCCTGTCCACAGCTTCATCTCAAGAGCTGCAGGCATTGCCATCTACCTCGTCTTGAGTCGGGCATGCAGCAGGGCACCACTGCCCGGCATTTCATATCCACCAGCCCATGCCCCACTGCTTCCCCGCAGGCTCTGCCACTGCCCCGTCCCTTGCTGGAAGGCAACAGCCACTGCTCCACAGTGCCACGTGCTGAGAAAAAAACCCCTCACACAGGTCTCCTGACCATGACCATGGATGCGTCGCACTCAACTGCTCGTAGGAAAAGACACAGCAGAAATTAAGACTGTCTTTGCTCTCCTTTTCTTGGACAAGTCCTAGGCGAGGTCTAGATCTGGAAGTCTTCAACGAAAATTTTGCACTCATTGCAAGAGCAACTACAGTGCTGTTGGCCCTCAGCATGACCCCGTCTTGCTCCCATCTCCTCCCATCCCCGCTCAGGCAAACATCTTTGAAATCAGCATGACAAGGCCCCCCCAGAACCCTTCCTCTGCGGTAACAGGACAAGGTGCTTCTCCCCAAACCAGCTGAGGCTAAATACAGCCCAGGAGCCTGCTGAAAGCTTCAGCACAAGGTGGCTGCGAAGCACAGCAGTGCTCCCTGCTATGCCGTTCAACAGAAACAGGTTGTTTTTCCCCCCAGTGATGAATCTGGGCCCCGCTCGGCTCAGCCCGGACCAGCGAGGTTCCCCACAGAGCAGGTCTGCATTTGTTCCTCCTGACCATTTGCCTCCCTGTTGCAGAGAGGAAAACTACCTCTGCACCGTTGCTTCAGCAGCGGGGCCAGGCAGGACCGCGGACACTCCTCTGCCTGGTGCCAAGGGGTTAAGCTCACAGTAAGTTCCCAAAGCCAGTTGCTTCCAACTGGCTGCTGCCTGCGGTTTGTGGGAAGGGATTTTGCTTTTTAATAACATTATAAATAGGGCTGTGTTCAGCATGCTGCAAACCCAGTTACTCTCTCTCTCCCACCCATCTCCCTCCTCCTCCTACTGCTTCTCTTCCCACCACACTAATTCCAGATCTGACCATGAATCGGTCAGGCTTCTTCCTCAGTGTCCTCAGCCTACTGGCATGTCTTGCCACCATCGTGCAGGCATGTCCTCCGAGCTGCCACTGCCACGGCGGAGACCTGCAGCACGTCATCTGCGACAACGCGGGGTTGAAGAAGATCCCCAAGGTGCCTGAGCAAACGCGGCTTCTAAACCTGCAGAAGAACAACTTCCCCGTCCTGCCAACCAATGGCTTCCGCGACATGAAAAAGCTGGTGTCCCTGCACCTCCAGGGCTCACGGATCAAGGAGATCTCGACCGGCGCCTTCCGGGGGCTCAAGAGCCTGGTCTACCTCTATCTCACTGATAACCAGATCAGTGTCATAAAGCCAGGAGCCTTCGATGACCTGTCTGAGCTCACCTACCTGTACCTGGACCAGAACAAGATCCCAGACCTACCCAAAGGGCTCCTCTCCCCTCTTGTCAACCTCTTCATCCTGCACTTAGGCAGCAATAAAATCCAGGAGCTGAAACCAGGGGTATTCAATGGGGCTAAAGACCTGCGCTGGCTCTTCCTCTCTGACAACTCCCTCACCAACCTGCTGCCTGGGGCTCTGGAGGATGTAGAAAACCTCGCTGTCCTCCACCTGGACAAGAACCAGCTGAGCAGCTATCCTGTGAATGCAATGAGTAAGCTGAGAGTGCTGGAGGAACTGAAGCTTTCTCATAACCCAATTGAGGTCATCCCTGACAATGCCTTCCAGTCCTTCGGACGTTACCTGCAGACACTCAACCTGGACAACATGAAACTGAAGAAGGTGAGTCTCTTTCCATTTGTTCCAGATAAGATACACAGGGCTTACAAAGCCCTTGGTTTGCTGTCCCTCCCTTGCAGAGGAGAGGGGAGATGCAGTTCTGCAGGCTCAGCAGACAGCGAGGCACTGGCCAGCTGATAACACCCCTGACATGGCCCAAACAAGGGATGAGAGAGAGTACTCCACCCTTCTGTTATTTTATGCAAAACCAAATTATCTGGAGCTGATCAAACTCCTTGGAAAGGCAGCACATTCCCTCCCAAGCTGGAGGTGACACCAGTCACTGAGAAAGGTATTTGGGTTGCTCCAGGACAATTAGCAACCTTCCATCATCCCAGACACAAGGCGTGGGATGAGAGGTGAGCATCTGCCTCGTACTCAAGGGACTGAAGGGCACTGCCACCTTGCAGAGCTGAACTGCTCTGCCTCTTTCGTTCAGCCTGGGTTCCTGTTGTAGGCTAGGAGGGGGAGACTCCTCAGGAGGGGCTATGAATAGCAGCGGTTTCTTACCCACGCCTTGCAGACAGGTAGGCATACGGACCTTCACCTCCCCCCATGCCTCCCAGCTTTACACGTTATAAGGAAAGGTTTGTTTATTGATGCTCTCTCAAAAGGAACTCTCGCAGCATCTTACAAAGGGGCCCTGTTCCCACTGGAGAGGAGGAGGGACATTCAGGTATCCCAAATGCCAAAACAACCCCCTTCTTCTGTGAGAAAGCATGGTCCATAGGCAGGAGCATCACACTGAGGGAATCACTTGCATTGGGACTTCTGCAATGTCTGGCAGCGTGAGAACAGAAACAAGCAGAGTGCAAGAAGAGCAGCACCCTGTTGCAGCCTGATGCCCTCGGTGCACCCCACCTGGCTGGAAAGGGAGCCTGATGCCCACGGTGCACCCCACGTGGCTGCTGCAGGTAGAGCAGAACAGTTCTCCCTGGGATGATGCTTTGC
Source organism: Pelecanus crispus (assembly GCF_030463565.1). Taxonomy (NCBI): domain Eukaryota; kingdom Metazoa; phylum Chordata; class Aves; order Pelecaniformes; family Pelecanidae; genus Pelecanus; species Pelecanus crispus. The sequence continues at coordinate 22,039,547 of NC_134654.1, read as the reverse complement.
CAGGAAGCCCAAAGTCAAAGGGCATCCAGGTAAGGCAGGCTAGGACTTCACAGCAAAGCAACACCCACCATGTGCAGGAAGATGTGATGAAAACGAGAATTTCTTAGCAACAAAAAGCAACTCAGAGGGCCTCACAGGGATGAGCAGATCACCTGAAAGCTACCAGGAATAGAGCACGCCAGAGTTTTCAAGGGGATATAGCATCCCAAATTGCTCAAAACCTGGAATTACAGCTTGCCCAGGTGGAGAACTACCTAAAACAGCTTGGTACCACTCAGTCAGTATTTAAGCCCTTGTCCACTTTTAGCACTAACCTCTCCAGAATGGGAGTAAGCAAACCTAACACTTGAAAACAATCTGCTGACTTCTCTAGGCAAGACCTTAGACATGCTGTCACAGCACTTTTGTAGACTCAGTTTTAAGGCACTTTCATCACATGCAAGTCAAAAATTACAGCTTAAATGTTGTACCAGCTATAGAGACATCAGAGTCCCAAGTTATACGCTGAAGAAATTAGACTAACCCATGAAGCTAGGGTGCTCCAGGGAATTCAGTGTCCTTGGATTGGCCAAAAAGCAAGGGTTAACAATTCTATCCAGAAAAAAGACTTTCTTCTTCTCAGTGACCACCTGTGGACAGGACCTTTAAAGGCTCTTCTGCAGCCAGATGCCTCCTTTCCTCCCCAACGGCCCAGTAAGACACCAGTTTACAGGATCAGCACTAACAGGGGTGGCTTCTGCAGCTTTAGGGCTTGCATTCTTTTTCAGGAAAACAAAGCTCCCATTCCAGCTCAGGGTTTTCTCTTCAAATCCTCAAAGGCCTTGTATCCAAACGGCCCACGCATGAACTTTGCACTGCTAGGAGACATCTAATCACAGAGGCCTCATGACCTAGGAAATCACCACCAAATATTAATGCTGCTGTCACCTTGACTGCAGCTCTTTCTGTTTCACAATAATACTGTCCTTAGCTGCTCCCTGTATGGCTGCAAGATTTTTCGAGCTGATCAAGTGCAAAACCCTTCCACACGAAGCTATCCCAGCTTATGTTGCACTTGAGCAGAACGAGGAGAGCCCTCAGGCTGCTCTGCAGCTCCAGCACAGAGCTCCCCTTCCCCACCGGCATCACGGACCTGCACCAGTCACCTGCAGGGCTGCGTCACACGGGCCAGGACCCACCACGTACATCAACAAGAAACCAGGCAATGAAGATCCTGGAAGCTTTACATACACCCCTCTCTACGTATTTATTGCAAAATATATTACAGCAGCAATCCTCCATCTAAATAAGAGGAAAATCACTGATTTCTTTACAAATGCATGCTCTGGCAGGCAGCGCAGCAGCTGTTACCAGCAGATGTGAACTCTTCTCATGGGGCTGGGAGAGGAATGAGCAGCTGAGACAGTACACCACTGTCCAGACCAGAACGTGGCCAGGCTACCATCCCACTGGACGGCGTGCCAGAATCTCTCTGAGCAGCTCCACTATCAGCACAGTAAAACCTACCAAGGTCCACTCGGTTTTGGACCGCAGAGGCCAGCACTGCTGACTGTCCAACAGCTACAGTACTCTGGGAGTCTCTTAGCTAAGCTCTAATCCTATCCAACATTGCTTAATTTGGAAGATGACAAAAGTTCACAGCTTAAAATAGTGCATTTCCTCTGTCAAGCTTTTCAGCTTAGAGAGCTTGAACACACACCCTTGATGGTCCTGTCTGAATGCGAGCTTCCGGCCAGAAATGGGAGCATAGGTCCTAGACTAGGTGGGTGGTCTGGTAGACCTAGCTAGACCTAGACCTCCTTTCCACCCTTTTCAGAAGCCTTTCCCCTGCTTTGAGAAGGGGGAGAAATGGTTTGTCATAGCCAAGAGGAGCTTTGTGCTTTGTCAGTGACCCCCTCTCCAATTCATCACCGCCAAGGAAGTTTGTCTTGAGGGGGTTTGCTTTCAAGAACTTTCCAACGTGAGTAACCATGGGCAGAGAGAAGCCAGGGATGAGGCCTCAGGGAAGAGAGAAGAGGGCTGCAGAGCTGGGTTGACAGCCTCCCTCCTCTCTTTGGCAGCTTTTTTAAGGGAGGCTCTCCCTTAAAGCCTGCCCGTTAATTGAGAAAAGACAAATCTTGCAGCATCCCTTGCAAACAACCCACTGGAAATGAGAAAAAACGGAGGAGGTTGAGGTGCTGGAAACCTGCCTCTATTTCTACACTGCTCAGATGCCAAGTGTAACTTTCCACTTGGAGCCCCCGGGCACTGCCAAAGTCTACAGCCCCTTCAGACGCCACAAACACTCCTTCAGCCGTTCCAGGACAGGCAAAGCAACAGGCGCTGGGAGGATTTCCAGCCTTGGAAAGGAATACACCCAGAAAATATCTTCATTTAGAATGGAGAAGTATGGATCAAAAATAAAGAGGGCTGCCAGACTTCACTTTATTTAGGGATGTGGCTGCAAAGACAACCCCGCACAGATTTGGGACGTAGCTCTCTTCAGGCAGGAGACTCCACCACCCATGAGCCCACCAGCCTGATGGCTCTCTTAGGCATCCAGAGCTTCCAGCAAGCCAGGACCTCCCTCCACCGCTCCTTCTCTTGCTCTTTCCTTGCTTATGCCACTAGAAGTCTTGAACAGAGGCACTCAGGTTTGAAGTCCCCTTCCCTAACTCAGTGTTCCTCATCAGAAACCTTTGTGCTTTAGTTTGCAGACAACGCGTTCACTGGTGTGACCGTGCTGAAGACCGCTGACCTGGAGAACAACCGGCTCACTCAGCTGCCCCGCAACTTCCCCTTCGACAAAATGGAGACACTGACGCTCTCCCGAAATGCCTGGCACTGCAACTGCCAGCTAGCACATCTGCGCAAGTACGGCACCATGTGCCCCTTCCCTCCCCGTGTTCCCTGGGGGTCCCCTGAGTGAGCTCCCCCGCGAGCTGTGCCAGGCAAGAGGAGGCTGCTGAAGGCTGCACGCGTACTCAGCAGCTCTCTCTCCAGCCTGCCCTCTCTGTTCATGGTATGAGTGCTCTCCGTGATGGCTCGTACCTCTTGTAAACTCCTGCTCTTCTTTCTCCCCGTGTCCCAGGTGGCTGAAGGGCAATCGCACCCGCACCGAGGAGACCTGCTCTACACCCGCGCAGTACCGGGGGCAGTCCATCAGAGACACCCCAGCCCTCCGCACCTGCAAGCTCCCCACCAAAAGGTCCAAGAAGGGAAGCCGCCATTAAACGCGTAAGACGGTTCACAGAGTCACTTCCTATCAGTAGCTTTTAGTCTGACCTACAGCAAACCCCGATGCCACCAAGGTACGGGGACTTTTGTCTCCGACTTCAGTGGCACTAGGGTTTGGCTCAAACCAGCTCATCCATTCACCCGCCCAAGCCTCCACTCAGAGCTGCTCCATCTCCTGGCAATATTGGGCTCCAGGGGCTCCCAGAGCAGAGAATCTGCCTGAGGCATCGGGGATGGAGTCAGCCCTGTAAAACAAACACGGGGCTAAAGACAGGCCTGGGGCAGCAAGTAAGGGTGAAACGTGTAATTAAGTGTCATAACAAGGGTGGATTTAGCCCACTTTTACCCTGAGCTGGGATCACACACACTTTACTTTTCTAACTGATTGGAGATGCTCAGCCTTTTGCCCTAGTAAAGGTCTTCTGAGTCTGGTTTGAAATCCAGAGCAGGACATTGCTGGGAAATCTGGCCCCAGGCTGCCTGGCCCATATGAAAATAGATGTCTTCCATAAGGAGCAGTTCTCAGTCCAGCACCTGCGTTTCAGCAACTACAATTCCCATCCAAGACACTCAGGTATTTAAAAACAAGGGCTGATGCCTTCAAATGAGTGTCCCAGAAGAGGAAGGGTCGAGAGAGCAAATACTCTTTGAATAAAGGGTTCTGGGCCAGAAGGTGATTCAGAGACAGGGCTGACTTTCCCTTGAGCAATGAGCTTGCTGACATCTACCAATCCAAACACCAACTGTGAAAACCTGTCACACAAACACCTTCCACAACTGGAAACTACCAAGAGTATTAAATTCAGCGCACAGAGCATCAAAAAAGCCACAGCTGTCGTCACTCCGTCCCAAGCATTTTACTTTTCTCCATCCCAGGAATAGGCCTGGAGCTTGTATGGATTCCAAAGGACTTTGGATGAGCCTGCAAGTTTGTAAGCTCTTGGGAAAGGGACCTTTGCTCATTTGTTAAGTAAAGTGCAGTGACCCTGCACTGCACTGTATGAACAAGGGTTGTCACTGTGCCCTTTCATAACAGAAAGAACGAGGCAGAAGCCTGAAGCCCAGCTATGGCCATTTGGTCCCCAGGTTCCCAGTTCACTAAGGGTATGCATAACAGGATGGAGAAAGTAAATTTACGACCAAAATGTCAGGGATGATGCCAGCTGCTCTGCGCCTTCCTAAAGTGGTTGGTTCTTTTGCAGTGCCAGAGGTTTTATGGATTAGAGATGGAAATACCAGTCGTTCCATATAGGGCGGGTAAAGTTCCGCTCTAAGGATGGAAAAACTTCAGTTTTCTAAACCACAATACTTAAATGTATTTTATTTACAGGTCTGGCCCTTCTTAACCTTCTTCTCTCCCTGCCTGAACTCAATTCCAGTTCACTCCTCCATGATGAGACTAAGAAAACCATGACAATAATACCTTGTTTTTCTATAGCACCTTCCACCCAGCTCTGTCAAACAGGTTTACAAACGTTAATGAAATAGAAAACTATTTATTCCAGTCTTGCAGAAGACAAAGCTCACTACCTTCAGGTGTCAGTGCCAAAATGCAGGCACACAAACCCACTCCAGTGTGATGAGCATGATTTTAAGGAATATGAAGCACCTCTGACTTCATCATGCACCTCTGAGCAGCTTTCTTAGATGTCAGCTATGGGGTCTGTATTTCAGGGATGACCAGTGACTTGGCTCACTGACCACACTTCAGATGAAAAGCTGCTTGTCAGTTTCTAAAAATCTACCTGCCCTGGATTTTCAGAACTGGGGCACCAAAATAATTCACTACTCTTGAAAATTTTGCTCTTGAGTTTCTTCCTTTACAAAGGAAGTGCTCACTGACCATCAATGCTTTGGGTAAGACACTCAAGAGTCACAGAGAGTTGGCAGAAGAGGTCAGAGACAGGGCTAACCCATCTCCTCTACTGTGGGAACTCATAATGGCTTCTTGACTCCTAACTCTTCGCTTTCAAGTGTGGACTTCATTCACTCACTGTAAAAATAAACAGACAAAAGCTAGAAGTTTACTGATCTGCTTGAAAAATCCCCTTAAACATGTGGCCTTCTCTCTTTTTTCCCCCTAGCAGGCCCTGGCATGGCCTGTCCTGGTGACCGGTCACTTCAACCATCAGAAAACTACTGACTTCTGAGTCCTTCCTTAAGCTTCTCCTACCTGTCAGGAAACATTTCTGATATATCCAAACACCTCCAGCCTCCTCCGAATCCCCGCTTCTCTGCTGATCGCAGGATGGAATCCACCTTTCCAATCTTTTCCGACATCTATGTATTTTAAAAGAGGCATTTTTAAAAACTAAACTATGCATGACCATACTAAGACAAGCTAACCTAGATCCTGCCGGTAAAACACAGTCATCTTTCCCAGAGGCAACATAACCCACGTCCCCGATCAACCAGTTGGTCCCTGTCTCTCCCCTTCCAGTGGGGTGGAAGCAAGTGGGAAGTTAGGAGTGTCCCTCCCCCAGCTGCTTGATCAGGAAAATTGGTCTCAACCCATGCAAAGAGACTCCTCTGCCTTCCCACGGAGGGGATCCCTGCAGGCCAGGGCTGAGGGGGATAGGTGAAGCAATGTCCGAGAACCGGTGGCCCTGAGACTGAGCTGCCCTTCCGTGCCAAAAGGCAGCAATCTGTCTAGGTCAGCCAGAAATCCTTTAAGTGAAGCAGTACTGGGAAACCCCGAAACTGGAGCCATCTGAAGACTGGATTCCCTCCCACTCTGTGGCGTCTACCAAGATGCATGTATGTCCGAGAGGAGAAGGTGTGCACCGTGCAGCCTGGCTTGGACACCCCTCCTCTCCCCTCTGCCCATACTCCAGAGGACCCAGCAGGACACCAGGATGACTGTGGTTTATTGTCACGGCTATTACAATACCACAGTTGCAATTTAACTGTGTTTTTTAATCCTAAAGAGTTATATAAATATATGTATATTTATTCCTCTGTTACTGAGTGTAAATGACCTTTAAGAGGATGAAAACTCCTCTGTCTCCTATATAGAAATCAAATTGTATATTTTCTTATGTACATCTTCTGTATAAAGCTCTTGCTGCAAAGATGAATTCAACAAGTCTCCCTGTGTCTGTCTGAGGGCTGGGGGATCAGAAGTAAAAAGAGACCGGTGGTACAAATATAGACCTAATCCTCTTTATCCTATGGGCAGAGCAACTGTTTGGGAGGGTTTTATTATTTCTCTTTCTACAAAGCAGGAACATGTGACACCTAATGAATCCTGGGCACTTGCAGTAACGTCTGAAAATATTTTGTGAGGCCAAACTCAAGCCTACTGTAAAAATAGGTAGCTGTCACCTGACACAGTCTGGGCAACAGCACCAGGGCTGTCCCTGATGTTTTCAGCTCGGCGTTAGGAGCATCACATCCAGGAAAAAGCCCTAGCCACCTCTGAGATGGCTCCAGGACAGCTGCCCTGGACTCCCCTGATCCACGGCAGAGCACACAGTCGTCCCTGTAAAACCCTGGTGCTGGTGCGGTCCGGGTCTGCCAACAATAACATGCCTAATCTGACTCCCAGCCCTGTGTGTTTACCCATCACAACAGGCCACTTCCTCAGCATTTGCAAGCAGTGTGGCACTGAAGTTATTTCCTTTAAGGTAAAACAAAAAAGTCCTTTTTTGGCTCAGCCATTCACTCACAGGCACACACGTGCAGATGGCAGGACCTGCCTAAGAAACATGTCACCTGGAATGTCACTGGCCCACTCGCTGGTGGCCTGTCCCCCTCCACATGCAGGACATGCTGATGCTCTTGCACAGGCCAAGGGTGCAGGGACATGCAATGGAGGAGCAGCACGCGTGGTCTGACTCGTGCTGCCCTTCTGGCAACACAATGCCTGGTGCTGCATGTGCGGATGGCGCTGTTCCCACGTTCAAACGCATAGCGTGCAACAAGGTTTTATATCTGCATGCAGTCCAGGATGGTGAAAGAAACCTGACAGCTCCACAGCAAGATGAACACGTGCACCCATCCACACCGATACAAACCAGCAACGCTTCTTCCATAATCATTCATCCTTGCAGCATGTACAACAGAAGGGTTTATAAAAGTTTTGAAACACACCGGCAACTCAGTTTACGACACTGAATGCAATGTCTTCTCTTCTTACAAAGCTTCCTCCACACACACCCCACCAACAACCAGGCAGAATCCCCTTTCGTCCTCCCAGCCCCTCTACACCTTCAATCCCCTGCCTGGCCTTGCGCCTGCAGTCCAATCACGCCTGATCCCAGCCAGCTCCAGCACTGCCAGGTACCGCTGTGGTGCAAGAGATGCCCAAACTCAGGGTCTCACCGCGACGAACACCACTTGTAGCTCTAGTCACAGCAACCATGACTCACCACAATCTCTGGCATGTGCATCTTGGTGATAATCATCTTCATGATCTCAGGAGGAACAGGAGAACCTGCAATGATTCCTGGAAGAAAGAGGAAAAGATGACCATCTTGGAAACCATCTATTTATTCCCAGGAGTGGTCCCTCAGAAGGTTGTGCACTCTCAGATTTAAATGTTGGCAAGACCTTTGGGATACACCGGTTCCTGTCAAAATACTTTCTATTTTTATGGATACAGGTCCTAGTTATTCTAGAAGCAAAGGCTGCAGCAAGGCCAGTTTGCCTGAATGAATTAAGGGTTGGCAGAATTCACTTGTTAGGAAAATAAACTCTATAGCACAAACCTAGTCCGAGTTGCAGTTCCCAAAAAGGAAAGATTCAGAGCAGAAAGAGGCACAGATTTTTAGCAGGACAAACACTCCCATCAATCATCACCACCATAAAACCAAACCCTTTCCTCCTGCCTTGCACAGAGCAGCCCTTTTGGCAGAGGGCAGATCACATTTTCACCTGTTCCGTCCTAGCATGACAGAGCAAAGGAGCAGGGTAATATATAGGCTTTGCTGGGGAACAAGACGAGACAGGATCATTTTTCACATAGCAGAGATGATTAGGTAATCTGCTTAAATGTTTCTTTTTGCTCCAGCACCATCTTCTCTCCATGCTATTACTGCCCCAAAAGGGCTGGTGGTCTCCCCGCTATTTCCGAGGCTGTCTGAGACAAGAGAGAAAGCTCCAGCACACGTGATCACACCCTCCTCCAGTACTTAGATGAATGACTTCAAAAACAGGCAGGAAACTTTAGGTCAGAGAAAGCACAGGGACTGCACCAGCCTAAAGCACACAAAGCATCTGCTGCCACATGGTGGTGGCTGGTGAGACGGGAGTCGAGCAAAACCAGGCTTCCCAGCTCCCTGATCCAGCAGATAAAACAGAAAGGTCCTTCCCCAATCTCCTTTAGAAATCTTAAAAATGCATAATTCTTGAAGGAAACCCTAAGGAAAGGAAACATAGTATCAAATTAACAGTGAAACACAAGGCTCGTGCAACTAAACTCTTCCCTCCGGAAGAGTGATTTGCTCGCAAAGCTTAATACACCTCCCTGCAGGGAACCAGTAATATCCAGTTTTTCAGGACTTTTTCATTTGAGCTGTCAGACTTACCTCCCCGGAGAGTTGACAGGTCATAGGAGTCAAAGTCCGGCTGGGAGAGCATGTCTATAAACATGGTTGGTGTGCCTTGTAGAAAGGAGCATCTTCAGGGAGGGGAGAGAAAAGGTAAAGCTGCAGAGCTGGAACCAGGGGCACCCCCAGCTCAGCACCCCATCCTGTCCCACCCCACCCCACCCCATCGCGTGCAGGGCCGCAGAGCAGCAGCATGGAGGCAGGCGCAGCAGACGTGCTCTTCATCCATGTGCGCACACATACATATGTATAAAAATGTATATAAATATATGTATGTGTGTGTATTATGCAGACACAATGATAGCTCTTTTTTTTTTTTACAAGCAGCAGAGCTGGACTTGCAGAAAGAGGGCAGGTGGTTAGGTGTAGAAACACACCAGCCATAGCAAACTAAGACACCACTACCCTTTCCAGCCAAAGCCCTACAGTGACCTGAAGGTTCCCTTATTTTTGGGAAAAGAGAAATGTGACAAACTCCCAAGCGCAGCTGAAAAGGCAGGATTTAGTGCCTGTGCAAGTACGTGCACCAGCAAACCTGCCTCAGCCATCATGGGAAGGAAGAGCGAGCAATGGCCTGGCAGGTGAGGCAAGGGAAGAAAGCGTCACCACAAGACAATGAACTCCTCTGTAGGAAGACACAAACACTCACTTCTCTCGAGACACTGCCTCCAGAGCAGCCTTCCCCTCGAAACTGGGTGATGAGAAGATGCAGGAGGACCCGTGCAGAGCCATCACCATGCAGCCTCCTACCGACGCCAGGCAATGATAGAGGGGTGTGGGGAGGCCAACACGATAGTCCTGGGATGAAGCCAAAGACAACAGTGAGAGATCGTCCAGTCGGTGACTAGCCCATCTCACTGCTGAAGAGCAAAGATCTGAACAGAGTTTTCCCTGATTCACTGAAAACTTGCTGGAAAACTGACATTCATCTGTATTCCCATTAGGCTCAAACACAATGCTGATGCTTTCTGCCTTTAATAAAAATCAGTTTGGGAAGTCAAAATTTCATTCTGTAATTTTGCAATGCCTTTTCTTTGCTGGTCTTTTTGGTCTGGTATTGCTTACACATTATTTTATGATGTGCCAGAAGAGAAGAGTGGTGGTGCTATGACAGGCATGAAATATGCAGGACTTGGCACATGCTATTAATTTTATTTTGTTTTTAAAAGCACCAAAGGCTATGACTGATTGAAACAACCCATCTTTTTTCTGGATCAAAGCTGTTGTGTTACAAATAACTGCTTCAGAACTTCAAAAGAAAATATTTGCCTTCAACTATTTTTAAAAAAACTACAAATAGAAAGGTCATATCCTGATAAGACTTACGAGACTGCATACATGACATGAAGTAATGTAAAAAAAATTAAACGCTCATTCAACAGAATTCAAAGCTATCATGCAGAGTCTCATAATTATTTGAAATGAGTATTCACCAAAATGAAAAGTGATTAATTTCAGAATTTTTCCCCCACAAAAAGGTCCTTTTTTTTCCAAAAAAAACCCTTCACATGAAACTAAAATGAAACATCAATGAAACTCTATTGAAATGAAAAATGTTACGCATGAGTATCCCTCAGCATCATTTGCAGCAAAACATCCTGCCCTTCTGCTGAGCAAGCACCAATGCACTCCACACATGCGGTCCCTCTGTGGCAGTGAGACCACCCCAAACTGTGTTCCCACCGAGACCCACCTGCTCTGTGATCCCCAGCCTCAGACCGATCAGGTTGGCATTATTCACGATGTTCCTGTGAGAGAGGGTGGCTCCTTTGGGGCTTCCCGTTGTCCCCTGAAAGACACAGGGCATTATGCAACGATGCCACCTTTTCCAAGGATGAGCTACGTGTGCTCTCAGGGGCGATTTCCCAGGCAGATTCTGGGGTGATCTTGTACTTCATTCTCTATTCAGACCTGGGAGACTTTATTTTCTTCTTTAACAGCATCTTAATCCCAAACCAAACAAAAAAATGGTCCAACTTCAGTTGGACAGAATTCACATGACACACTCTCATCTCCATCGGCCCTTGAGAAAGGGCTGAGCAGCAAGAATGGAAGAAGCAAGGGGAAACGCTAGAACATTTCCTCCATCCTACAGCAGAAGATGGAACCAGGGCTTGGTCTCAGAGGGCAGAAGGCAAAGAAAACGGGATGCTCAGCATCGCACACATCTTTCCCTGTGTCCCCAGCAAGGAACCCAACCAAGAGGCACGGAGCAGGCAGAAGCACCTACTGAAGTGAACTGGATGTTGATGGGGTCATTGCAGGAGAGGGTCCGCTGCACGGCTCTTAACTCTTTCATATGGCTGCTGTCCCCAGCCTGCATCACTTCATCCATGCGGAAGGTGCCAGGCAGCTTGGAGTCCACTGTGATGACAACAGATAAGTCAGGTAGCCTGGCAGAAAGAAAAATACCATCAGCAATAACGGAGCAAGGAGAAAACTGCCTGGATAGGCGTACACTGGCCAGGGCAAACCTCCAGGACAGCCTAACCCGTTCTCTTCAGATGAGACCCTGTGCAGGTCCTTCTGCTAGAGCCTGTGTTGTGCAGCTGAGAGGACACAAGGCAGGACACAGCTGTGAGGTCAGTGCAAAGTTCCTAACTCACCTTTTGCTCTTTATTCCCCCTGGACTGGACTTTTCTAGTTCAGGACATGACTGCTTTAGAATATCATAGTATTTCTGTGTTTTAAATTGAGTGGGAAACACCAGTGCCTTACAGCCAACCTGTGAAGGGAGACAGAAACTCATGAGCAGTCACGTCAGGTTGATGTTCAGGACATGATAAAGAGCAGTCATCACCGACACAGGAACGAGCACAGCCCTGTGACTCTACACAGCGAGCGTTAGCCACTGGGATCTTCTCCATGGCTTGTTTCTGTAAGCACACGACACAATGAGCTCTCTCCAAATTAAACCCAGAGATTTTCAACACCTTCCTAGTAAGAGCCATGGTGCGCAGCAGTTTAAAGACTCACTGAAGACCGTGACATAGGTCTTTGCATAGTGAGGGTGCAGCAGCCACGCTCCCAGGGGTGGGGACATGCCTCCAGCAGGCAGATTCACCGAGGGCAAATGCAAACCAAGCCCTTGCAGCTGTGCACTCATAAAACCCCGCAAAGCAGAAGGCAGGGTGCTGTTACTGCATGCCTGGCACCCCAAGCCCTGATCCACGCACGGAGCTGGTGCTTTGCTCCTCCCCGGTGTTTGGTTCAGGGTGGGCTGGTTGCTTTTGCTGGGCAAGAGAACAGAGCTGCAGCCTGAGGTTCCCTCTTCTCCCAGGATCAACACTCATTGCAAGCACAAGGCAAACAGCTGATTTTTCAGATTAGGAGTCCCAATGCTAACAAAAACCCCAGTCCCAAAATAATAATTAAAAAAAAAAATTCAATTGAGTGTATCTGAAATGAGGATTTTTGAGGGACTTTGGAAAAACAAGGAAACCTAAAGGTCAAGCCAAGGTTTTCTTGGGTTTTTTTTTTTTTTTAAGGTGTTCCGTTTCCCAAGATTTTTTTCCACCTCTTTTTAAAGCGTAAGCTATTTTGAAAATTAAAACATTTTTCATTCAACCTTTACATTTACATAATCCTGAAACAAAGAGCTTTAATTACTCCAAGAATTTCTATTTCTTTTTCAGCAGAGGAGATTTGCTGAATTTGACCCAGATTTGCAAACGACTTTCATCTTCCAAAAAAACGCATTCTTGTCAAATAAACTATTTGCATAAGTTATTTACTTGGCTGTTTTCATCATTTTCCCAAGGACCATGAAATAAGGAGACTGAGGCTAAGCCAATAAATGATCTGTAAGTACCCTCTGGGGTTTGTCAGAAGGGAAGACAAACATTTGCTCTATTTTCTGGAAGTCTGCCCAGAACCCAGGGGACCGAGTCTGTTCTGGGATGTTTTGAGGCTTTGTAACTTTTTACTATTAGTTCCTTCAAACTAGTATTCTGGTTGAACTAGCTTTGCAAAAGAGATGCTACAGGAGAGGAGCTTGCAGGGCAGATGCTATATGAGATAAGAGTCTCTAGTTGGGCATCTCCCACTTGGTCTCAACCCGAATGGCAGCAGGTCCTTCTTCAAAGGACCTGTCATATAAGCGCTGACATCGGTTTGCTTTTACAAAGCCCTGGAAATACAGCAGGAATCAGAAGAATGGTTATTCAGCATATATTTCTGTATATACCAAAGGGAGGGAACCTGATGGAGCAAGGAAGGGACTGCACAGGCTGACAGGATCCAACAGACAAAGCCCTGAAGTCTTCAGGGATTTTGTTGTGCAAATAAACAAACAAGTAATTAGGGGGGTGAGGGACACCAGAGATCCCAGTGCCAAAGGTACATGGGAAAGCTGTGAACATTAGAAAACCTGGGAGGGTAAGACAACAGTAATCCTCAATGGAGCTGAAGCACATTTCTGCTCTTACCACATCAACACTCCAGATTTACACTGGAGGAGAAAAATCAGAGCAGAATCTGACACACAGAGATGGAAAGGAAAACAAAAGCCAGGTCTCACTGGGAAAAAAGGAAAGTACTGCCGTTTACGTTTCGACCCGGTGAGAGAAGCAGGAGGACATCCACACTGGAAGAGACATGCTTCACCGCAGCACTGTGTTCAATCCAAATGCGTGAAAACAGGAGTGACACCAGTGAGACTACCGTAAAAGGATTAAACGAAGGATGAAATGGGAACTCAAATTGAAGCCCAGCAAATGAATTACAGAGTTACTGATGCAAGAGAAAAGTCTCTCTTTGATGCTAGAAATTACCCACTTCTTTCTCGTTAAAGCCAGAACTTGGATGGTGCTGGGAACACCGAGATGTGGTTCCAGCTCTTCTAATATCAGCCTTTGATTTAAAGCTGAACAAACCACAGATGAACAAGTTAGCTTCTTAATCCTAGGATTAATTTCTAGTCATCAAATGTTTAGCAGCCTGGATTCCTCATTACTGGAGCTAAAGGGCCAGAACAGTTTAAACTGATTGGTGCTCTGCACATTACAAACTCAAACCCAGGCAGGTACACGAGGGTAGCTGAGGCAGCCACAATAAGACAGCAGAAAGATGTCGAGCAGTGGCAATACCTAGGACTTAAACCAGGTTAAACTCAAGGCCAGCAAGGCCTGGGACACATCTGGGAAGGAAAAAAACAAGCTACCAAGTAGGTTGGTCCTTTCGGAGCCTTCCTACTTTCAAGGTTAAAATTCCAGATGGTGATTTTTGCCCCAAGTGGTAGGCAGGCAGGATGGCACCAAGTCAGGCAGGACAGCTGCATGATGCTCTCCCTCCTGGGCAGGCTGGAGCATGAGTGTGGGAAAGTTAGAACTGATTTAAGATAGATGTTGCCTCTAGAGATTGCAGCCACGCTCTGCTACTACATAGTCTCTGCTGTCCCGGCTGCCAGCTTCTTGGGTAGAACAGTCCCCGAGTCAGATATTTAGTCTTGCCTTGTTTTCCTCATTCCTTTGTAAATGACTGCTGGTATGGTTATTATCGGTGTAATATTGGCAGTACATGGTTGTTAGCAGAGAGAGAGAGGCATGAGAAGGATGCAGAAGTCTCCATTAAACGGACAGGGTGGCAGCCAAAGGGAACAGCAACAAACGTGACCGCTTAACTGCGGCTTCATCCCCTTGGTCACTGCGTGGTGGTGTTCCCTCTACACGGCCACCACCAGCCCTGCTCTCTGGCCAGCTCTACCCGATATGCCCAAGTGCTTAACCAGAAGCTCATCTGTACTGTGTCCCCACTATCCCCTTTAACAGACAGCTGCTTGTATGTGATCTCTTAACGAATCAATTAGCATTACCAGCAAGTGCCATACAAACCTTCCTGATGACAAACTCCAGCTCAAGGGCCTGGTAGGCTGGATTCACAGATACCTTAAGAGGGAGAAACAAGAAGGTTGATCAGAGTTACCCTTGCCTTGAAAAGCCTCTCCCCTAACACATATTCCAACAGGAAAGTTTTCTCAGGGACAAGCCACACTCAAAGCTTCTCCTCCTCTCCAACACACAGAACTAAGAGCTCCCCACTACAGGATTTCACATTCACCAGAAACATTAGCTGAATCCTGTGTTCACACCAAATAAAACAATCAGAAAAGAGATTTATGTGGAGTCAGATCGTCACAACAGAATTTCAGGAACCAAAACCAGACCTCCTGACTCTCAGGCAGAGATTCAATCCACTGAAGACTCAAAACTCAAGAGCAAGTCAGGTTTCTTAACAGACAACCATGAAAATACCAGCTTTCTCCTGTCCAACTCTCCACAGAAGCAGTTGGCCACTGGAGTTGAGTTCACATCAGGTTCATACTGAGCCATGCTCATCCACCTTGTTACTGTGTCTTAGCAGACACTGGGATGAACCATGATGAAGAAAACGGACCAGAAGGTACAGTGCAGTCCTTACTACGGTGCCCTGTCTAAATAAGACACATTTTGGTGAATGTGCCAGGTCAGACTCTCAAATGAAAATTGGCTTTGAGGGATATGCAACTTGGACTACATTTTTAAGTGAGCATTTGCACCATGAAGCAATACAGGTCCTATTTAGGAGGGATCTAAATAACTGGTTACTTTAGGACAGCAGCACGTTACATAAAAATGGTCCTATAGGCAAAAACATCTTTCCATCTATCATCGGCTGCTGCAAGCTAGTTCACAGCAGTCCATTTCTTGCTGCTCCTTCCTCTGCAGTCTGCTTTCCTACATAAGGGAGGACAAAGATGCAGAGCGTTGCACAGATCTTGTTTAAATACTGGACTCAGCTATAGCCAACATGCTGGGTAAGAGCATGGAAAAAAGAGACAACAAACTTTACTCTCCAGTATCTCCTACTGCTTCTTTGTCTCCGTTTCCTTTCCCAAGGGACTGCTAAAAACGCAGGCACAGCAAACTCCTTACCAGGATGATTCCTGCCTGGGCAGTTGCAAACTGCATGAGAACCCACTCGTATTTATTGGGGCCCCACATTCCCAGCCGGTCTCCCTTCTTCAGGCCAAGAGCCAGAAGCCCAGCTGCTGCCTGGTCCACCTGTAAAATGCAAGACAAGAGCCCAAGGATCACACACAGGATGCCGTGGGGGATCTCTGTCTCCAGGCACTGCTTTTTGGGCAAAAAGCATCGTCTTCACAACTGAAATCAGACAGAATGTACCTCTGCTGCAGTCTGTCAGCCTACTGCTGCAGCAGCAGTGTCTTCTGAGTCACGGAGCACAGACCAGCCCCTGCTTAGCAGGTTGACCGAAAGCATAAAAATAACAAGCACGGAACAATGCAACAAAGCAGGAAGGAACCCAAAATAGGCACTTATGTACAAATAGTTGCACATTAATTCTTGCCCAAAGACTATTTAGTGTCTAGCTCCTAGTCAACTCAAATTAGGATTAAGCCTTCCCCATATGCTGGGCCTGTTGGATCTGCCTCCATTCCGGCATATCACTTACTTCTGAAAGGACTCAAGTGAGGAAAACTGTTATCAAGTGATTTTTGACCAGTCTGGGGTTCCCATCCTCATTAACTTGCATTCAGCCACTATATTAACATGACTACTTTATTTTGCAAGATGGTAAGCATGTTTCAGGTGTGCAGATGTATGTATAAATATTCTGAGATATTCAGGAAACTTTGTAGAGCTTTGTTATGTTCTCAAATGAATTTATGAAATCTACCTTGTAGGAGATTAAGAATTTGAGGAATAGCTATTCTCTGATTTAGTTGAATCGTAGCCTACTTTTTAAAATTAAGGTGAACACAGCTAATCTTGTTTACCTGAATGGATATAACCAAAACACTAGTAAATCTAAAAAAAAAATCCAAACAATTCTTCCTATCCAAGATCATATCATACATTTAATAGAAACTTTCCAGGTAGTTAGCCTTGAAATATTGCCCCTCCATTCAGAATACATATAAACATATATTTGTATGCAATATGCACACATACATACACATGCATAGATACACCCACACACATTTTTGCATATAATATTGAGACCAAGTCCTTGACTTTGCTCAGCTGCCTTTGCGCTTGGACTAGAAACCTCTACATGCTTGACCTCTGGCAGTTGGAGCAGAGTGACTAATATGAGAGCTGAAGCCTATTCCAGTTGAGAAAACACCATCAGATAGGAGTGGTAATTTTTAAGTATGAAAGTTCATTCTGGGATATTCAGCAAGCATTTTACATACGCTGCCTTCTCCCTTTGATCTCGAGACTCTAAGGAGGACAAAGGCAGCACACACCCATCTGTGTGTGCTGGGGAGGTGCTACCACCCTCTGCTCAGGGCCAGGGTGAAGATCTGCATACAACAAACCTCACTCCTGAGTTGAGCAATGAAATCATTTTTCCATTTCTCCATCGTGCCTGCTGCTGCCATTATCCACCTGCCTGGGCTCTCCGAGGGGCGAACCAGGCACTCACCTCCTCTTTGAGCTGAGCAAATGTCTTCCGAACCCCATCTCGGCAGAAGACCAAGGCTTCACGGTCAGGAAACCGCTCGACGGTCTCATCCAGGCATTGGCCCATGGTTTTGGTGAGAAGGGGAATGTCTGAGGTCCCCTGGACATAGCTGTTGGTCACCCTGTGGGAGGTAGAGGGCACCTCTGTGTGCAGGGCACTGTGAAAGAAAAGGAGAAAAGTCTATTTTTTAACACAACCCATCAACACAATTATCCCCACCTGGAAGGATTATCAACCTGCTGACAGTACCAAGAGTACTCAGTGCACATCCCCACACTGGTGGAAACCCCAGGCAGCCACTTCAGCAGGTTAAGATCAGGAAGACCTCTGAAAGCACTTGGAAAGCACATGCAGTAGCTCTGGGCAGGCAGAATGGCCTTGGTAACCCCAGCGCACCCACCGGGACCTGCCCACACCAGCAGGCAGCGCAGGCAGAGCCTCCATCCCTCCACTGGAAACCAGGACCCTGCTCAGTGATGGGGAATGAGCCTGTGCCAGCCCTGCAGACCGGGCACAGCCTGGTCCTACAGCCATTCACCTGGACATTTCAGGGAGGTTTAGATTGGATATTAGGAAAAATTTCTTCACTGAAAGAGTGGTCAAGCATTGGAACAGGCTGCCCAGAGATGTGGTGGAATCACCATGTGGCACTTTGGGACATGGTTTAGTAGGCATGGTGGTGTTGGGTTGATGGTTGGACTGATGATCTTAGAGATCCTTTCCAACCTTAATGATTCCTAGTTTTTACTTTCATTAAAAAATAATCCAGGCACCAAACCAGGAAATGTGAAATTAATTATTACTCTACCCTTAATTGGTTTAGTGGTGGACTTGGTAGTGTTAGGTTAATGGTTGGACTGGATGATCTTAAAGGTCTTTTCCAAACTAACCTAAATTCTATGATTCTATGTCTGGACAGATGATGGACTTTGCTGAGAGACAGCAACTGGGTTTGGTCTTTCTGCAACATTAAAGAGTGTGAATAACTTGGAAGGAACACAATCAAAACAGTTTCTAGGGAAGTTCCCCTGACTGGCTTCTCTCTGATAGAAAGAGCAGATGACTGAGAAAGAGAAAGTTAAAATAAAGTCAGAGATCTGTCGTTTTATCAGTCTCCAAAACGGTCTGCAGAGAAGAGTCTAATCCTGCAGAATAAAAACCGTTTAGAAGAGTTCAAAGAAGTTGAGCTGTAACTGAAAGGAATTTGCAAAGTAATGGTCTATGTATACAAGAGCAAGCAGGCTACACATGCTTTACTATCTCTGCCAGCTAGGCTGCAAAGAGTTTACAGTACTGAAGACAGCATCAGTAAAACGAGGAGCTGCCAGCGAGATGAGGGGGGAGAAGCGCAGAGGCAATGATACAGCCGGCTCACAGGGTGGAGGAGACTACACCCACTGCAGACACCAGACAGGAGGGGAGGAGGAGAGCAGGGAGGTGTTTCAGCAGAGCAGCACCTGGGCAGCAATGGCACGAGAGGGTCCTTGAGAGGAGCATGGAAATATTGTGTTGGAGGCCAAGCTAGAGAGGGAACATAGGAGAGGCAGCAACGAGAAGATGTGGGCAAGGCGGTAGGGAAAATCATTTTAAAACCACTAAGGCTTTCACTGAGGTCTGACCATCAGTGGAAAAGCAGTGACCTCCCCTCAAACCACAGCTCCTGACCATCCGAGCGCCGCAGTTCCTGCCCCGGTTTCTCTCTCCACCTCCTCCTGCTCTGAGCCGCCCTCTGCCCCAGCAGCCCCCCTCTGCCACGCTGCCCTCCTCCCCGGGCAGCCCCCGCTTTCTCTGTCCCTCCTCTCTTCTTCCCTGCCTCCCTCCATGCTCTCAGCTCCTCCATGCCTGCCTTGGGAGATGACCAGGAAGAACAGGGTGAAGCAACACTGGTGGGGTGCACAGCTCAGAGGCAATGCCCTGTGTTTGCAGACTCACTGTATAATGGGGGAGATCCCTGCCCTAGAGCGGAAAAGCAGATCAGCCTGAAGGCAGATTTTCCCCATTCATGATGGGATCAATATTCTGCAAAGACTCAGTGCTATTTACCATAAAAGATTTGTTTTCCTGCCCACAAGAAAGAAAATCTAGCATGAAGTTACTTCCTCTACAGGGTGGAGTTCAACCTCGAGATAAGCACAAAACAAGATTTTACCTTCCAGGGGGAGTTTTGCTCCGAGAGCCGAGCAAATGGCCTGACCCTCTTTCCCCACTGCTTTTCTGCAGATGGAGGGTCGTGCGACTCCCACTGACTCTGTTTCTGATGTCCCTCCTACCTCTGCTCTTGGGCAGCTCACACCAAGGCTAGAAAGGCTGCCCAAGGAGGAAGAGGGGGGCCAAGTGCTAAACTGAGCTATCTTTTGCTGTTTGAAATCTCCTGGGCAAGGCATGTAGATAAACCAGGAGATGAAAGAAACCTCTGTAGAAGAAAAGCCTTTATAAATACAGGTTATGTAAAATAAAGGTTGAAAAAGCTCTCCCTAACCCAAGGGAAGGATAAACACGCCTGGGAAAGCAGTAAAAGCCACTGCAGCCACTGCCATGGCCACTCACTGTTTCAAATGGCAACTGGAGAAGCCACTGTCCTGTCGCCGTAGGGTGGTCTCAGGCAAACAGCTCCAGCCGCTCACGTGGGCAGACAAAGAAAGAGCAGACTGTTCGCAAAAACGTTTAATGGCGACAATCACACTCACATCCCTCCACAGCCAAGTCGCCTCCGGTTTCAGCAGAGCCTGTCCCTAAACACTCCACGTTTCTCTGCCAGCTGGGGCACAGCGAAGTCCCTGCTCGCTCCCGCAGCCAGAGAGCAGCTGCTGGCCTGGTTGCACAAGAACACCTTCCCCCAGCACCACCTCGGGGGTCACCGGCAGCCGAGCAGGCTCGGTGCTGGGCTGCAGTGGGAGCAAGTAAACAGAAGCCTTTCATGGACTGCACAGTTCCTCTGGGGATACCGCCCAAGGAACTAATTCGTAAAAAATTTGGTCCAACGCAGTCTTCTACTGCATGATTGAAAACCAAAAAAAACCAAAACCCTACCACAGGAGGAGTCTAGAGAGGGGAGGAAAAATTATTAGAAAATTCAGATTGTGAGAAAATTCAATCAAAATCCAAAATGTCCAGCTGAAACAGCCTCCCGCTCTCTGCGGTCAACCTTCAAGAGGTACTCGCACAACCCTGCATCGCTAATGAAAAGGGCGGTATTTTACACTGTCATGTCTTGGCAAAGTGCTAGGCAGACCAGGCTTTCTGGCCTTACTCTCTCAATTTTTTCCAGGCCTGAAGAGCCAAAGGGTTTCACTGACCTCGCAGGAATCAGACTTTCACACTAAATGCAAGAGGGTGCAAAGCCAGAGCTAAACGATCGTTCCACCTCCAGTCTTCATGGCTACAGCTGCCTCCCTACCCCCAAACATGGGGATGAAAGAGCATCAAAGAGCAGTAAAAGATGTCTGTATAAAGCCCTGCACCCCAAAACACTGTGAAAACATCGCTGGTTCCCCTCACAGTGTGAAAACACACACAGCTTGCTCTCAAAGGTCCCAAGCATTCATACCATGAAAGCATCAGCAGCTTTGAAATTAGGGCCTAAGATATCTCATGCTGATAACCCAGAGTCACTAAACTCCTCTCAAAGCGCCTGGTCATGTGGTTTCCTCAAATACACTAAGGAAAGCAAAACTCGCAGCTGTCATCTAGTTTGAGTTCCCTGAATTCTGGTCTGATGCCCTCACGTGCTTCAGCATTTCTGGATCACTTATCTCCTGGCCTTGGCAAGAGTGAAAGGAGTGGGATAAAACACAGCAGGCTGTTGGAAGCACTGCGGGTCAAGAACGGAATGAACGAGGCAGATGCATGGTACATTCATTATCAGTAGTGTCATGCTGGAAATAACGTAGGGTCGGTCTCCCTCCTGCCTATAGCCAACAGCAAGTGTATATTATCTGATCTGAAAGACTGTATCGAGAGACCTCTGCAAAGAAAAGGTCCAAAGGATTTAGAAGTAATCTTTTTGTTCACCTTTGTTACAGAAAACAAGTAATACACCCTCCACCTCTCCCTGTGGAGCAGCCGGTACTGCTGGAGATAAAACAAGACCAATGGTCTGATGGTGTGATATTACGGCAGCTCTCATTTCCCTGCCTTAGCTGGAGGAGAGCAAATAAAACTCCGCTTGCTCTTGGGTCTCAGCGTAGACTGTTGAACGCTACTCTTGGAGAGCACATGCCTTCTGTTGGCAGCACATTCCAGCAGCACATTCCAGCAGCAAGACAGCCTGCGGTGCCTGCAAATGAGCCAGCCTCAGCACTCGGCTGCTCTTGCAAAACTCCGTAACCCTGGAGTTCAGCAGCGCAACTGAATGGAGAAACATCAGAGACCCAGAAAAAAATCACCTCCCCCCACACCTCGTGCAAAAGGCAGGCAAGCAGCCAAACGCTGGCAGACCCAGAAAGCACTCCTGCCTGATGGCAGCAAGCAGAAACGATCAGAATGAAGCAAGCACTCTTGACTAATCCTAGGAGCAATTTGTATTCACCTCTGAACAGCCCCAACTAACAGTTTATAGTTGTTGATATAAGATAACCAGCTTCGTTTTTCACCTTTAACTCTTCACCAGTCTCTACAGAAATTATCAGAAGGGACGAGATGAACACGAGGCAGAGGCATCAGCGTAACCTCCTGTCCCCTATGATGAGCACAGAAGCAAGCTCCTGCTTTGCAGCTGTGAAGGACATCGACCCTGACCTGTGGTGCCATGCCCTCCGCACGTGGATGAAAGGCCCTGCCCTCCCGAGGCTTGGGAACTGTCCCGACTGCAGAGTTCATACCCGGACAGGTTCATGGACTCCCCAGCCGGTTCCTTTGTTCACGGACATCTACCAGGAACTTCTCTCCCCAGAGCAAGAGCTTTTGGGTCTTTTATGTAACGCAACTGCAATAAAAGGGTGGTGAAAGTTAACCCTGCTCTGCTCTGTCCTTACCTCTTCTTTACTCTTTAAAACAACCCTGTTGACTAAAGAGTTAACCAGGTTCTGATTACTTTTATTTGTTTGAATCATAGAATCATTTAGGATGGAAAAGACCTTTAAGATCATCAAGTCCAAACATTAACCTAGCACTGCCAAGTCCACCACTAAACCATGTCCCTAAGCACCACATCTACAGGTCTTTTAAATACCTCCAGGGATGGGGACTCAACCACTTCCCTGGGCAGCCTGTTCCAATGTGTGACAACCCTTTCAGTGAAGAAATTTTTCCTAATATCCAATCTAAACCTCCCCTGGTGCAACTTGAGGCCATTTCCTCTTGTCCTATCGCTAACTACTTGGGAGAAGGGACCAACACCCACCTCACTACAACCTCCTTTCAGGTAGTGGTAGAAAGCAAGAAGGTCTCCCCTCAGCCTCCTCTTCTCCAGACTAAACAACCCCAGTTCCCTCAGTTGCTCCTCATAAGGCCTGTGCTCCAGACCCTTCACCAGCTTCGTTGCCCTTCTCTGGACACGCTCCAGCACCTCAATGTCTTTCTTGTACTGAGGGGCCCAAAACTGGACACAGTATTCGAGATGCAGCCTCACCAGTACCAAGTAAAGGGGCACAATCACTTCCCTGCTCCTGCTGGCCACACCATTCCTGATACAAGCCAGGATGCTGTTGGCCGCCTTGGCCACCTGGGCACGCTGCTGGCTTATGTTCGGCTGGCTGTCGACCAACACCCCCAGGTCCTTTTCCACCAGGCAGCTTTCCAGCCACTCTTCCCCAAGCCTGTAGTGCTGCATGGGGTTGTTGTGACCCAAGTGCACGACCCAACACTCAACCTTGTTGAGCCTCATACAATTGGCCTCAGCCCATCGATCCAGCCTGTCCAGATCCCTCTGTAGAGCCTTCCTAACCCTCAAGCAGATCAACACTCCCACCCAACTTGGTGTCGTCTGCAAACTTACTAAGGGTGCACTCGATCCCCTCGTTCAGATCGTTGATAAAGATATTAAACAGAACTGGCCCCAATACTGAGCTCTGGGGAACACTGCTTGTGACCGGCTGCCAACTGGATTTAACTCCATTCACCACAACTCTTTGGGCCCAGCCACCCCAGTTTTTTACCCAGCGAAGCATACGCCTGTCCAAGCCATGAGCAGCCAGTTTCTCCAGGAGAATGCTGTGGGAAACAGCGTCAATAGCTTTACTAAAGTCTAGGTAGACAACATCCACAGCCTTTCCCTCATCCACTAAGCAGGTCACCTTGTCATAGAAGGAGATCGGGTTGGTCAAGCAGGACCTGCCTTTCATAAACCCATGCTGACTGGGCCTGATCACCTGGCTGTCCTGTACAAGCCACATGATGGCACTCAGGATGATCTGCTCCTTAACCTTCCTTGGCACCGAGGTCAGACCGACAGGCCTGTAGTTCCCTGGATCCTCCTTCCGGCCCTTCTTGTAGACAGGCATCACGTTTGCTAACCTCCAGTCAACTGGGACCTCCCCAATTAGCCAGGACTGCTGACAAATGATTGAAAGTGGCTTGGTGAGCACTCCCGCCAGCTCCCTCAGTACTCTTGGGTGGATCCCATCCAGCCCCATAGACTTGTGTGTGTTTAAGTGTGTAGCAGGTTGCTAACCATTTCCCCTTGGATTCTGGGGGCTTCATTCTGCTCCCCGTCTCTGTCTGCCAGTCTGCCTTGGTGGCCTTCCCCCTGATTCTTACCCATTAAACACTCAACCCTGTCGTCCATCATTAAGGTCCAGACAATCAAAACACTCCGTAACATACAGAGCTACCCCACTGCCTCTCCTTCCTTGCCTATCCCTTCTGAAGAGTTTGTAGCCATCCATTGCAGCACTCCAGTTGTGCGAGTCATCCCATCATGTTTCTGTGATGGCAACTGTATCAGTTTTCCTGCTACACAATGGCTTCCGGCTCCTCCTGCTGATCCTGCCACCTTTTTTTTTGGGGGGGGGGGTGGGGGGGAGGGGGGGAGAAGCCCTAATTCCTATGTGACCAACCTCAGGCCCTTCCATGGTTTCTAACACATCCATAAGACTTCCATGTGGCGGCAAAGATGTGTCTCCATCCCCTACCTCCACTGAGACGGCAGACCGAAGGACCTGGCTAGCACACCATCCCTCAAACATTGCTGTGCCGCCCCCAGGCTTAGCTCTAGTGAGCCTGGTTTTATCCCTTTTCCCCCTTCAAATCTAGTTTAAAACTCTTTCAATGAGCCCTGCTAACCTTTGTGCAAAGATCCTTTTCTCCCTTTGAGACAGGTGTACCCCATCTGTCACCAGCAGGCCTGGTGTCGTGTAGACCATGCAAAAAATGCAAAATTCCGCCAGTGACACTGGGCTCAGAGCCAGGTATTGATCTGCTGGCTGTCCCTGCATCTTCCCTCATCATTCCCTGCAACTGGAAGGATAGAGGAGAGCACGACTTGTGCTCCTGATCCCTTAACCAGCTGTCCCAAGGCCCTGAAGTCTCTTGATTGCCCTCGGACTTCCTGTTGCAACTTCATCACTGCCCACCTGAAAAATCAATAACGGATAGTAATCTGAGGGCCATACCAGGGGGTAAGAAGCTTTCTCTTCACATCTTTAACCCGGGCCCCAGGGAGGCAGCAGATGTCCCTAAGAAGTGGGTCTGGTCTGCATATTGGGCCTTCTGTTCCCTTCAGAAGGGAGTCTCCTATGACAATGACCCATCTTTTTTTCTTTATGGAAGCAGTTTTGACGCAGCGCATAGGCCAACTTAACCTCAGTGAGCCCTCCAAGCTAGATGAACCACTGTCCTCGTCGTCGTTCGGTTCCACTCGCAGAGCCTCGTACCTATTACGCAGGGGCACCCGGGAAGGTGGGGCAGTGGCAGAGATGTGCCTGCTGCGCCGGGAAGGAACGCGTCACCGTTGCCCTGTCCCTTAAGTCACCGTGTTCAGCCAGGTGAAGAGAGGACATGGAATCCTCCGGATCATGCATCCTGTCTGCCTGTCGGGCCCGTCTCAGGGAAGGTAGGGTGCGATTCCAGTAGTCTATCTGTCATGCTCCCTGATACTCCTCGCCCTACTCGCCTCCCCCGGGAGCTCTATCACTAAGCGGAGATGTTCCTCTCCCCAGGCGCACCTCCCACGGCTGTGCTCGCCGCTGCCCTCCGGTACCGGTGCAAGAGCAGGGCTCACCCTGCAGCCGGGCACCGGGGCGGCAGCGCATTCCCACCGGAGCTCTGTCTGGGAAGCCGCGCCAGTGGTGGTGGGTGCAGAGCTTAGAGAGGCCGTGGCTTTCTGCTGGGTGGATGCCATTGCTCCCTGGTCGTGCTGGCAGAGCTTCAGCACCCTCCCTGCGCACCCTGCCACGCCAACCACCACACGAACAGACACGCCGTCCCTCGCTGCCACGCCGCGCCCCGTTTGCCCGCCCTGTTGGCAGCGCTCCTGGTCGCCAGTGCTCCCCGGGGGCTTCTATTATCTGGGGTGGGGGCTCAGCCACCATTGCCCCCAGCCCCGCCCAGGTCCTGCCAGCCGCTGCCACCCGAGCTGCAGGCTCCCAGCGGGTCTCTGGGCTCCCCCCAAGGCTCCCCCAGCCCAGGAAACCCCCACTGTGCACCGCGCCAGAGCGCTCCGCTGCCAATCGTGCTGGCACCGGTGCTGCTCGCCTTGGCGAGTCGTTTGGTTTCAGGAAGGACCAAGTCCCCAGAGCTTTCAGACTCCAAATGCAGCAGATTTTTTGGTTACATTTTCCACTGTGCCTTTCTCCCCTCTGCACTTTTCCTGCCAAAAGGATAAATACTGCTTAGCGCTAGGAGCAGAATTCAGTAAACATTTTTGTAATGTTACTAGAAAGAGCTTTCTCTTGTAAATACACTGTCTTTTTATCCAAGAGCTTTGTGTTCCTGCCCCTCAGTTTCACTTCTGGGCTGGAGTTGAAACTGCAGTGAACTCTCTGTCATGCTTCCCTGCTGATCCCATTTCCTAAGTACAGATTCCGAGACGGCAATCTTGGCTCCAGCAAGGGCTTCAGCCACCTCACTCCTAATCTCAACCCAGTTCAAACAAATCACCTGGACTCCGTGTCCCAGCTGTTTCCCACGGTTCCGGGGGAGCTGCTCCCTGGAAATCGTACCTCCCAGTGAACATTAGGCTCTGAATATGAGCTAATCATTCAAATCCTTTCCCAAAGCCAGTTGCTTTCCTATTGCTGTTCTTTCCCATGAACTTGCTCCAAGAGTTAGTCTTGAACAAAAGCAAGGCAAAAAACTGGCCTGACCCCCCTGAACCCCAGAGCTCCTCGGTGCCCTGGACCTGCTGTCCCCGCCCACACAGGGGTCCGCACGGCGACAGGAGGACGGGGACACTGCCCGACAAAGCCCGCAAGCCAGAGCGCTGAAGGAGGACGGAGAAGCTGTTTGAAACACTTCACGTTACTGCAATCAGAATGCAGCTGCTGGACAAAGAAAGTTCAGCCCTGGGCACACATCCACATCCCTCCGCACACACGCTGCGCGGGGCTCGTCCCTGCCCCTGGTCCCTTCCCTGCCCCTAGTCCCCTCCCATGCTGGGGGGGACGGGGACGATGGGGATGACAGACCCAGGGGATGCAGCCTGTCTTCTGCCACTTTGGAGGGGTTTTAGGGGAGCCAAGGGACAGTGACACACTGAGAGTGAAACCTCCAGCTGAACCTGCCCTCCCTGCAAGCAGCCACCCACTTGGCTGGACAAACATACCGCTCTGCAGCCGCCCTATAGGCCCCGTCACCTATGGCCTCTGTCCCCTAGAGCCCCCATCCCTGCCCCTGCAGCCTCTGCGCCCTACAGCCCGCTCATCCTCTGCCTTCACAGCCCTCCATCCCCTCTCACCCACAGCCCCCTGTCCCCTCTAATCCTCCATCCCCTACTGCCCCCCATCCCCTCTCACCCACGGCCCCTTGCCCCCTATAGCCCCTTGTCCCCACAGCCCTCCATCCCCTATAGCCCCTCATCCCCACAGCCCTCCATCCCCTATAGCCCCCATCCCTCGGCCCCACAGCCCTCCGTCCCCTATAGCCCCCATCCCTCGGCCCCACAGCCCTCCGTCCCCTATAGCCCCCACCCCTCGGCCCCACAGGCCTCCGTCCCCTATAGCCCCCACCCCTCGGCCCCACAGGCCTCCGTCCCCTATAGCCCCCACCCCTCGGCCCCACAGCCCTCTGTCCCCTATAGCCCCCACCCCTCAGCCCCACAGCCCTCCATCCTCCATAGCCCCCATCCCTCGGCCCCACAGCCCTCCGTCCCCTATAGCCCCCATCCCTCGGCCCCACAGCCCTCCGTCCCCTATAGCCCCCACCCCTCGGCCCCACAGCCCTCCGTCCCCTATAGCCCCTCGGCCCCACAGCCCTCCGTCCCCTATAGCCCCCACCCCTCGGCCCCACAGCCCTCCGTCCCCTATAGCCCCCACCCCTCGGCCCCACAGCCCTCCGTCCCCTATAGCCCCCACCCCTCGGCCCCACAGCCCTCCGTCCCCTATAGCCCCCACCCCTCGGCCCCACAGCCCTCCGTCCCCTATAGCCCCCACCCCTCGGCCCCACAGCCCTCCGTCCCCTATAGCCCCCATCCCTCGGCTCCACAGCCCTCCGTCCCCTATAGCCCCCACCACTCAGCCCCACAGCCCTCCATCCTCCATAGCCCCCATCCCTCGGCCCCACAGCCCTCCGTCCCCTATAGCCCCCATCCCTCGGCCCCACAGCCCTCCGTCCCCTATAGCCCCCACCCCTCGGCCCCACAGCCCTCCGTCCCCTATAGCCCCCATCCCTCGGCCCCACAGCCCTCCGTCCCCTATAGCCCCCACCCCTCGGCCCCACAGCCCTCCGTCCCCTATAGCCCCCATCCCTCGGCCCCACAGCCCTCCGTCCCCTATAGCCCCCACCCCTCGGCCCCACAGCCCTCCGTCCCCTATAGCCCCCATCCCTCGGCCCCACAGCCCTCCGTCCCCTATAGCCCCCACCCCTCGGCCCCACAGCCCTCCGTCCCCTATAGCCCCCACCCCTCGGCCCCACAGCCCTCCGTCCCCTATAGCCCCCACCCCTCGGCCCCACAGCCCTCCGTCCCCTATAGCCCCCATCCCTCGGCCCCACAGCCCTCCGTCCCCTATAGCCCCCATCCCTCGGCTCCACAGCCCTCCGTCCCCTATAGCCCCCACCACTCAGCCCCACAGCCCTCCATCCTCCATAGCCCCCATCCCTCGGCCCCACAGCCCTCCGTCCCCTATAGCCCCCATCCCTCGGCCCCACAGCCCTCCGTCCCCTATAGCCCCCACCCCTCAGCCCCACAGCCCTCCATCCCCTATAGCCCCTCATCCCCACAGCCCTCCGTCCCCTATAGCCCCCACCCCTCGGCCCCACAGCCCTCCGTCCCCTATAGCCCCCACCCCTCGGCCCCACAGCCCTCCGTCCGCTATAGCCCCCATCCCTCGGCCCCACAGCCCTCCGTCCCCTATAGCCCCCACCCCTCGGCCCCACAGCCCTCCGTCCCCTATAGCCCCCATCCCTCGGCCCCACAGCCCTCCGTCCCCTATAGCCCCCACCCCTCGGCCCCACAGCCCTCCGTCCCCTATAGCCCCCACCCCTCGGCCCCACAGCCCTCCGTCCCCTATAGCCCCCACCCCTCGGCCCCACAGCCCTCCGTCCCCTATAGCCCCCATCCCTCGGCTCCACAGCCCTCCGTCCCCTATAGCCCCCACCCCTCGGCCCCACAGCCCTCCGTCCCCTATAGCCCCCACCCCTCGGCCCCACAGCCCTCCGTCCCCTATAGCCCCCACCCCTCGGCCCCACAGCCCTCCGTCCCCTATAGCCCCCATCCCTTCTCACCCACAGCCCCCTCTCCCCTACAGCCCCCCACCCCTCAGCCCCACAGCCCACCACTCCCTACAGCCCATGCCCTCCATCCCCACACTCTCCCTCCCCTACAGCCCCCGCAGCCCCGTCTCCCCGGACGCCGGCCCCCGTCCCTACCTGCCCGGCGGGGCTCCCCGCCGCCCGCCGGCCCGGCGCAGGAGGGGCAGCCCGCGGCGGGGCAGCGCTGCCAGCCGCGCCGTGGCCGTGGCCATGCCCATGCCTGCGGCGGCGGCAAGAGCCGGGAGCGCGGCCCGCCGGGGCCCGCCGCTCGGTACGCAGGGGCGGTGCGCTCGGCGGCCCGCCTCGGCCTCCGCTCCGCCCCGGCCCGGCCCCGCTCCCGCCCCGCCGCGGGGGCTGCGGCTGTCCTCGGCCCCGGCGCCCTCCGCGGGCCGGGCCGCGGCCGGCCGGGGCGGCGAGCGGGGAGGGCCCGGGCCGGGGCGGCGAGCGGGGAGGGCCCGGGCCGCGGGGGGCTCAGGCCGGGCAGCGCGGGGCCCCGCTGGGCGCCTGCCCCGGCCTCCGGGCCCCCGCACGGCGCCTCCATCCCCGTATCCCCCCCCCCCTCCGCCATTTCCTCTTCCAGGCTGCCCGTCGGCCTCTCTCTGCCTGACCCCGACCACTACTGCACCCCCACCCTGGCCTCTCCGTGCGCCCCAAATAAGCCCCGCACCCTAGCTGAGACGGATTGTGGCGCAAGGCAACCAACACCGCTTGCCTCCGCTTTTCTCCACCTGTATTGCTTGGTGCCTGAGAGCCCTGCGAGCCACTAATTGATTTCCAGCCCTATCCAGTTAATGAGCAACCGCAGTTACTACCTGACTAATAGCTGTAGGCGCTCCCTGGCTGCCTGTACCCTGCTAAGGTAGGAAGGCAGACCGGCTGGAAACTGCAGAGCTACTCCAGAGCCGGGCAGGCTGAGATGCCCTCACGCAGGGACAGAGGCGTGGGCAGGCACCCAGGCGAGAGCGCTGCGGTGCTGAGCTCTGCCAAGCGCCCGGCCACGGGAGCAGCGCTGCTCCGCTGCAGCGGAACCGATGCTGAAGACGTGGCACACGCATCGTTCCCCGTGTGTGAAATGACTGACGGCCTTTCTGGGCATTGCCTGCAACAATGGCCAAAAGCTAATGAGTCCTCAGGAAAGGGCTGGGGTATAAATTTGATCCCTGAAAGTAGTCTGCATCTTTTAAATACCGCATGAGCATTAACCACGCAGCACTATCAGCGCAGGCCTGAGACACGGGCTGTTTCTGGCTCAGCCATGGACCTGCTGGGTGATTGCTGGCTGCCATTTTGCAGCTCTGCCCAGGTAGAAGCTGGAGTTCGATGTGTCTGGACACAGTGTGTCTGTACCACGTCGAGCACGATGGCGCTGACAAACAGGGGCATAGGTATTGGCCTCAGAATGAGTGTATCTCAGACATCAAAGCCATAAATGTGCTTGTAACACAGCTAAATAGTGAAATAGTGGCTGCAGCCAGACCTCCGGTGTTAGATCCTTGGTTTTAGAAGCAGGAAGGATTTTCCCCAATGTGCATCTTGTTCACAAGGAATTTGGTTGCAACGGTGACAGTGTTTTCTTTTATAGAATCATAGAATCATTTAGGCTGGAAAAGACCTTTAAGATCATCCAGTCCAACCATTAACCTAACACTACCAACTCCACCACTAAACCAGTTAAGGGTTTTTGTTGGGGGAAGGGAGATTTTTGTCTTTGAAATGTGAAAAATTGGCCGTGGCTGCAGAGGGGACACCGGGTGAGGCAGGCCAGAGATCCGCTGAGGGTCTGGGAATGGGCTCTGGCCCCTGGCTGGCATGGCCAGCTCATGCCCCCAGGGCCACAGTAAGGATCATTAGGTCAGGATTAGATTGACAGCGTTCATCCCACAGTAAGGATCATTAGGTCAGGATTAGATTGACAGCGTTCATCCCACAGTAAGGATCATTAGGTCAGGATTAGATTGACAGCGTTCATCCCACAGTAAGGATCATTAGGTCAGGATTAGATTGACAGCGTTCATCCCACAGTAAGGATCATTAGGTCAGGATTAGATTGACAGCGTTCATCCCACTTTCCTCAGCAGTTCCTGCTCCCTTCTCCTTGCTAATGTTCTTGCAGCCTTCCTCTAGCAGCGTGTGCAAATGTGCCCCGTGTTATTGTTTGTCTTCCTCATGGAGGTTTGAAGTCTTTTTAGACATGCCCAGGTACCTCTATTTACATGTCAGTCCCACTAAAACCAGTAGCAAGGTGAGTTTATGCAGATGATGGAAGGCTGTATGACATTGGTGACCAGAAGTTATCCTTTCACCGTTTCAGCACAGCACAGAGCAATTACCTTTGTCTGCACTGCAGGAGCATCAAAGTGCGCTCAGTGTTGTATAACCACAGAGAAAAAAAAAAACAACATAATCTGGGATCCAATAAACCCCCCACCTTTAATAAATAAAAATAAAGCTGACTCTCAGTTTGATCTTCCCACGTGCCGATCATTAGCCTACAGGGTGAATCGCGGTTAGGTATTAAACTGAGAATTATGCAGAAGTTAACGCGACCTTGACATTTGGGTACATTTGTTCGACATTGTCAAAGCAAAGGCAGGATGAAACAGTAACGCTTCATACACCATTGAGTAAGATATAATTTCTTTTTAATGAAGATTTAAAAATCTGCCTTCAAGTTAATCACAAATAAGCAGGTAGGTTTTGTAACTGATCTACACCCTCGTTTGCTTCCACTAAGAGCCAAAGGCTCTTGGACTTGTGTAAACCCAGAAGCGCAGGTTTTGGTCCCCACAGCACTGCACACGCAAAGGGCTGCCAGCCACGCAGAGGGTCTTGCTCGGGTCCCCCCCCGGCCCCTCCAGGTTTCTCCCTCGGGAGCAGGACCGTACGTGGTGCGTCCCAGCTGGGGAAGGGAGCAGTTGCCTCGGGGCAACGTGGGGCTCAGGCCATCGCTTGCCTCCCTGGGTGTCCGTGCTGGGAGATCTGGTAACGCGAGGTTTCCCCATCTGTCCCTGGAGCAGGTCATTCTCTGGCCCTTCCTCGCTCCTCCAAACCTCGTCGTGAAAAGCTGGGCGATGGGAGAGGTTCTTGCACAACTAGACCTCTCTTTTCTCAAGTGAGGGCTCACCGTTGGAGGAACGATGGCCTGCTCTGAGAAACTTCTAGAACCTCCTGGATGAGAACACATTGACCTCAGGCAGATTTTGTTATACTTTCTACAAGGCGAATCCTCGTTTGTTGTTTTGGGGTGCCTTTGCTCAGGTTCGTGGTCTGAGTTACCTGTGCTGAACTAATGCAGATCTCTCGGTGTTGGAAGAGACCTACTGGCAACTTAAAAACTAACCAAAGCACCCCTGGGGGAGATGTGCTGGAGTGCTTAAAACATCTTCACAAGGTCCTGTACTTCATGATTTGCACAGGAGTTGGGGAATTCAAGGTTAGTCCTTGCTGTAATCCCATTTCCAGGTAATACTGACTGGGCCCTGCCCCAGGCTCCTTTTCTCTTTCACTGACTTTCTCCACAGCGGGCCACTCAAGGCAAGAGAGCGTTCTGCTCATGCAGCGCTGGAGCCTTTGGATCAAAGCGGGAATGTTAATTGCAAATTCCTCCCTGTGAAGAGAAACATCGTGGTGTAACAGCCTCACGACAAAGCAATTCACCGCTCTCATTATGGAGCCTGCGAAGAGGCTGCAGCACCGGTATCCGCCATTGCAAAACCAGGTACAGGTTACTCAGTTTCTGCATTCATGTTGGGATTATTGTCACTAAACGGTTGGGTTTTCGTGGGGTGGTGTGCGACTGGGGAAATGACTGGGTGTGAATCTCACCCACCCGTGGGGCCGGGGTGAGAGATCTCCTTCCCTTCGTGGGACGGTTTCACGCAGAAGGGCCACTGACCAGATGATGAACTCTGGCAGCCTGGCCAGGGCCCCGGGGGTGGTGGAAAGGCTGCTTGCGGCTCGCAGGGGTGCCCCGAGGCGCTGCCGGTGCTGGTGTGGGTGCCCCAGGTGCTGTACTGTGCTGCACAGTGCGGTGCTGCGCTGCGCGGTGCTGTGCTGTGCGGTGCTGTACTGTGCTGCACAGTGCGGTGCTGCGCTGCGCTGTGCGGTGCTGTGCTGCACGGTGCGGTGCTGCGCTGTGCTGTGCGGTGCTGTACTGTGCTGCACAGTGCGGTGCTGCGCTGCGCTGTGCGGTGCTGTGCTGTGCTGCACGGTGCGGTGCTGCGCTGCGCTGTGCGGTGCTGTGCAGTGCGGTGCGGTGCTGTGCGGTGCGGTGCTGCGCTGCACGGTGCGGTGCTGCGCTGCGCTGTGTGGTGCGGTGCTGTGCTGCGCTGTGCGGTGCTGTGCAGTGCGGTGCGGTGCTGTGCGGTGCTGTGCTGCGCTGCACGGTGCGGTGCGGTGCTGTGCGGTGCGGTGCTGCGCTGCGCTGTGTGGTGCGGTGCTGTGCTGCGCTGTGCGGTGCAGTGCGGTGTGGTGCTGTGCGGTGCTGTGCTGTGCGGTGCTGTGCTGTGCGGTGCGGTGCTGTGCTGCGTGGTGCGGTGCGGTGCTGTGCTGTGCGGTGCGGTGCTGCGCTGCGCGGTGCTGTGCTGTGCTGTGCTGTGCTGTGCGGTGCGGTGCGGTGCTGCGCTGCGCGGTGCGGTGCTGTGCGGTGCGGTGCGGTGCTGCGCGACGCGGTGCGGTGCGGTGCTGCGCTGCGCGGTGCGGTGCTGCGCTGTGCGGTGCGGTGCTGTGCTGCGCTGTGCGGTGTGGTGCTGTGCAGTGCGGTGCTGCGCGGCGCGGTGCGGTGCGGTGCTGTGCTGTGCTGTGCTGTGCTGTGCGGTGCTGCGCTGCGCGGTGCTGTGCTGTGCTGTGCTGTGCTGTGCGGTGCGGTGCGGTGCTGCGCTGCGCGGTGCGGTGCTGTGCGGTGCGGTGCGGTGCTGCGCTGCGCGGTGCGGTGCTGCGCTGTGCGGTGCGGTGCTGTGCTGCGCTGTGCGGTGTGGTGCTGTGCAGTGCGGTGCTGCGCGGCGCGGTGCGGTGCGGTGCTGTGCTGTGCTGTGCTGTGCTGTGCTGTGCTGTGCGGTGCTGCGCGGCGCGGTGCGGTGCGGTGCTGTGCTGTGCTGTGCTGTGCTGTGCTGTGCTGTGCTGTGCTGTGCGGTGCTGCGCGGCGCGGTGCGGTGCGGTGCTGCGCTGCGCGGTGCGGTGCGGTGCGGTGCTGCGCTCGGCTCGGCCGGTGGGGCGCTCCGGGCCGGCAGGGGGCGCGCTCGGCCCCGCGGCGGGCGGCTGGCGGGGCCCGCGCGGACGTGGCCGCGGACGTGGACGCGGAAGTGGGTGGCGGGGCCGGGCCGGGCCGAGCCGAGCGCAGCCGAACTAAGCCGAGCGCAGCCGAACTGAGCCGAGCGCAGCCGAGCCGCCCCCGCCCGCTCGGCGCCCCGTTATTCTCGGCTCTCGGAGGACCCCGGCGGTGCCGGCGGCCATGTCGCGGGGCGGCGGGAAGGGGCCGAGCCTGAAGGACAAGCTGGACGGCAACGAGCTGGACCTGAGCCTCTGCGACCTGAACGAGGTGCCGGTCCGGGAGCTGGTGAGCGTCCGGCCCGGGGGGAACGGGGCCGGGAACGGGAACGGGGCCGGGGCCGCAGCCCGGGGGGGCGGCTCTGCCAGCTCGGTCCCTGCTCGGAGGGGGCTGCGCAGGGGAGCCAGATGTGCGCAGGGGAGCCAGATGTGCTGGGCGTGTTTGTGACCTGGCCTGCAGGTCTGTGAAACGGCAGGGGAGGCCTTCGCGTCCCGCCGGCCGCGCAGCTGCCGCTGCTCGCATCTGTTTCAGAGCCGGGAATCGATCGAGATCTGACGTGGCCTCGGAGGCAGCCGCGGGGGGACGGACAGACTGACGCGGGAGGCCCCGCAGAGGCTGAGGCAAAACGAGCAGGTGTCGGGAGGGTGTGGGTGTGCCTCGGTGCTGATTTAGTGCTTTGTTTCTCTTTCAGGCCGCTCTTCCAAAGGCTACTATATTGGATTTGTCCTGTAACAACCTCATTTCCTTGCCGGTAAGGTGCTGGAGAGCCTTTGCGGGGATGAGTCTGCTGGGAAATGTTTAGAACAGGTTCTAGTGCTTCAGTGAAGGTC
Organism: Pelecanus crispus; assembly: GCF_030463565.1. NCBI lineage: Eukaryota > Metazoa > Chordata > Aves > Pelecaniformes > Pelecanidae > Pelecanus > Pelecanus crispus. The sequence continues at coordinate 22,004,373 of NC_134654.1, read as the reverse complement.
CACCGGGAGGTTTGGAGCTGGCACTTTCCTCATCCTGGGTGGCTGAATGACTCTGCCGTCGGTGGCTGGTCCGTGCTGGTGGGTGCTTTTGGCTGAGGCAGGAGGGAGAAAAGGTTTGCGCTGTGTGAAGATTGCAGCGTCTTCCTGCCAGAGGATGCCCCCGGGAATACAGACCGGTTTCATCAGCAGTGGAGACTTGGGTTTGTTTCAGTTGTGTTGCCGCACATCGCCTTGTCAGTTTGTCTGGCTTGGCTGTCCCACTGTTTTCTACCTCTCTCTTCCGAGGCAGAAGAGAGTGACTTTCCTCCATCACAGTTCTGTAGTAAGTTAAGGATTTGTGGCTTATGTAAGGTGCAGGCTATCTCCACATACTCCCCCCTGCTGAGGTTCCTCCATAAAGGTGCTGACAAGTTTTTTCTGGGTTTTGTTTGTGTTTTAGTCAGACTTCTGCAGTTTGATGCATCTGGTGAAACTGGATTTGAGTAAAAATCGGCTTCAACAGCTGCCCTTGGACTTTGGCCGCCTGGTCAATCTGCAGCACCTGGACCTTCTGAACAACCGTTTAGTCACCCTGCCAGTCAGCTTTGCCCAGCTCAAGGTAAAACTGTTTGCTGGGCAGTTACGTAAACCTTTGGGATGCAGCCCAGGGTCTTGTGATCCTTCTCAGGTTGATTTCTCTGGTAAAGTATCCATCTTGCTGACTACCCGTTCCAAAATTCAGCTGGCTCTGCACCGCAGCTCAGTGGAAATTCTCTCACATCTATTGAAAACGCCTCTGCTCAAGCTCTCTGCTTGTCTTCCGTACCTGTTTCGTTCATGTGAAAACTAAGTAGTTCTTTGCTTCTGCTTTGGATCTCTTAAATAATTGCAAGACTGCCGGGCTCTTACAGCTTCCACTTTATTGTTCCTTTCTGCAGAACCTGAAGTGGCTCGATCTGAAGGACAATCCCCTTGATCCTGTCCTAGCTAAAGTAGCAGGAGACTGTCTGGATGAGAAGCAGTGTAAACAGGCTGCTGTTCAGGTAAGGAATTTGCTTTTATTCTTTTTTTCTTTACTTTGCTTTATCGGTGATGGTTTGTCCTCTTTTTGCTTAGCAAGCTGGGCAGCTGCTGCAGCAGTTTGAAGTTTCTTCAGCCAGTGAGGGGCAGGTTCACTGCACTGACCTCACTGCTTCTGTGCCTATAGAGAGAAAACACTGGGCTGAGCACAATTTTCTTCCATTACTGGAGTTAAGAGAGGACGAAATGCTGGTTGCCAAGAAAGTGGAGGCATAATCAGACAAAATAATCCATGTCTAGGCTTATAGTCCAGCGTACGAAAATCTCTGGAGAAGCTCTGGCAAACTGTAGGCTCACATATATAGAAGTGTTCTGTGGTCCTCTGTATCAGCTAGCACCAGTATGGCCCGTTTCTTTTTTAATGGGAAGATCTGTTTCTTAACTGCAAAGATTCCCGTGGGAAGGGGCGAGGTCTCTTCAGAGCTGTACCTGTAGGGCTGGGTCGGGGTTGGTGGTCCGCCCCAGCTGACTGTCCTCAGCTACGCTCCAGCTGTTCTGTTTTGAACTGACTGTGCCACGAGCCTCCTGCAGAGACCTCAGGTTGTTTTCTTGGACCCTGAAGGTACTGCAGCACATGAAAGCGATCCAGTCTGAGCAGGATCGACAACGGCAACGGAAGCTCCAAGCAGAGCGAGGTAAGCACCAAAAGCCCTCACATGCTGTCTGCTGAGGACTGTTCTTGATCTCTCTTACACGCCCAGACATAGCCATTGCCATCTAACAAATTGCCAACTAACAAATACTTGTAACTATCAAAATCCTGAGGACTCTGAGAGTAGTAGGGTAGAAGGGCTAGAGGGAGAAAGAGAGCTGGGGATAACTATGCAATTTCTTGCCTGATTAATAGTTAGATCTCTCGATGGAATGCACTATATGTTACCTATAAAAAATACGAAAGAAGAGCACAGGATTTATTTTAAGGGAAGCCTAATTCCAAGGGAGCAAAATGCAAGGTATGTAATATTTAAAAAAAAAAAAAAAAGATAAAAATAGAGTGTAGTTACTTGATTTGTTTCCTCATTCCAACTGGGAACAGATAAGCAGGTAATAAGGAAGAAGGCAATGACAACCCTTTACATAAAAGGAAAAAAACTTCTATTAATCCCCAGAAATGGAGAAGAAGCGTGAAGCAGAACAGCGAGCGAAGGAGGCTCAAGAGAGGGAACTGAGGAAGCGAGAGAAAGCAGAAGAAAAGGAACGCAGAAGACGGGAGTATGATGCTCAGAAAGCTGCAAAACAGGAGATGGAAAAGAAAACTAAAAAAGAAAACGTGCAGACCCGAAGTAAGTAGTATCCACTGTGGGTGGGATTGCATCAGATTTCATCTTCATCTCATTTTGATGCTGCCAGATTTGCTTTTATGCAGCCCAGGTACTGGAAGATGGGGGGGAACCTGTAGGACTTCTAATAAGGTCTACTGCTGTGCCCTTTTCCCCTTCGTCTGTGTTCCCGATGAACTGCTGAGCTACAAGATTCAGAAAGTTCTGTGGCTGCTCCTATGGACAACTTCTCTCCACTTATTTCTTTTTAAATGTACTGAAGTGCATGTGCAAAAACAGATCTTGCACAACACGGAGGTGCTTTACACCCTGTTCTCTGCTGACCATGAAACTAAATCTGAAACTTTTCATCCTAAACGGGTAGATCGTGCGCATCTATTTATTTACCAGAGTTAAGTGATAAAAATTCACGACAAAAGACGACTGCAGCACAGGCTAAAGTCCCTTACCTGAACAGCTTGTTTCTGAATGTAGACTGTTAAAAATACTTGATTAATTCTTCACGTTCTCTGTCTCGTAAATGTTCTCGTTACAGAGCCCGCCTCCAGTTCTCGTCCCCCTCAGCCACCCCGGCACAAGCACTCCTGGTCGCGGTCGGTGCTGAGGGTCCTGCTCTTTGCGCTGTTCTGTGTCCTCTGTGCTTTGGCCGCCTGCAAGCTGACGGAGCTGCAGCACCAACCCCTGTGTGTCAGCGTGAACACTCTCTACGAGGACGTGTTAGCCGCTCTGCAGAACCACAAAACCCTGCAAAATATGCTACAACAGAACTCGCAGTAGTGATTGTCCCAGACGGGCACTTGCTTCGTCAGCATCTCCCTCCACCATCTACGCAGCCAGAATTCCTATGGAATTGTGTTCTGATGAAACTGCTTTTAATCAGTCAGCATTGGTTTGCTGGTCCACTCCACACAGAGCAGAGTTATTGTTCAGATCATCTTTGCCGTGCATGTTTCGCAGTTGGCCTGTAACTCCCATTATTTGCCCACGTTAACCTAAACTTGTTAACACTTCTTACCTCCGCGGGATGTTTACCTTAGATTGCGAGATACAGAAAGCTGCCAGTCTGTAGGAGTGGAAAAACCCAGCCCTGGCGTTATCTAGGTAGCTGTAGCTCTGTCCTGGAGGTGGAAGGTGTTTAATACATATCCATTCCTTGCTCTCATTTTATTTGTGCTGAAATTGGCGATGCGGCTGTATGGGAATAATATATTAAGGCCTACTCCAGGACCAATTACAAGTGTGTAGGATGGCTGTGCGTCCGTATATTGGAGCGAAGAAGCTGACGTGCTATTGAAAGGAGCTGAAAATTTTCAATACAACAGTTTTCGCAGCAATCTGTCTGAACTGGATGTTTATGTTGCTAGGGCAGTTTTAATTTTAATTGGGTCTTTTAGAAACAGCCAGAAATTATTTCTGACTACATACACTAATGATTTCCAACTACATTTATTTTAACCAGCCAGTGCCAACAGAGCGGCTACAGCTTAGGAAGGGCTTCTGGCCAGCCCGCAGGCTGGTTTTGTGTCCGCAACAGGAGCGGGGGGGTCCGACCCCCGGACAGACAGCGGGCGAGTTGAGCGCCTGTGGCCGGCTGCAGCAGCAGCATGCAGCACGGGCCGGGGCAGGCGGGCAGAGAAGGGCTTCGCCTCGGGGCTGTTGGGAAGGCTGGGAGGTTTGGTGGTTTGCACCTAGAAAAGAAAACTCACCTGTGCAAAGGCCTATGAATTATTTATGATTTCCTTACACAGAAAACCAAACAGAAGTTTGTCATATCCTTAAGGGCTTTTTGGGTACTAACATGAAGCGTACACATAATGTAAGTGCAGGTTTCGGAGAATATCCATGCTACAGGCTCCACTGAGATGTCCTACGTTAGTCACGAGAATCACTCCCTCTCCTGTAATACCTGGGATTATTGCTGATAGGAGCAGTGCCATGAGGAAATAATCTATGGCATTTCATACTAAGGTCGTCATCAAAGCAGAAAGCCTTCACCTTTTTGTAACATAATGATAAGACTGGCTCCCTGAGTACCACGCAAGAAAAAGCGACAGCATGAATATTGACAGAAGGAAGGAAAGGCTGCCTATCTCTGGCTTAGCAGTACATATGTTTTCTAAGCTTCCTTGAAACAGCTTGAGGCTTTGCTTTTGGTGTCTAACTCACCGCATTCCTTAAAAGGTCCTTGCTTACTAGCCAGAAACATTCAGAAACATTGCAAACAATATTCAAAGCGACATTTCCCCTCTGCAGACATTCCTGCCAGCGTCTGGCAGGAGTCTGCCGCTTTGCCGTCTAGGAGAGTGCTGCTTAAGTTCGCAAATGCCAGGCTGAAGAGGTGTATCGGTTAGGTCAGAAGCGTGCCACGGGCCAGGCAAGGGCTCCTGCTGAAGGCCTGAAGCTAGGGTAGCAAGTGGGAATTTTTTCATCCGAGGTGGCATGGTTCCAAAGAGTAACTTCCACACATCGGATGCAGTTGAATTTGCTCCCAGCACTCATCTCAGCAAGTGCTGCTGTCACGAAAGACCTCAACTGTCCTTGTGTGCACACAAGTGCTAATGGCTTCGTGGACGGGCGAGCACGTTCCCCAACCTAATTAAAAGAAAGCTTTTTCTGCCAACTGTTTAGACCTCATAATTCCAGCGCATATAATCAGATTTCAAGACCCTCTGTAGATTAAGCCATCTGGAGTCTGAATCAGGGCAGTCTAGATTTATGTCTGAAAATTAGTCTTACTCATTCCCATCTGCCACAACGGAAAACTGGGAGTCTGTTTGGTGAGGTAAAGTTCTTCCACCTCACTAGAGCAGGTGTTGGGGGGGCAGCACCACATTGCTTTTATCATTAGGATTTTTCACACTGGAGAGAGAAGATAACTACTTGCAGTTTAGGATAGCAGTAGAAAGTATTCCTTTCAACAGGTGACATACCTGTCTATATTCAAGACGGCATGTTAAGAAGCAAAGATCATTATTATTATTCAAAATTATTTATTTTCTAGGAAGACAAATAAAAGAAACTATCAGTACTATAAGCCATGTCCAACTCATGCTCTTACGGAAGATGTTTACCATCTTTCTTGTGTAAACTCCAGCCATTCAGCAATTCTATCCAACCTTCTTCTGCTACAATAATGTCTAAATGTGTTCTAAGTCTTTAAAATAGGATCAATGACTCTGTTATCTAAGCACTTCTTCCCAGAAGGAAGCTGAATGCCTAAACCAGGCAAACAGTAAAATCCGCATTCCCTGGGGCTACCCAGTGAAATCCAAGTAGAGATCAGGATCGAGGGAAGTCATCTGCAGATAGATTCGTCGGGAGAGTTCTGGTCCGATCTGCCGGGAGGTGGCTGTCACGCCGTCCCCGCGGTGCACAGGGATATTAGCCAGCAGGTTTTCCCGCTCCTGCTCCGAGGAGCATTTGCTATAGGCCTGAAAGCAACACAAAGGAACAACGGTATCATCCATTTGCATCCATTGCTCAAAAAAATAATCAAAGCTATGCACCTGTGGCTGCTCTACCCTTTCACAATGTACACTCATTTTTCACCTGGTCTCTCCCCAGATCTCATTTGTGAGCTCACAGGCCAATGCAGAACCAATACTGCTCCCTCAGTAGCCTGCTCTCTAAAGCCAAAGCAATGGCTGTCCAGGAATCAGGTCCTTCACTACTTTACTAAACAGCTCGTACAGAATCGTTGTGTGAAATTTAATACCAATTAAATTATTTCCTCCCATCCTTACATTAGTTGGCTGTCTGCCCACAGTACTCGGTGTTCCCGAGGCATCCTCACCTGGTTCAGAAGCTGAGGAGAAGGGTAGGCAGACACAATAGCCTCAGCCATCTCGAGGCTGACCCGGTTAAATTGTTGTATCTGCCTCTTCCAAACTTCCAGGAGACCCTTTCCGGAACGATCCACCTTCACCCCTCTGCATGACCCCTTCTCTAAGTAGAAAGGGAACTCCATCTTCTCTCGCTCTCGCCTAGGGAGAACAAAGAATGGGAAAGCAAATGAGACAATGAGGCTATGAAGAAAATCCTATTCCTGCATCTGCTGTCACGTAGCCAGAGACAGAGCACCATTTCTCACTCCATGCTGTTATAGATACCATTGGCATCAAAGTAAATGCTAAAAATTTGACCCTATATTCTTTACATGCATTACCAATTTCCTTGTTTAAGACTCAGATTTCCTACTGAAAAAGGAAAAGAAACAGTCCTGTACTTGGGAGCAACCCTGACACAAGCCAACAAGCATACAAAGCGGTAAACAAGAATTCACTTTCTGTTAACCATGATAAAACACTTTTACATTTCATTTTTGACAACATCTCATCTCTTCTCATGGCTGAGAGGTAAAATACAGCAGCTGCTGTGGTAGGAATGCTAGGATTGTGTGAGACTGCACAAGATGGCTTTCTTAGCTATCACTGTGCAACATGCTGCAGTCCTTCCTTATCGATGGAAGCAGCTAAATGGTTCATTCTCAGAAACGTCTCTTAAGGTTACATACTGAAGGAGGAAATCTGGGGCTGTAAGAGCCCAACCCTACTTGCATTCCCTTCCCACTCCTAAACTCAGACTGAGAACAAGAGCTTTACTTGATGTCAAGACTCCAATGTGAAACCAGGGCCTGTCCTCACCCCTCCCCGGGCAGGACACCAGGTCCCAAGAACTAACCCTGCATTGAAGGAGCTGCATTAGCAGCTGCTCTGTGTCGCCTGCTCCTTTAAAAATCATTATACTGATTTTTCGTCGTACTGAGGTGCAGCGCGTACCTGCTATTCCCTCCCAGTAACTGTGACAGCGCAGCCTCTCCAGAGATACGACCAAACCTCATCTGTTTACTCACTTGTATGGTGCTTCAGCTACGGCTTTTGTGAACATAGTGGCAAATTCTCCGAGCTCCTCCCAGCTCTCAAAAAAGCTGACTTGGACTTGTTTGCACAGCTGCAGGTCCACCAAGGCCTGTAAACATAATTGGAAACAACAAATGGAACAATGAATCTTCTCACATCAAACCCCACTCTTGTCTGAAACAAAAAAGGGTCACAACGTCTTGCTACAGGACAAGAACTTCCACTCTCCCCCTTTTGGGAACAGTTAATTTAAGGCACTGAAGTATTTAGGGGCAGCCTGTCTCCTGCCAGTTAATATCAGTTTAGCACCATTTCAGCTGCCGCAGCTCCTCAGTAGCAGGCTGTCATTACACACAGGCCACCCAGCCCAGAGCAGCACCGATGTGCTTTGCCAGCAGGCCACGGAGGGCGAGAGATGCTGACCGAGACTGACATTTTGCCGTCCAGGGTCAAGGTGAATGACACGTCAGTCTGTGGGAGAGCAGGTATGTACCTGAGCAGTGGGGAACTGAACCCAGGGAGCTCTGTCCACAGACACATGGACTAACGAAGGCTGAATCCCCCCATCCAAGAAAGTGTGTGATTGGGTCAAATGTTCAAACAGTGGCAGACAACAAGAGATGATGGCTGCATGCCAGTTTTAAAGGTACTCACTTCTTCCACATCCATTCTCGTTATCTCCAGGCCAGAATCCTTAGCTTTCTTTTTTCTCCGTTTCCCCTGTTCCTCTTCTTGGTTTCCACTTGCTGCTGCCTGTCGCAGTCTCTTTTTTGACTGAACTCTGAGAGACCTAAGAAAAGTAAAGTAAGACTAGAGTTCATGCTCTTCCCTAGGTATTTCCCATTGCTCACTGTGGTGACAGGCCGGATGGACCTTTGCTTCTGTTTCTATAAAACAAATAGCGGAGCAGTTCCGGGTGGGAATACCTCTTATGCTCCAGTCTTTGCTAGAAGGACTTAATGTAAACACTTATGGTATTTTTCAAGGCCAGAGACAATATAGAAATATCTGGAGGGAAAAAAGTTTAACCTGAAATAATTTTCTACTTCAACAACTGCCAGTGCCAGAATTTTCCCAGGCATTTTCTCCATCACATGAGCTACATAGCTCTGTAGGGTCTCCGCCTGTCCTTCTGTACAGCCCTGGACCTCCTGCAAAGATCAATGGAAAAAAGGAGTTAAATCACTCTGAGTTACACATCCAAGCACAGCAACCTATGGCTCTGATTCTGCAGCTGGGTCTGCAGATGAAAAAGTCTGTTCATGTAGCTCTTCAGGGGCAAGCAGGCAATACTTGATCTGGTATAAAGTTATGGCAGAAAGAAATTAAACAAAAATTTAAAAAAAAAAATCCCGCTTGATCTGACAAAGTTACCTCTTCAAAATCTGTGAAAAATTGTAACTTGGAAAGAAAGCTTGTCAGAACTTTGCATTATACAGCCCTAGTGGGTTTGATCCATTAATGGCTTCTAAAACCAGATTTCTGGTTTACTGGAACCATAGCTCCATCCCACATGAAAACCTTCCTGCCATGAAGACAGATGACAAACACCACCCCTACAGCAAGGCATGTTCAAAAGTACGAAGTCATAAGCACTCTCACTTGTTTGTAGTTGTGAACCATGGACAAAAACTCCTCCAAGTGAAGCAGAACCAGGACATTTGGTTCTTCTGTCCATTCATCTCTTTCTCCCATCTGTCCAGATATGAAAACAAACAGTCTGTTTATAATTCATTCAAACCGGTGTTCCCACTCAGACCTCTGAGGCAGGGAGAAGATTAGAGGGCATTTACTTGGGTTGCTAAATACCATTACTAATGAGTACAAATAAAAGAGGAAGAAAAGGGTAAGAACATGGAGATTTTGTTCCCTCACCTGAGATGACACAGTCTGTCTCCTCCAGGTGATGCTGCAAGGAACAGCCTGACTCTCAACCACACAGGAATAATTCGCAGCCTGCAAAGCACTAAGGATCTGTCCACCGCCTTCTACCTGTAAGAGAACTGCATTCGGGGCATGGGTCAAGCCTCCACAGCAAGAGCTGACAGTCAGTACAGGGCAGATGCAGGCTGTGAGGACAAGTACCTGGATCTAGCACCACTGTTATGTATTTCTGGCACTCCCCTGGTCGCTGAGCTTTCAGCATCTTGGCAAGGGCCCTCTTCCTCTCTTTTTCCTGCTCCTGCTGCCTCCTCCGTGCTTCTCGCTCCTTCCTCCTCTGCCACGCAGCCTGGCAGATTGCCTCCCTTTCCTTCTGACTATATTTTCGCTTCTTGGGAGGGGGGGATGTTTCTGGGCTGGCTCTGCTTTCCAGGGCCCTATTAGGCTGCTCTGCAGAGTCAGACTGAGAGGCTGGCAGCGGACACGAAGGGGGTCTCTCAACACCACGCATGCCACTTTGGCTGCCACAAGACACTTCTCCAGGCGACACCAGGGCTTCCTGCGGCCCTCCGCTGCCAGGTGCCAACAGGTCACCGCTAGCACAAAGGCCAGCTCCCCCTGCTGCATCCCCACAGCCCGACTGGCGGGGCTCAAAAGCCTCCTCCCTCTTTGCTTCCGCCCTCCTCTTGATCCTCTCGGGCAGAGGGACGACCTCCACCTCCTCCTCCTCCTCCTCCTCGCTCTCACTGCTCACCACCACAAGCACCCCCGCCGCCCTCCCCGGTTTGGGAGCGGGGGACGAGGACCGCCGGTGGTCCAACCCGCCGGGCGGTGGCGGCGGCGATGGCGAGGGCTGCAGCAGGGAGGCTAAGGTGGGCAGCTCTTCCTCATCGCTGTCCTCAGACCTCGGCTCGCTCTCCGCCATCCCGCTTTCCCCTGAGGTAAAGCCCCGGGCGCCTGGGGGAAGAGCGCGACCGGCGCCCGCTGAGGGGAAGCTCGCGCGAGTGGCGGTTGGTGCGAACGCGCGCGCGGCTGGCGGCGGTTGGTCCGAACGCGCGCGCACGCGCGCGTTCGGACCAACCGCCGCCAGCCGCGCGCCCCCCGCCTCCGCCCTCCCACCGGAAGAGGAAGAGGAGGTGTCGCTAGGGAAAATGGCGACGCTGCGGCGGCTGTGTGAGTGAGGGGGTTACCCCCCACCTCCAGCTTCACCCCCTCCGCGGGGTAGGGAGGGGGTTTGGGCGTGGGGCGGTGAGGCTGAGCTGGGGAAGGGGGTGCTCCGGGACAGATCGCTGCTGGTAGCTCGGGGTCGAGGCATTCGCCTTTACCTCAGGCAGCGGCTCGGCTGAGGCGGTGCTGTGGTGAAGTGGGAAGGTTTCAGGCCCTGGCGCTACCGCATCGCGGGGTCATTCATGCGGGAAGGGGCCTCAGGTGGTTTGTAGTGCAACCTGCTGAAAGCAGGGTCAGCTCTGAGGTGGGGTAGAGGTGCTGGAGGTTTCATCCCTTCTGGCCTCGAAAATCTCCAGGGAGGGGGACTGCACAACCTCTCTGTGCTGCTGCCTGGCTGCCCTCGTGGTGAAAGAAATCATCTTTGGAAAAACGGTATTCATGTGCGCTAGGTAGAGACCAAACAGCGAGAGGTGCTGCTCTTTCCTTGCACAGTGCCATGGTCAGGAGGCTTTAAAAAAATCCCTTTTTTTAATCTAGAAGTGTTACAGGTGGAAATATCCTCGTGGTTTCTTCAGTGGGACATCAGAACTGTGAAGTTTGTGACTTCAGTCAAGTTAAAAACTCTGTCTCAGTCTTCTCTAGATAACCACTTTACCCCGCATGTCTGATGCTTTGAGGTTCATTTTTTTTGTTAGCAAGACAATGTTGTTTTCATGCAACACCAAATGTAACCCTGGAATCAACCTGTTGGAGTTTTTTTTGATAAAAGTTAGTTGGACTATAACTTTGTAGAATTTGTGTATATGAAACTGTAACTCTCATTCATCTTCGACTACTTCCCTGTAGTTTGTCAAGTTTCAGATCCTTTCCTTTACTTAGTGGGTAAGCTCCTGAAATTAATGGTTCTTTGTAGAGCAACTTCCCTTTTCCCAACAATATTTCTAGCTCATTGAGTATCTATGATAATTTAATTAAGATTAAATTAATCCAGTGGTTTTACTCAGGATAAGAAAAGAAGAATGTTATGATAACCACTCTTCCGTACTAACCTGCTGCTTAAGAGGTTGAATAGAGAGATTCAGAAAAATTGGATTTGCCTGCTAACTGCATGAAAGGAGGTACTGAAGAGATTTTTAAAAAGAATTAATTATATCTCAATAACTTTTTTACAGAGAGTTCACTAGAGGGTCAGCTTTCTTGATAAGAAAATCAGTGGTTTTCTGTCAGTGTCTTGTTTGTTTGTTTATGGAAGAAGTTTGTGGTGTGAATAATATTTTGTGTTCTAGAGACAATCAGTGTCTGTAACAACTGATTTTTTTTTTTCTGACTTGTCCTGATCATAACTCAAAGATTTGCACAAAGTGTTTCAATTAGTATGTTCAGCATAGCAATTCTATATATGCTTATATATTGTCCTGAACTGGAGTCTTCTCATCTGTCAGATTTCGAAATATTACTCCGTAAGTAAATGCCATTTGATCAAAGGGGAAACTGAAACAGAGATCACAACTTGTCTTTTCTCAAAGCAATATAAGGCCAATCCATAGCGACCGGTAACTTCTGTACTTCACTGTACAAGGCTTTGCTGAAACATGAATTTGTACCTGTCCTTTGACATCGTTGCTGAGAGTTTTATTCCTCCCTGGGCCGCAGCAGTTCTTGAGATGTGGCCTCTTTGCAGGGGACTTAGGCCGTGGTGGTGTAATTATGGTTTATCTTGGAAGTATTTTTTTTTTTCCCCTCAGACCTTTCTTTTGCCTTTAGTTTTAAAGTCTGTGTTAACTGACATGCTTTAAATCTGAAAAAAGAAAGCATGTGTAATAGTTCTTTTTCAGCTGACATTGTTGTTTTTCTTGTTCCAAACCTAGTTCTAACTACTCCACAAACGAGCCTGGTTGCTGTCAGATACGCTTCTAAGAAAACTGGGGGCAGCTCAAAAAATTTAGGTGGCCGCAGCCCTGGGAAGCGCTACGGATTCAAAAAAGTAGAAGGTAGGTCTGAGTATCTGCTGAGTCTTATTTGCATTTCATTGGATGCTTCACAGCTTCTCCCCTGGTACAGGTGTCAGTTGTTGAGCATTTCAGTAGGAGGTGGCCAGGGTGCTCTTCCAAGACAAAGGAAAAGGGAGGTTCAGTGGAACCTTGTGATCAAGGGCAGCCGGCGGGAGGGCAGGGTGAGTCAGCCTCCCATCCAGATGGGCCCATGAGCAGCCAGCCGAAATTGCCTACAGAAAATGTATTTTGATTCTAACTTTGCCTCTCTGGAGTGCCTGGGAGGAGGGTACGCTGTGGGACACCTAATAACTTAAGTGCACTTACCCCCCATACTGTGTTGAAAAGCTGGGCATTTTAGATGTTTACAAAGGGGAGAATTATGAGGCTTAGCAGAAGCCAAAGTACAGATTCTTGCAGCTGAGTGCTGAATAATTATTAGCTTTGCTGATGAAAACATTGATGTAAAAGGTAATAAAACAAATGCCTTGTACCCTAGAAGTAATCTTTGCAAAGACTAGAATTGCTTTTTGCCATTGTATATCAATTGCCCTTTATTTCCTGCTAACAGCATTTTTGTTGAGATGCTTTTAGCATTTGAAGTAATTTTTCCTTAGAAAATTCCCACAGAAAGGTGGGTTTTGTAAGTCCTGGAACCATTTGTGTTCTGCCAGGGCTTCGGGGAGCTCTGTTTCTCTGCAGTCTGACTCTGTCACTCTGTTGCAGGTGCATTCGTGCACGCAGGCAACACTTTGGCTACGCAGCGGTTGATACGCTGGCATCCAGGGGCTCATGTAAGTTGCTTTTCTGTCTCTTCCTTGGTTCTTGGAGAACAGCAGCCTGCAACTGAGTCCTGTACTCAGTGCCTCCTCTCTTTCAAGCTCATTCTTAATGCTCTTCCCTATATTCTGTATAATCCTGAAATTGGCTTTCATTACCTGGTATTTCTTTGTCACAGAGCCTGCTCAGAGTCACACCTGCACCCGTGTGACTGAGGAAAGGGCTGAAAGTTCTGGGTGTCCCCAAACACTTTGTAATCTAACTGGGTTCTCATGCTTCAGGGTGGAATCGGTAGCTCCTCCCTTGTAATGAGCACCATTGCATACTGATTGCTGGAAGCAAATAGTGTGGTTTTCTTTTATTTTAAAATACGAAGCAACAGATGCTGTTGAAGCCAGGATATCAAAACAAGGCAGACCAATGATCAGATCTGCTTTAGTGGTGGACCTCCAGCCTTTCCTTTCTAATGCTTCTCATTCTCTGCCAGGTGGGGATGGGCCGTAACAAGACACTCTACGCCCTGGAGGACGGGATCGTGAGATACACCAAAGAGGTCTACATACCTCCGCCCCGCAGCAGCGAGAGCAGGGAAGTGATCTGTCGTCTACCCAAAGGAGCAGTTCTTTATAAAACCTTTATCAATGTTATCCCTACCACAGAAGTAGGAAGCTTTAAACTGGTCACCATGCTCTGAGCCTCCTGCATCATGTAGGGACAGATGGGAAGGAGCGGCTGGGACAGACTGGCATCCGAGGACAGGAATATTCTAGCTCTGAAGATACCAGTTTAAGACTTTGTTTTCTTGCTCCTAAAGCACACGTGGTCAGTGTTCAGGCACTGGGATCACCTGCTGGCATTTGTAGGAGTGTTTAATAAACGCTATGGGGCTGCTGAAGGTCTTGGCTATTCACAGAATGTGTTACTTATGTTCATTTAGTATTGAGCTGCCTTCCTCTGGAGAGCCTGTTCTGTGGTGCCACTGGATGAGTTCTCTCTACAATCACTCTTATGTTGGTATTTGTACCACTAATAATTCCCTCTATTTTTACTAATTTTTAGACATTACCATTACATTTTTATCTTAATTCAAAATACTGCAGAAGAGGACAGATCCTTTTCCACTTGCACCTAACTCTGCATCCCAGGAGGCTAGATTTTTCCCTCTAACTCACCTCAATGATTAACTCATATCTGAAAGTGTTCCATTTACTAGCCAATAAATGGAGGCAAGTTCACACTCGTTAAGCGAACTCATGACTAATTTCAGAGTGCCTGGTAAGATGCACAAGTCTGGGGTGGTATTTGATGCTCAGGGGCTGGAGGTGTACCATAAAGCCATAATCCAGAAGACTTAGCCTTTTGTCTTCCCTGAGTCATTCCATGACATTTCTGAGCTTACGTTGCTCAAAAGAAAGGAGCCCAAATGCCCTGTGGCCAAACTGATCTCATTTTTATCTACAGGTTTGTAAACAATTTGAAATGCTGGCTCTGCAGTAGAAAACAGGTTATCAAAATTGGTGGTATAAGGACACCAGAGTTGACGTTATTAGATTGTCTGCTCTGCAGAAGATGACTAGGTAAAGTGGGTCAGCCATACATGTCCACCTTCGCTTTACATTCTTCATGGAGACCACCAGCTATTTTGTACACGCTTCTCCTGTCCTTTCCCAGCTTGTGTATCCAGTCACACAGTTCATCTCAGTGGTTGGTATTTGCATACCACAGGTGACACAACCCCTGGCGCCTCTCCAAATATATCTGAAGTCCGTACAAAATTGCTCTCAGTCGCAGATGACCGTTGGTGTGAGAGCACACAGCAGTGCTCTGATGCAGATTTGTTCTTCTGCTCACAGGTGAGGATTCCCACCCGGTATCCAATACACCAATAAAGTAAAACATTTTACAACCTAAGAAGTAAGTGAAGTAGCACAACACAACTGCTGTCCAAGGATCTGATCCTTGGCACGCCGGGCAGTGCTTGCCTCAGAGTGGTGTGACAACACCAGCTGCCTGGAGGAGCTCTGGCTGAGCAGACCTTCACCTTGGCTTTGCCGCCTGCGTAGAAGCAAGCAGCTGGTCCGTCGCCTTTGGCAACAGTACGTTTGCCAGAGAAGAGCGGGCAGACGTCCCTGGTCGCTCCGCTCAGAGCGCGATACCTGGCGGTGGCTCCGTGGTTGTCCTTGTGCTGCAGGAGGGACGTCTCCGCTGGCTGGGTCTGACTTGCCTGTGTCTCGGCTGATTGCGAATCTGGGTGGAGGTCTGAGGTTCGGCCGCTCCCTGCGGACCAGAACGATGTCACAGGCACTTCCGTTGCTGACACCACGGGAAGAAGCAGTACGTGGAGGCCGAGGCCTTACACGTCTGTGTTTCGCTGAGTTTGGTAGCTGAGAGGGGCTTGGAAAGGGTCTGGCACACCACGTCTGTCCAAGGTCTCTGAGCTTATTACTGTTCCTGAGAAAGCTGGAGGATGCCTCAGAGCATGCTCGTAGGGAGGTGGCATCTATTGAGGAGAGAGGAAGAGCATTACAGCTGATCAGAAATAACCAGGAGATTATCCCACCTCTTCTTACAGAGCGGATGACACAGCTCACAACCACCACCAGCCTGAAATTAAATTCCTGTGGTTCTCAGAGCAGCGAGCTGCTGGCTAGATGAACACCTGGAAAATGAGCACTTAGTACCAGGTTGCAAGACAGCAGGGCAGAAATCCACTGGAGAGGCACATTCCACCCGCTCCCCCCTCACTTGGTCTATGCCAGGTTCCTGCTCTTCCCTGTCCCCCTTCAAGGAAAGACTTGACTTCTGTTAAAACGGGACTGTTCACATTCCTTTGATCAAGGATCAATTACTGGGATTTATACAATCGCCTTCAAATCATACTTTCTACCCAGGTTTTGTCAGCCAGCACAGCAGCAGGGAAGCACCTCCAGGCTGTTGTTACATTTATTTTGGCAGAGCTGGGCTAGCTTTGTCCCCATAACGAGTGATGGGAGTGGCACAGGAATGTTGTAGAAGAGCTCCCTTTGCAGCTCCTCAACTACTCATCCTTGGGGCTTTACTCTCCTGTGCCCTCAGTGCTTCAGTTTCGGGGCAGGTATCATTAGTTACAGCCCCAAACACTGAGCAGCAAATGCTGACTATGTCAAACTTTATGGTGCAGCTTTAAGAGCCCAAAATCCAGGTAAATCAGTGAACCTTTAGTGCTTTACTCAGGGTTTCAAATGTTTCTGTTCTGCTTTAGTCAATGAGGTCTCCTTGTTCAACAGGAGTCTCTTGGGCCGCTGCCTCGGGACCTACTTGGCAGATGCACTCGCTTTTCTCTGTTTTATTGCAGGAGTGCAAATCTTAAATGTTGTAACAGGCAAAGCCTCCTGCTCATAAATGTGCCATAAACACTTCAAGGTAATAGCGAGGGGCCTCCCAAAGGTGTCCTGCAGGGAGAAGGGAGCAAGAAACTGTGGAAGCCTTACAGATCTAAAAATAACATTCCCAGCTTGGACTTGTACCGAGCAGATGATCCGAAGGGCCTGCCCTTTCATCAGCAGCTCTGCCCTGCCTCCTGGCACAGGCATTTCTGCCAACACACCGGGAGAAATCGATCATTAACCGGCACGATGTACACAGAAGGAGCCTCCTGGTACACGTCGTGCCCGTCCCAGAGATAAAGGCTATCAGAGAAAGGCAATTGCAGAGAACAGAGACCTTGGCTACTGCAAATCGCTGAAGCAAGACCCAGATACAGACCAGAGCGGGGACTGCCCTGGGGCCTCTGCCAGCACCCTCGTGCAGCGGAGGGAGAGCTCACCTCCTGGGAAGGCTCTCCCCACAGCCCAAACCTCTCGGCAATCATCTGGTGGATTTCCCGCTGGCGATCTTTCTTCCGCACGCTCTCGTAGCTCGGCAAGCGGGGCTGCTCCCAGGAAGGGAGCCGGTAGCTGCTGGGGGGTCCGACGCAGAACAGCTCGTCCCCCTAGAAATGCCCAGCCCAGAAGAGAAAGGTCAGCGCAGCGGCTCTCTGCTGGAAGTTCACAGCCTGGTGCCACCTCGAGTTACTTCAGGGTTCAAAGTTGTGGGTGCCCTGCCTTGAACCCCGAGAGGGGAAATCCTCCCTCCCAGGGGGTAATTACACCATGACCTGCTTGGCAAAGCCCAAGCCCCAAGGGATCTGCCTGGCACTTCACACCCAAACACCTCAGGGCACCGTGGTGTCCTCTGCAGTATCCCTGCCCCCCCCCCCCCCCGCCCCCCCCGGTTTTTATATACAGGCAGCACTTCCCAAAGTTGCTCCTGCTGTCCAGCACCTCGCCATGCCCCAGGAGCTCCCCAGGTCCCCATAACCACAGTCTCTTCCCAAGCTCATCAGGATCTTTGCTCCCGTTTGCCCCCCAGCTCCCGTCAGGGACCCAGCCGTCACCTGCACGCCAGGATTGTCGGCAGCGCTCTCCAGCCGCGACGCTCCGCACTGGGGGCCCACCAGCCGCTGGCTGCTGCTGAAGTAGGGCGGGGGGCAGTCCTGTAACAAGGGGTCAGAGAGGACGTGAGCAAAGCCAAAATCCCTCACATCCTGCCTGGCAGCGAGCGGAGCTCAGCCAGCTCAGACAGGACAGCCTGGGCAGTGGGACTCTGGGCAGGGGGGAGAGCCGCTACCTCTGCCCATTTGGCTCACGTGGCTCTCGCTGCTGGCAGCCAACCTCTGCCTGCCTGTTTACCCACGCTGACAGCTCGGGCACATCCTCACCGGGCAGCGCAGGGCCCGAGCCAGCTGGCACCGCTATGCAGTGCAGCCGGAGGGATGGCAGCCTGCGTCCAGGGCAGGGTTTCATTCAGACTCTGAACCGTCTCTTTCCAGGGACAATAAAAAAAACAACTGAACTATTCCGCTAGTGTAGATAAGAGCTCCGTGCCATGTTCAGGGTTACAGAATTTGTAAAGGCTTATCTACCGAGGTAGTAATTTCAGGATAATGTAGCAAGCAAATCTGCAGAGCAATAGTTGTTCTGTTCCCGAGTGGTCTTGCTCCAGTTAAACTCGATTCCCTGTCAAGGTGTTGAGCAACAGCAGAGATCCCTCTCGCGGAGAGCAGCCCCTTGAGCCAGAGCCAGGACTCGAGCTGTGGGCCGGTCCTCGCTCTCAGAAAAGCCCCATCCCTGCCAGCAGAAAACAGTCCAGAGACTCCCAGAGCAACCAGGGGTTCCCAGGGGTTCGCAGGGGGGACTACGAATGACAGATTTACTTTTGCTCTTAACAACCGAGGAACCGTTTGTCTCGGCCCTACGGCGCAATTACAGAAGCTGCAGGAAGCTAGGCTGGCTGGGGGTGCAACTATTGTTTTAATAACTGATTAGCAAAACCAGCATAACCAGCGCAACTACACCTGCTGGAAAGCTGCCTCAGAACACTACAACCGCTTCACTTTTTCTGATGGGAATACATCCTGTATACGTTCCCTTTCCATATATAGTTCTTCGCATCCACATCCATCTGTCCACACAGCCCTTCGCTAAAGGCAAGATGCCTTCTCCTTTAACCACCCACCCAAGAGCCAGGCCCCAGCACAGCGAAGGCTCTGCAGCTCACGGCACATCCCGCACAGCCTCGGGGAGCAGCTCTGCAGGGCGAGGAGTGTGGCGTCTGAGCCCTCTCCCCCACGCGTGCCACGGGCAGGGAGCGGGGAGGAAGAGGAAGAGGGGGGAATGGAGCAGATGCAGCAGAGCGGGCAGGGGACACCAGCAGCGCAGCCCATTCCCACTGTGATTTCTGCTGGGGACCGCCCAGCCTGCGCTGGACTATTAAATTTGTCTTTCATGGCACAAGTCTCTCCGTCCCCTGCTAGCCGAGGCTGGACGTCCCCTCTTCTCCCAGGGACTCTGCAGCGGTACCCGCAGCCCTCCCCTGAGCAGCCATCCCTGCGGCCTTTGGAAGCCGAGCTTTCCCCAAGCAGCCACCGTCACAAAGGCAGCGCTGGCTGAACACGCTGCTCTTTTTCCATCGCCAGCTTTCCCACTTGAAAGCCAGCCCCAGGAAATTACAGATGCAAGTGAAAGGGCTTTGTCTCTCGCTGCTCCGCGCCTGGGAGCCGTGCACAAGAGAGCCAGCTGCCGGGGCTGCGAGCGCTGGCGAGCGGCATTGTCTGCCTGCGCCCTGAGCTTCCAGCCCCCTTCCCTGCTGGGCCCCTTCGCTGCAAAACAGATCCTGGCCCCGCACGCAGCTGTGCCGGGGGAGGAGGGCACCCCTCCCGAGCTGCGTGGGGAGCTGGGGAACCTGCTCATCTCCGGTCTCGGAGGTACTACCCGCAGCGGCACAGCCAGGCAGGGTTGGGTGGATGGATCTCTGGGGTAGGGCAGGAACGAGCAAGCAGGAGGCAGAGGCGCTGCTCGGAGGTCCCACGGCCATCAGCGAGCCCGACCAGGCTGCAGGAGGGGAGCCCGGCGATGCAGCCTCGCAGAGCCCAGCACAAGGGAACGGGAGCTCGGGGGGCAGCCGGGGACTGGCAGGCAGGAGGAGGAGAGGGAGGACACTCACATACTGGCTGGGGGTCTGGAAGAAGCGGCAGGAGCAGAGGAACTGGCAGCACATGGGGTCCCGGTGGTACAGGAGCAGCAGCAGGATGAGGATGGCCACGATGAAGACAGAGGTGGACACCGCTGCCAGGGGAAGGGAGAAGAGGCGAATGAGCCAGTGGCCCGCTGGGTCCGTGGGCCTCCCTGCCGCCAACCCCCTTCGCCCTCCGGGTGCCTCGGCAAAGAGCGGCTTGGGAAAGCCGCAGAGAAGCCGGGTTCGCCTGCTGCCCGCCCCGAGGACGCCGAAAGCCCCGCTGTGCCCCACTCCTCGCTCTCCCCACGAGACCCGGGACAAGCCGCAGCGCCGGAGGGGCTCAGCCGCGTCCCGGACCCAAACCCACGCCCGGGCCCCTGCAGCAGGGACCGGCCCCCGCGCAGACCGCGGCCCCGGCACCCCCGCGCCCCCCCGCCCGGGGCCGGGGCTCTCGGCTCACACTCAGCTCCTCGGCAGGGGGCCGGCTCGCCAGCGCTCCGGCGTTCCGGGAACCCGCGGCTCCCCCCAGCCCACGCTCTGCTCCGCGGAGCCCACCCGGCACCGCCAACCCCTCCCGCCGCTCCGCTCCGCTCCCCCGCCCCGGGAGCCCCGGAGAAGGACCGGGGCTGCAGCGACCGCTCCCCCGGGCCGCCCCTGGGGCGGGGGGAGCCGTCTCGCCGGCACAGCCCCGAGGCCACCCCGGGAGGCAACGGCGGAGGCTGATCCCGCACGGCGGCCGCCCCCGCCCAGCCCCGCTCCCGGCTCCGCCGGGGCCCCCGCCCGCCACTCACTCGCGGCGATGACGATGGCCAGGACGTTGCTGTCCATGGCCGCGCCGGCGGCCGCCGTGTGCGCCGAGGCCTCGCTGGGCTGCGCCATCCCGCCGGCAGCCCCGGCCCGCCGCCCGCCGCCCGCTGCCCGCGCCCCGGGGGCGGGGCCGGGAGGGGCGGGGCGGGGCCGGGAGGGGCGGGGCCGGACGCACGACGCGGCACGGGCAGCGGCCCCGCCCCGCCGGCCCCCATTGGCCGCTGCGCCGCCCCCCGCAGGCCCCCATTGGCCGCCGCGCCGCCCCCCGCAGGCCCCCATTGGCCGCCGCGCCGCCCCCCGCAGGCCCCCATTGGCCGCCGCGCCGCCCCCCGCAGGCCCCCATTGGCCGCCAGCGGGACTGGCTACAGTCGCCGGATAGAACGCCGTGCCGGCGGTTGCCATGGCGACGCGGCGGGGCGGGCACAGCCGCGCTGCAAACGCGGCCCCGATCCGCGCCCGCGCTCTCCCGGCCGGGGCGGAGGGAGGGGGACGGGCCCCCGTCCTCTCCCCTCCGGAGACAAGCGGCCCCCGGCGGAGGCACGCCCAGGCCAACCCAGCTCGCCCGCGGGTGCGCCAGCCCCACGCGGCCCCGTGCCGGGGTTACCGGAGCGCCGCTGCCCGCACGACTCCGGCCGAGCAGCAGCCGGGAGCCGCGGCCAGGCCGGGTGTCGCTCCCTGGCCCCGCAGGGCGCTGCCCGGGCTCGGCTCAGCGGGCAGGGAACGGCCCCAGCGCTGCCGCCGCTCCTGGGGAGGGAAAGCTGGGCTGCGGGAGGCGCCCAGCCCGCGCCCTCCGCTCCAGCCCCGCAGGCACCGGGAGCTGCTCGCTCGTTAACGTTGTAACGCAACGCCGGGTAACGCGCCCAGGCGGGACCCGCAGGGCGCCGGCTGCCAGGGCTGCCCGCTGCACGGAAACCCAGCAGGCAGCTCGCACTGCCCGGCGGCTGAAAGCCGGGGCCGCCGCCGGGCTCCAGCCCCCAGCTCCGGCCACGGGCTGAGAAAAACCGACAGCTCGGTTCCGAGCCGCCCAGCCCCACCCCAGCACCCCCTGCCCTGGCACCCAGGACGGACTTACACCCTCAGCAGCACGGCAAGTGGAGCAGCAGCCCCTCCGAAGCCTTTCTGAAACCCAGCGGCTCCCCTTGCCGCACACGCTTCAAAAACCCAACACACGGCACGGTAGAGATACAGGTGTATTTGCGGTGATGTTGCATATTTAAGACAACTTTACATAATGCTTCCGAGACGAGAGTTTTGGTGTCCACCCCTGCAGCGGGGCCAGGCCCTGCACAGCCCCTCTCGCCCCACGTCCCCCCCCAGGCCCCGGGGCGCCCTGCGAGGCAGCAGGAGCAGGAGAGGTGGGTTGGGGTGCCGGCAGGTACCTGCCCTCGCACACCAAGGGCTCCATCTCCCCTCAGCGCGAGAAGGAGCCCGCTTCACGACACGCCTCTTGCAGCACCAGCATCCTTAACCCGTGGAGACCAGGAGCACGGGCCCCAGCAGGTGGGGAAGCCCTGGGCGTTGGAGGAAGGCAAAGGATGGCATGGATCTTTGGAGACAGCAAAACCCAACTGGCCGAGCCCGGAGCCACTGGCTCCTGCTGACCCTGCCTCGAGCAGAGGGGCCGGGCCAGCCTCCAGCGAGCCCCAGCAGCTCCCCTGCCCAGGGCAATACCCCTTCCCAGCCTGCACGCCAGCTCCCGCTGCAGTCCCGCACGGCACACGCGAAGCGTCTTCCCTGCGTGAAAGCCAAACCCAGCCAGACTCTTCCACACAGCGTCGGTCTTCGAGAAAGGAACGTCGCAGGCAGTCCCCGAGCCTGGGAGGACGGCAGGGAAAGGGGATGCTCCGCTGCGGGATGGGGAAGCAGGAACAACGGAGAGCGGAAGGAGCCGGCTGGACCTCGTCTCGCCTCTTTGCTTTTTGGCCAGGGAAGCACAGCAGATCCCGGGAGCTTCTGCTGAGCCGGGAGAAAAGAAAAGGCTGGGCCAAGGGGCCGTGGCACAGGGCAGCCCTCCGGGCGCAGCAAGCCACCGTCTCATCTGCAGCAGGACGTCAGCCCCGTGGATGGCGTTTTGGCAGGGGACCGGGGCGTCCCTTTGCTGAAGCAGACATGGAGGCAGCAGGGGCTACAGCGGCTTGTTGGACTTGAACCGAGCGCTCCCCCGCTCACCGTCACACAACACACACCGGCAGCTCCAAACGTTTGGCACAGTCGGGCAGCTGCCTTGGGGGGCAGGCAGCACCCCACAACCAACCCTGCCCGACGGGCAGGAGGGTGCGGTTCCCCAGCAGCCCCCAGCAGGACATGGGGAAACAGCAAAACAAGAATAGTAACAACAACAATACTAATACTAATAATAAAAAAAAAATGTAAACGACCCAGCACCCTGTCCTTGTAGGACACCCAAGAGAACAAGGTATGTTACAGTCTGAGGGGAGATGGAGACACAAGGACTTCCCGGCCAACACGGGGTCTCGTCTCTATTGCACTTTGCATCATATATATTTCTATATATATATTTATAAAAATACAAACTAAAGGGCTGGGGAGGAGGGGATGAGATGCAAAACCCTGGGCCAGCAGGAGCTCCATGCACAGGGTAGGCTTTGACCCATTCTGCTTCTGCCTGTGCCTGGAGCCCCCCACCAGCCCTCCCGGGGGGCAGCCAGCAGCGCAGGGCCTGATCCTGCAGAGACCCAGCCCGGGGCTGGGCAGGGTGCTGAGCTGGTCCAGAGCCTGCCCAGCTGCCAGCCCTCCCCTCCTCCGCCATCACCCCTTCCCGAGGCTCCGAGGCCTACAGTCACAAACACGCAGCTCTTCCCAGCTGCCAGCGCCGTCCGTGCCCCCGCAGTGATGGACGCCCCGGCACGCTCCTCCCGGACAGCCAGCACCCGCTGCTGGGGGAGGTGGGCAAGACTGACCTCACACCTCCATCTCTGCCCAAAATACCCCACAGAAGAAAGCTTTCCCCTGCCCGGAGGCTCCCATTCTCTCTTCCTCGAGTGACTATGGTGCAAATCGCACGGGGTGATGTAGTCCGGAGCCCCCCCCCACGCCAGTGACGGAGGATGCTCCTCGCTCCCAAGGCCGCCCCCCCGGCTGCTCCTGCTACCTCAGCCGCCCATCAGGTTTGACGGGCCCCAGTTCTGATTTGGGGTCCGGGGAGAGGGAGCTCCAGGAGGTTTTGCTGCAGGTCTCCAGGGAAGCACAGGCGGAGGGGCTGCCGACGCAGACGTCCGCCACAGACCAGAAGGCGCTGATGGCACCATCTGCCCAGTCCTCCAGTGCCTTGCCCGTCAGCTGCGCCTTCCGCACCGCGTCCTCCTCCGCCTCCTCGGAGCGCGGCAGGTTGAGGATCCCCCCCAGGCCCTGGAAGCTCTGCTCCGTGTACTCGTTGCGGGGGGGCCCGCCGTGCAGCCAGTTGCTGTCGTCTGGGCAGGACAGGGAGAGAAGAGAGAGGGGATCAGCAGCACAGCGACATGCCGGCACCCTGCCCTCCCTACTGCCACCCTCCCGGCAGGGCTCAGCACCCTGTCCCCTTTGCAACCCCAGCCCTCCACCGCCCAAGGAGGGAGGTGCTGCTGCAGGACTTAGGGATGGATCCGACCTACAAACGGGCCCTCCACAGCTGCCTGCAGGCCTGGTTTGAGGACTCACATGGGCGAGGGGACAGCAGTGGGAAGGATGGCTCCTGCCTTGTGTCCTGGTTTTGGCTGGGATAGAGTTAATTTTCTTCCTAGTAGCTGGCATAGTGCTGTGTTTTGGATGTAGTATGAGAAGAATGTTGATAACACACTGATGTTTTAGTTGTTGCTAAGTACTGCTTATGCTAGTCAAGGACTTTTCAGCTTCCCATGCTCTGCCAGGTGCACAGGAAGCTGGGAGGGGGCACAGCCAGGACAGTTGATCCAAACTGACCAAAGGGCTATTCCATACCATATGATGTCATGCTCAGTATAGAAACTGGGGGGAGTTGGCCGGGGGGCAGCGATCGCTGCTCAGGAACTGGCTGGGCGTCAGTCGGCAGGTGGTGAGCAACTGCATGGCGCATCACTTGCTTTGTATATTATTATTATTATATTATTATCATTACTATTTTACTTTATTTCAATTATTAAACTGTTCTTATCTCAACCCAGGAGTTTTTCTCACTCTTTCCTCCGATTCTCTCCCCCATCCCATCGGGGCAGGGGGAGTGAGTGAGCGGCTGCATGGTGCTCAGTTGCTGGCTGGGGCTAAACCATGACACCTTGTCATCAGCTACGGTCCAGAGAGGCCAGCACCAGGGAAGCGCCTTGGACTGCCTGCAGGGAGACCCACCCCCCAGCCCCAAACTCCAGAGCATCCTCACCTTTCCTGAGAGGCTGCTTGTGGTTGAAGGTCTGGGGCACCACCAGGAACTGGTTCTCCCCCAGGGGCTCCCAAAACTGGAGGAGGCGGATGGTCCAGACACCGGGGCGCAGGGGCCGATTGAGGGGGGGCTTGTACTGGGTGAACTCTGCCTCAGCATCCACCGTGATGTCGTAGGAGGTGGCAATGACATAGGTGGGGTCGATCCACACCACCGTTGCTGTGAGGTTGGGGCCCCGCGACCACTTCTGCATGGCCACCGGCTCGTCAAAAGGCCCCATCAAGCCTCCAAAATTGCGGAAGAGCCTTTCCTTGGGATCCCACTCTGTGCCCACCTGGAATGACAGGAGGCACAAGCAGTGGGACACTGGGCAAGGAGATGCCATCATCTCAGGTTTTGTGCTTCACTTCCCCGAACCAGGGAAGGCATAAACTTTGGAGCCCAAAGCAATGCACACCCCACCGTCCACGGCGCTCCTGCCTGCCTGCACCATGCCAGCACAAATCCAGCTGTGCGATGCCTCCTGCAGCTGCAGGCGCTGGGCACCACAGCCGCAGCTCCCCCCAAAAGACCCCTTTCAGGTCTTTTCCCCACCAATCAGCTCCACACCCCACACAGAAGCCAAATTCCTGGACAAAGGTTTGTTTTCAGACACAACGGCGGCACTGTGTCCCTCTGTCCCCACAGCGTGCAGGTGGGGGAGAGGAGGAAAGGCAGCGGAGTGTGGGAAAGCCGGGGAGGAAAGTGGGAGTTGTGAGGGAACCCTTCCCCATTTACCTCAAGGTTTTGTAAGCGGTTTGCCTGCCCTCCGTGACCCGCCAGCTTCAGAGCTCCTTGGGGCATCATCCACACCTCCAGGGACTCCGCCTGCCCAGTTGCGGAATTCTGCACTTCCTGCATCACCAGGTAACCCTGGAAACGGTCGTCATAGAAATATAAGTGCACGCTGGATGGGAAGCCCCGGGGCTCAAATCTGGAGAGAGAGAGACAGATGGAGAGGTTGCACATCCAAGCATCAGCATCCTCCCAGCACGAGATGAGGGCCGCCACTCGGAGCCTGGCTCGAGCCTGCGGCAAGTGCCCCACCTGCAGAGCTTGTCGGCCTTCGCTGCCGGTGTGGCCGCAGCTTTCTGGAGCCCCAGCCTGGAGAAGGACGTGTAGAAGGTGAGGGTGACATCACTGAGGCCGCTGAGCCCGTCGACTCGGTCGTAGACGTTCTCCCAGTACGCCTTCAGGGCCGGTGTGTTGGGGGGGTAGCTGCCGTACAGGTGTGTGTCCAGGATCTCTAGCACCTCCTGATTCACCGTTGACTCAAACTTGCGGGCAAAGAAGGTGGGTCTGGAGAGTTGCTGGAAGAGCACAGGCATTTCTAACAGTGTTGGCTGCAGCCCCTCTGCCCTCCCACCTGAGCGGGGCAGCTGGGAGGGAGACAGGCCGGGAAGAAACATGCTGGGACCCATCCCGCCCCCTTGGAGGGCACAGGCTAAGGAGCAGCAAAGCACAGCCAGCCTCTACGTGGGATCCTCTATGGCAGGATCAGTGGGAGCATGCCATACGCTTACCAGTAACGCAGATGGGTTCCCATCTCTCCCACTGCCTCCCCCTTTCTGTGCTCAGAAGCAGCCATGTGTCATCTAGCTCCTTCGCTGCAATCTCTATTCAGATGGGCCCCCACCCTGCAGAGCCACTGCGGAGCCCTGCATGAGGCCTGGCCACGTGGCACAGCTTGCAGGATCAGGGCCCTGCACTCTGTAAGCCCAGGACTGCTCGAAAATCCTGCTAACTTCTCTTTTCAGGGCTGGGTTTATCTCCCCCAAATCTCCCTTGTTCAGTCTATGTCCCTACTCACTGAGAGCATGGGAGACAGGTCACCACAAGGTGTTTTGTCCTGCCAAAGAGGACAGCGCTCTGGAGTGGTTTTACTGAAAAGGTATTGCCCCAAGTGACAGGTCTTCAGGGAAAGAGCAGGAAAATGGGAGAGAAAGTCTGGGAAGAGGAGCAGCATTGCAAGCAACAGCCTGGCTGCTGGGCAGAACAGTCAGCGTAATCCCGCTGCCTGAGCATTTACAGACACGTCTGTGCCGAGCCCCATGGCGGCTGGGGAGCCAACCCTGCTCCCGTCCCTTGCGGGGCTGGGGTGAGGCTCACGTGGGCGTGCGCAGCAGCTGGCACTGCACCCAGGGGTGCGCCCGCAGGGGAGCTCAGAGGGGAGAGAGACAGGGAGGAGGGGAGAGAGCGGGAGGAGAAAGGAGGATCTTTTTCACCTGTAGCCGGAGGAAGTCCTGGGGTTTGAAGTCATTTGGGGAGCACCCACACCAGTCGACTATGTGTTTATATTGGCACTTACAGCCCAGCTTCCGGTTCCAGTTGGTCACTCGGAGGTTGTTATCGACCAGCGTCTCACAGGCGTGACTGTTCTCCAGGACTGTGTGGAAGAAGGACTGTGCACAACAGAGAAGGGACAGGAGACCCAGTGGGGATGGAGGACGGATGGTTAAAGGAGACCCCTGACCCCTCACTCACAGAGGAACAGGACAGGCCTCGATAGCTCCCGAACAGAAACCCATCCCTGTTCCCAGCACACGGCAACGTGTAAGAGACGAGGCTGCGCGCCCACATCAGTCCTTACATGGCCCAGAGGGGCATCTGGACCTAAAGCAGGGCTGGATATAAACATGACCCTTGGCCTGTGTGCTCCTCTCTCCCCTCTTTCATACCCAGGTCTGGGCAAAGGGAGGCACAAAGCTGCCTGCACAAAGCAGTGCCCTTCGCAGCTACCCAGGGTGGGGATGAAGTGGGACAGAGACGTTAAGTACAGCGGGAAGAAAACCCAGCCTGTGCCCTGCGGCCAGCACCCACCTCGGCTGGCAGGAGCGTGTAGGTGTAGAACTGGCGCAGCTGGGACACCAGCTGGTCGTCGGCGTAGACCACGTATTCCACGAAGCTGCGCGTCAGTGAGAACCAGTCAGAGCCCCCGTCTACCACAATGCCCTCGGGGATGTGGCGCTCGCCCAGCCGCCACATGTGGGAGTCACACTCGTGGAACAGGCGGTCCAGGCCCTGCTTCTTGATAAACCTGGGCACGGAGATGAGGATGAGGGGCTAGGGATGTCACCCACTTTGCTGGGTGCAGCTACACCCAGAACATCCCCCCTGCCCCCACTGTTACAGTTCCTTTCTGAAATCCCTCCTTTTTCTGTTCCTCCAGCTCAGCTCTGTCTCTAGCTGCAATTACCTGGCATTGTCTCGGCCATGAGACTTCAGGAAGTTCTTATCTCGGTATTTGGACAGGAACATCACCAGCTCCTCATTGGTCCTGAGGTGCAAATCAAAAAGCGTTAGCAGCCCCCGGGGTAAAGCAGCCCAGTAAACATTCACTCTGCAAAAGCCACCAGATAAAAAGAGCCTAAGGCCGCTTGGTAGGTGCTGACTCAAACCCTGGTCACATCGCTGGGGAGATACAGACGTGGCCCCTCTGCTGTCTGGCGCCTCACACGTACATTCCCCTGCAGCACCCAGACCACAGGAAAAAACAGCCTCCGAGGTACTGGCTGGGCTCTTCTGCAGAGATGGGACCAGCCTGGCCCTGGAGCATCACCACCAGCACATGGCTGCAATCTCCAACCCCATCTTCCCTCAGCTCCCTGCTCCTCCCTGCCCCTCCCAAGGCTGCTGCAGCATCACGCAGCCCAAACACCTCCATCGTCCTCCCCTGCCCCAGCCAAGGTCCTCACCTCGTGGGGTAGTCGGTGGCGCTCAGGTTGATGAAAAAGTCCCAGGGCCACTCGGCCAGTTCCAGCAGGTCCTTCATGCTACGCAGGTACATCTTCAGCAGGCTGGCACCCCCCCAGATGGTCACCATGCGCCAGGGCGTCACGCGGATGTTGGGGTAGTGCCGGGCCAGCTCCACCGCCTCGCGATGGAGGTAGTTGGAGCGCTGCCAGGGAACACGGCTCACGGTCAGCAGGGAGCTCATCTTCCCGAGGCCTCCTTGCTGCCAGCCCAGGGTCAGCCCTTATGGCAGCCTCCGCAGGGAAGAGAGCAGCAAGACAAGACTGCTCTGGGCAGGAGGGATAGATCCTGCTTCCCTGGGGTTGCAGAAATAGGAATGGGAGGGTCACAGCTCCACCGGCAGCGAGGACAAACCCTACCCAGCCACTTCCTCTGACACAGCAAACACTGTGCCTCCACTCACTGCCCACCCGCACCCCAGCTCTGTGCCCTGTCCTGGCGACCGATCCAGGCACTGTTAGCATCTCTCTTCCCCTCGTCCCTCCAGCATACCTTGTCGACGTGGATGTAGAAGAAGTGCTGCTGGTGGTACACAGCCTTGATGAGGCGCTTCAGCTGGCGAATGGCCCTGCCGTGCACAACCAGCATGTAGGCGATGCGTACGGGCTTGCTGGGGGGTGCCTGCTGCAGCCGGCTCTCGTCCCACTGGATGACGGGGCTGACCTTGCCTGCGCGGGGAGGGAGAAGGCTGTCAGCTGCCCCTGGCCTCGGCACCCACCACCCTGATAAACCAGAGAGACCCGAGCAAGGGGGGAGACAGCAGGAAAGAGCTCTGCCTCAGGCAAACCCCATCACACTGCAGTGCCAGGGCATGGTGGCACACGCAGCCCCTTGCGTTAAATTGACAGGGCTGCATTGGGAAAGGGGGGGATGTCGTTCTCTGACCCCTCGAAACAGAAGATGCAGCTGGGCCTGGCTCTGACCTCTGCAGGCACCACAGGCTGCGATGAACAGCCCAGCTTAAGGAGGCTGGCACAGCTTTGATTGGATTACAGAGGCAGCGGTAATCTGGGAATCAGTGACAGATTGAGGCCGCTTTTTGCCAGGTGGGACAGTCTGGTGACATAAGGAAGGTGGCCCATGTGCCTGGCTGGGATATTCCCAATGCCCAGGGGTGACCGGGAGCAGCCCAGCAAGACTCACCTGAGAGCTGGCAGTGGCGAGGCACAGACTGGGGCATGAGGCTGCCGGCCCGGTGCAGACACACCACGTTGGCGATCTCCTGTTGGCACTGCTTGCTGCTGGCCCGGGCCAGCGCCGAGAGGGCGTCTTTGCCCGTGATTTCGCACTTGGGGGTGAAGCTGTTCTCGGTGGGCTGGGGAGCCCCCTCCACGCTGCCCGTGTCACCCTGCTGGAAGACGGCCAGCTGGGCCTCTCCGCGCGGCTCCGTCAGGTTCCTCCGGCTGGAGGAGTCCGGCGCGGCTGGCAGCCTCCGTCCCGGTTTGTGTCTCACCGTGACGGCTCTCACCGCCTTGGACACCAGCGTCCCGGGGCTGTCCAGCCGTCCCCGCCATCGCCCATGCTTCCGGCTGGCGCTGCCCCGGCGCCCAGCAGAGCTGTCTGAGTCCTTGGAGCTGTCGCTGCTCTCAGGCAACCTGGCTTTTTTCTGCCGCTCCTGTGCCCGTTCCAGGTGGATGCAGAAGAGAGGACAGGCAGCATTAACTTGGGCCTGCTTCCCCCTGGCTCTGCCAACATGATCCCCAGAGCATCCTTGTTCCCAGAGCTCAATGCTCCCAGTCCCCGTGTTGCTCAGTGCTACAAAACGGCAGGCACTCCGGGAGCAGCCACTGTGCAGCAAAGGACATTACAACCGCCCCTCTGCCACTTAAGACCCCACAGCACCTCCCTGCATGGTCCTATGTCCCCCTCACAGGGACAGTCCCCTATATGCCAGCAAGGGAGACCCCAATTTACAGACCCCATCATCACAGCACCCCAGACGCACAAAGAAGGTCTTGCTCTCTGCCGCTAGGCTTGCCACAAGACTAACTGGCCATGGTTGGTTGTGTCTGCACCAGCCTGCGTGGGCAGGGGCACCCCTGGATGGTGGGGACGAACACACGGCTGCTCTGGCTGGCGGTGGTTATTTACTGGGAGGTAAATGCACCAGCCCCCCCCGCCACGATCATGCTGTGAGCCCAAGCCCAGCACACCCATCTGGGAATCAGGGTCCCAGGTGGCCGCAGCTGCGCTCTCTGTGGCTAAAAGCACTGGAGAGGCATTGAACAAGGTCCTGCCCAGGCTCCCTTCCCTGGGCCCCGGCTCCCCGCGCTAGGCTGGAGCAGTCACTGTGATCGTCAGCGTCTCTAGAAATCCCTTTAACAAACCCTCCTGCCGAGCCAAGCGGATGTGTAAAGGGAGCAGTTAATTACGCTTTGTTACCTCTGCCAGGCTGGCTGATGAGAGAAACGAGTCAGCCTTGGGGAGAGCAGGGAGTTGGGAAGTTCAGATGCCTGTGAGAGCCACACTCGTGGGAGAGCACTTTCCCAGCGAGTCGTGCCCATGGGGCCAGGGCCGTATGCCCCCAGCCCACCGCAGGCGCTCCCGGCCAACAGGCAGCTGCCTGCTCCAGCCAGGCCTCCCACGGCTATCTCACAGCGTCCTCAAAACCCTGCCTGCCCAGCTGCTGTGCCAGCACTGCGGGAGGCAGCGAGCGCATCGGGGGCTATTCCTGGGCAGCAGCATCTTCTGAGGATGGGCAAATGCCTCACAAGGGCAGCGGGACCAAATCGGCCCCCTGCACAAGCCCCCCTGTGGGCACAGCCGCTGGGAAGGTCACGGCCAGGAGAAACCATGCTGTACAAAGGCTGGAAAGCATCGGGCAAGATCCGCCCGCTCTGGTGTCTCTGAACTACCCATGTCACGGTGGCACAGCCTGCAAACCATGGCTACCCAAGAAGGGGCCAAGCCACCGCTTAACTTCCGAGGGGCTGGCGTCAGCAAGGATCAGCTGAGTCCCCTTCTGCCCAGACAGGCGTCACAGGCAGCCCGAGACAGGCGGCGAACCGTTCATTAGTCACCACGCAGGACCATCTGTTCGAGAGTTATAAACCTGTTTTCTCCACCGAGCATCACAGGAGAGGGGAGTCAGGAGGTGACAGGCGAGGAGTGAGTCTCTTCCGAGGGCTCAGCCCTGTTCTGCAGGAAGAGACCCACCGGCCCCACTCACACCCTCTGCTCCGCAACACGCCTGGCTCCGGGGACAGCCCCTGCATGATGCCCACCCTCAGTTACATTTCTGCTTGTCCCCCTGGAAGGAGCCCAGTTCCCAGCTCGCAGGCATGCCCGGCTGCCTTCCCCAGTAGGGAAGTCGTTAGAAACATCGCCAGCCTTTCTGGAGCTGCCAGCTAACAAACTCAGTGGCTTCTAATTACTGCACCACAGTGGAACGATCCCTCCACCCCAGCCAGGCAGGGAACAACTCTGGACATACTGCTCTGCTGTATTTAAGACTCATGCGCAGGACTTTTGGTAAGGCTCCCCGTCCCCCTCCTCCCGACACATGCAGGTGACTCCAGGTGCCAGGCAGAGGCCACTTCTCCCGTCCTGCCTCCCGGATGTGACACTGCAGTCCTCACAGTGCCACGGAGCCATGGGTCAGGTATCTACCTGCACCCTATCCCCAGCACAGGTTTGACTGTGCTGACATCTCCAAGCTCTGCCATTGCGAGGAGCGGAGCTAACAGAATCTGGTGTCCTGCAGGATTCCCCCTCTCGTTGACTGACTGGTGTCTGCCACATACAAGTGCTCATCAGGCAAACCCGGCGCCAAAATGTTCCAAAGTCACCAGAGGAATCTGGATGCTTGATTTCCAATTGCAGCAGACCCTTAAATCTCACAATTAAAATGTCTGGAGACAGCCCCCTAAAAACAAGCTCTTTGCGGGGAAAAATAAAAATCAAGGAATCTCAGCAAAGCCGGAAGAAAAGATGTTTTGCAGGAAGCTTCTCTGGCAGCCGCAACACATGGAGGATACCAACACACAGGCCCCAGAGAGGTGCTGCCTCCTGCCTGGAAGGAGGAAGATGGGAGGCGAAGAGATGTGACTGGGCTAAAACACTTCTCCCAAGTGACAGATCCTCATCTCCACTTTGTGGAGGACACTTTGGAGTTTGCATTTTCCTGGTGCCAGCTCCACTGTACATGAAGTGCTCCAGAAAGCTCCTGTGCTGGCTCAGGAGCCATCAGTGTCACCACGATAGAGGCAGGATTGCCCTGGTCCCTCGGGCTCCCAGCTTTGTGTGCAGACAGGCTCATGCTGTCTGCAGCGGGGGTGCTGTCAGCGAAGGGCTAGGTACCAATGGGAATTTCCTCTCTCATTGGTCAGTCTGGACAGGGATTGTGGTGTTTGATCCCAGTGGAACAAGATAATTTGGCTTTCTGGAGGTAGGAAACTCAGTGTTGACCTAGGTGGATGGAGACTGATCCAACCTCTGCTGGTCTGCACGCCATAAAGCATCTGCTTGGTGAATAAAGGGAGCCTGGAGGACCCTGACGTAGGGCTTGCAAAGAGAAGCGACACGATCCAAGTGGCATGGCCTTCTCAAGGAGGGCTGGGCTGGTGGCTCTGATGTGGCTGAAGCCCGTTACAGGGCAGTGAGCAGTCGGTACTGCTGGTGCGAGATGGGTTTACAGCCTGCTCCGGTGAAGGGCAAAGATCCTCCTTCAGCTTCTACTCAGCTCATACCAGGGAACCCCCGGGGATGGAGCCTGCCAAGCAGGGGAAGCTCTTCCCTCCCCTATGAAGGGAAGAAAAGGAAACCAGCAGGCTTTGAAGAACCGAGCAGGACAGAGAAAGGGGCTGCCACCAGCAGAGATCAGAGCAGCCCTTCTGGGAACACCCAGGCAGCACAGGCAGCTGCCAGCCTGGGGTATGGGGCCACAGCGCAGCCTCCGAGCACTGCAGGTGCCCCAACCAAAGGCACTGGTCCGCAGGGGAAGGTGAGCTCGCCCGACCCCAGATGCTCCACGGCATTTGCAGGACTTGAGTCTCATTTTTGCTCTATACAGCGAGTCACAGCCCGTTCATGGTGGGGACAAGCCAGGTTAGAGCTGTGTCCGTTAGTGGGAAGGAGCCATTTACTCTGGCAATTAAGAGATCCCAAGGTTCTCCAAATCATTGCATGCCTGCAAGGTCATGCTGTCCTGGGAGGGTTCCTCCAGCTTTACCAGAAATGCCCCAGGGGAATGGCAGCTCCTCCAGGTCTGGCCAAAATCAGAAGCTGCAGGAAGGCAGAGAAACCAAGAGCTTTGCCATTTTGTAAAAAATAAAGGTTAACTGGACTTTTTCCAGCTTGCTAATGGGTTTGGGCTGTCCGTAAAGTTCAGGATGGTTCTTGCCTTCTCTGAAGAGGCTTGTCCATTCCCAAGCCCTGGCGTCAGGGCTGCTGGTGGCAAACCATCCCCTCTCCAGGTGAAGGGGACTCACGGCCAAACCTGTCAGCTGCCCAGCTCACTTTTGGGAAGAGACCTGGGGAAATCAGGCAAGGACCGAGACCACGTCGAACAAGCACAGAGGAAAGCAGATGAACGGTGCGTGAGGAAAAGCTGGGATAGGTTAAGTGATTTGGTCAAGGTCAAGGGGAAGGGGCAGTCGGGCACTCCTGGCTGCCAGATCCGTCTGCTGTCATGCTCATGGTGCCTCCGGATCACAGGCAACTCTGTGTCCCCTCTCCTTGCCGCATTTATTTCCTGGCTCTGTTTTGGTAGTGGGCGTACTGCAGCACGTGAGGGTGCTCATGGCTGTTCCCCATGTCCCAAGAGGAGGCCTGGGGCTGGGAATTAATCCACTGAGTGAGTGGTCACCTTAGAGACCTTGCCCCTGCAAGGGGCTGCACAGTTCCCCTTCTCACCTCTTTGCTCTCAGAGAAAACTTTCTAGTCCTATGAAAAGACCTGCCAACCGCAGGCAGGGTCACCCTCCACACCTGGGAGGCACCCCACAATGGGGAGGAGAAGCTCTTACCCCTCCAGAGATCCCCACCTCATGGACACTGGCTTTGCTCTGCCACAGCTACCACGCTCACCCCACACCTGCCCCTGCACAGCTCCCAGCTCTCGCCGCACGCTGTCCCTGTCCCTGCCAAACCCGGCTCCACCATTGCCCTGGGGCTTGTCAGCAGCTCACAGAGAGTCTCTACAGCCCCCAGAGCATGAAGGTCCTGCCCGAGATGAGGGGCTCCGGTGCCACACAGACATTCACCAAGGGAGCCCATACAGGGACTCTCAGCCCTTCCCCAATGCTGTTGGAGAAACCAGCTTCAGCCACTGGCCCACCCAGATGCAGTGGGCCTGACATGGTCCAGGCAGCTCACAACAAAAAAATAAATTCAAATAAGCAACCCAGAGGTCAAGAGCTTTGTTTGAAGGTGGCAGCAGCATTCTCCAGAGGCCTGGGTCCTCCTCGACACCTGCTCCGTGTCTGACCTTGGGCAAACACCTTCGCCAGCCTGTGCCTCAGTTTCCCCACACGTAAAGAAGAGGTGTTTTTGCCTCAGCAGAGCATTCTGGCATAAAGACAACAGATGACTGCAAAAGTGCCCTCACACTTCACAGGGACATCCCTGACCAGACCAGCCAAACAGAAGCCACCACAAACTTCCTGAGCTGCTGTGCGTGCTCTCCCCAGCTCCCTGAATTACCGTGTGTTTTCATACTTCTCTGGCTCAGGTATCACCAGCCCCTGCTTCCCACAATGTCTCTGAAACCACAGAGAAGCGCGAGACCCCCGGCGAGCTTCCCACGCTCCCCACCCCATGCCGGACCCCAACAGACAGCCCCTGGGCCACAAGGTCCCCTTCTCAGGTGCCGCAACCCCACAGGGCTGCAGCGGGAGCCCCCTGACAGGCCACGGCCTGCTGCCCGCCCCGCAGCCGCCGCCCCCCCCCAGCAGCCTGGGGCCTGCGGGACCCCCCCACCCACCCCAGGGACCCAGTCCTGGGACGGGGCCTCGCCAGCCCCACAGAGGCACCCGAGGAGGGGGGGCACCCCCCTCGTGTCCCCTGCCATCTCCAGAGCATGGGAACACGCCATCCCCCCGCCGGGCACTGTCCCCCCAGGGCCTCCCCCCACCCCCAGGGCCTCCCCCCCTCAAGAGCCCCCGCCCTCCTGTGACCCCCCCGGGCCTCCCGCCCACCTCAAGGCCCTCACCGCCTCCCCTGTCCCCCCCGCCCCCCTCAGCCCCCTCAGCGCCCCCGCAGCCCTCTCAGCGCCCCCCCAGCCCCCTCACCGCCCCCGCCTCCCTCAGCCCCCGCCGGCAGGCCCCGGGCCGCCGGTCCCTCCTCCTCGCCGCGGCGCACCTCGGCCGGTCCCTCCTCGTCCAGGCCGGCGGAGGTCCAGAGGACGAGCCCCTGGAGCAGGAGGATGGCGAGGGCCGTGGCGACCGCCAGCCGGTAGCGCCGCGCCAGCTTCCGCGCCCGCCCGCTGGCCACCATCGTCACGGCCGCTCCGCCGCGGCAGGGCGGGCTGCGCCGGCGCGCGCCTCCCGCGCTCACGCGCCGGCGGGGCGGGGCCGGGGGCGCGCGGCGGGGCGGGGCGGGGCGGGGCGGGGCGGGCGCGCGCTGGGCTGTGCCTGCGCGCGCGCGCGCGCGTGTGCAGCGGGGGTGCGCGTGCGCGTGCGCCCATCCACGTACGTGCCTGTGCGCCCCGCGAGCGTGTGCGTGTCTGCGTGCGCGCGTGGGCACCGGGGTGTGCGTGTGTACGCGCGTGCGCGCGCGTGCATCTGGTGCGGTGGGATGTGCGTGTGCGCGCGTGCGTGCGTGGCTGGGGGTGCGCGGGGGCCCACGCGTGTGCACGTGTGCCTGTGCGTGCGTGCAGGCGTCGGTGAGCGCGTGCACGCGTACGGTTGCGCGTGCACGCGTACGGTTGCGCGCGCACACGTGCACCGGAGTCTGTAAGCGTCCACGCGTGTGCGCGTGCATGTGCGCGTTGCAGCGTCTGCGTTTATGTACTTGCGTGCAAGCAGGGGGTGCGTGTGGTTGCGCGTGCGTGCCCTCGGGTGCGCGTGTGCTTGTAAGCAGCAGGGCGTGCACGTGCCTCCTGCGTGCGTGCGCCGTGCACCGGGGTCTGCATGTGCGCACCGGGGTGCACGTGCCTCCTGCGTGCGTGCGCCGTGCACCGGGGTCTGCATGTGCGCGCCGGGGTGCGTGTGCGCTTGTGCACGCCGGGATACGCGTGGGCACATGTGGCGGTGCACTGTGAACCTGCATCCACTGGTTGTGCACCTGTGTTTGCACATGTGCAGATGCATGTGCACGCTGGCATGCGCGCGTGTGCACACGCGCTGGGGCGTGCAGCTGTGCCTCGGCATGTGCGTGTACACCCGCCCGCGTGCATTGTGGGCACTCACGTACACGCATGTGTGTGCACAGGCGCATATATACGAGCACGTTCGCGTGCGTGCACTGGGGTGTAGGCCATGCGTGAACTGGCGAGCGCGCGTTGGCGTAGGGGCACGCGCCTGTGAGCGTCGGGGTGTGCGCGCGGACGCGTGTACGTGTGCGTGGGGGCCCGTCCACGCGCGTGAGGGTGCTGGGTGCCTCCCGTGGCGCAGCCTGCTCCGAGCCAGCCGTGGGTGCCGGCTTCCCCAGTTCCCTTGCCGTGGGGCTGGGCGCAGGGCCCGGTGCCCTCGCTGGGGGCTCGCGGCGCTGCTGCTCCCCACAGGCAGCGTGCAAGGGCCTTGCTGAGCCTCGGGGGGTCCCCCGGCTCCGCGGTGCCGCTCGGGGGGGTCTCAGCAGTGAG
Organism: Pelecanus crispus; assembly: GCF_030463565.1. Taxonomy (NCBI): domain Eukaryota; kingdom Metazoa; phylum Chordata; class Aves; order Pelecaniformes; family Pelecanidae; genus Pelecanus; species Pelecanus crispus. Next base: position 21,967,133 of record NC_134654.1, on the reverse strand, counting down.
AGCTGTCGCCCCCACCCCACTGGCAGAGGGGACTTTCTGGGTGCCCAGGGGTGAGTGCCAAGTTTGCTGCTGCCCCACAGCCACCGGCCTGTCAGAGCGAGAGCAGCCCCGAGGGCAGGGAACACCTGCACGGAGGCGTGGGCATGCCAGGCCCTTCTGCACAAAACCATCCTGCTGCCGAGCTTTAAGGAAAAAAAAAAAAAACAACCCACCCCGTTCCTGTTTCTGCTGCAACAAAACCTGAAAAGATTTAAAACCTCTTTCAGGACACCCACCCACCGAGAAGGGCTCCGGGCGAGCTCCAGGCAGCAGAAGTGCCCCGGGATGGAGCCCGGGCTCCAGGGCAGAGCCGTGCCAGTGGCAGAGCCTTGCCACGGGAGCCCCAGCTTTGCTGGCTGACCCCTGCCTTCCCCCCCCCCCGCCCCCGGTAAAAGCTGCTGGGGGAGAAGTATTTTAGCAGGGGAAATAGGAAGCAGCATCTGCGTGGTGACAGCAGCCCTGTGGAGTTCCATGACCTCCCGTGACCTTCCCGGGCAGATTCTTCGGACACAGCAGAGGGAACTCTGCAGCCTCAAAACTGCCTGGAGGGTCTTAAGGGGAAGAGGTTTGGAGAAGAGGGGCTCTGCCGGCTGCAGGAGCTCTGTGCAGCTCCAGGGGGGCTTTCCCTTGGACAGGAGCAATATGGTCCGTGCCCATAAAGGCCGAGAGCTGCAGGACTGCCTCGGTATCTCCACACTGGCGCGAAAAGGCTCACCACATGCAAGGGTGGGACCTCCCTGTGGCTAACAAACGGGCTCACCACATGCAAGGGTGGGACCTCCCTGGGGCTAACAAAGGGCCAGCCTGCTTTGGAAGGAGCCTCGCGTGCCCCGGCCCCGGGCCAGCTGCAGTGCCGGGGCCAGGAGCGAGCACGGCTGCGGCTCTGCCCCAGCATTGCTGCCTCACGGGTACTTTGAGCAATGCATAAGCGAGGCGCAAGCCAGAAAACACATGGCTTGTCAATAAAAAGCGCAAAAACCTCATCTTCCTTCCTCTGCTGGAAGAAGTTTGTTCCTTCCTGTGTTATTCCCCTGCTCAAGCTCATCGCCTTGCAAGGCACAAGACACAAATTACAGTTTGACAGTGTTTAGAGGCTGTTGATCAAAACCAAGTCCGAGTCGCTCCCACAGCCTGTCGCTTTGCAGCTTGCCAGGTAGCAAGAGCAGTTTGGGAAGCAGCTGCACCAGGGGTGCGAGTCCTGTGCTCCCCCCGAGCTTCGTAGCCAGGGTGTTACCTGAAAATAAAGCTCCCGAAACAAAAAATGTTTTAGAAAGGAGATATTGCTTTATTCAGCGTTGGGTGCAAGGTGGAAGAATTCCACAAATCAAGCACACCAAGCTCGGATTCTATTCCCTTATTTATACACTGAGTATACAATTTCCACACCTATCTAATACATAATTATTAACCTGTCTTTGCGCGCACATCTTCATTAGTTAACAGCTTACCCGTCTAGTCTTTAAAGCTATAGCGTCTTTTTAATTCACTGCACTTGCAGAGGAGTCAGGGGGTACTCGCTTCAGTCCTTAATTGGGTTTGTGGTCACAATCTCCCCCTGCCCGAGTTACTTTTACCCGGTTTCTCCTATCTTGCACATGTCCGTTTGTTTTACTTTCTCCTTATCTTTGAAGGTCAGCTACCAGCTGCTTGGCCATCCCCTCTTCCTCCTTACATTTTATCAGTATAGCAAGAGATGCATTACTTCACTACTACTTAAGGACAATATTTCATTAGTATAGCAAGATCTACGACTTAAGGGCAACAAGGGTACTTGCCCCAGCACACGTCCCTGGGGAAGTGGGAGCAGGGAACCTCAGGCACATGGGCTTTCTGATGGAGAGGAGGGAATAGCTCCAAGGAAAGATGGAGATACTCCCCAAATCCTGCACTCCTCCCCAGACAAGCAGGAGCAGAAAGCTGGGTGCACCCCTAGTTCATGGTGCAGGGAGTAAAGCATGTGACTCCAGCCAGCCGGCCCCTAGATAATTCCCCTCCCTTGCATTACACCTGCCACTCACATAACACTCAGGTTCCCACCAGATCATGGCCAAAACTATTTCTTACGGGAGTTATTTAAACTCAATCATTGCACAGCTTCCTTAAAAAAAAACCCAGGTGGCAACAAGCACACCTCAGCCCCAGCACAGGCTCTTCTACCTGCACAGGACTCTGCTCTTTTCACCCCAGGCTTCAACCAGCCAGGAGCCAAACAAAGCCCAAAGAGCAGGAGAGAGAAGGCTCCGCTCCCCTCTGCTCCGCTCCCCCACACCAGAGCACGCCCAGCCAGCCCCGGCCCGGCTGCCCCAGGGACTCGTAGCCCTGCGGCTCTGCCTCGTTTGCTCTCCTGCTGCCGGGGGGCAGGAAAGCAGGGTGAGCAGCAGCACCCCATCTCCTTAGTGAGAGCTCTGTGCTTGGCTGCTTTCCTGGTCTCACCTTCCTTAAAATCTCAATGTGGCAGCAGTAGAAGAAAAGCTCCTTCCTGCTTAGATCATTGGATCTGCTCATCTCTCCTTATGTGCTAATTGGGGGCTGCAGGCTACAGTAATTCATTAATGAGCCAGGCAGCGGGGCCTCTCCTGGCTCTGTCCTGCTGGGGTTTGTCCCTCTCCCCAGCTTCACACGGGCTCTGCATTTGCCCAGGAACCACTTTTCTCTCCTGTAAGGCTCAGGTGCTGCTTCTGATTCTCTGCCTTCCCACCCTGGCCAAGGGAAGACTTTTCGCTGCTGCTGAGCACCCCTGAGTATCAGCAAATTGTGTTACAGAGTATATAGGTATTCCAGAAGTCATTGCCTTTACACCTGAATGGGTTACAGGGGGTTCAGTACATGAAATATATGCGCGATGGAGGGAAGGTGGAGAAGGGAGCAGGGCTATGTCGGACAAAGTGGACATCAGGGAGCACCCAGCTTGGCTGTGCCCGATTCCCTCACCCATGAGGTTCACTGCTGGGTGCACACAACAGCACTAGAAACTGGCCTTGGCTCTGAAAATGAATTTCCAAAATACTCCTGCAACCATCCCTCTCCCACTGTCCCTCCTCACTCAGGCTCTGCCTTGCAGGTCCCCAAAATAAGCAGCTCAGGGCTGGGATCTGCCTGGAGGAGATGGTGGTGGGGAAGCAGCTCTTGCTGCTTCCAGAAGAATCACCGCTCCCTTTCAAGAAGGGGTGAGTTACAGGAAGGCTCGTGCAGCAGGATAGGACAACTTCGCTTTCAGCTGATTCCCACAGCCACAGCTTAGAAATCATGATTTTGGGGCAGAGCTGGTTGCACAGTGTAAATCAGCACCCCTGCCCCTGAAACCAGCCCGGCTGCGTGGAGCTACAGCACCCGAATTCTCGTGGCAAGGGAAAACTTGCCTCTCCAGGCAAAACCACTTGCATGGGACCATGTGCGTGGAAGAGCTCAGGTTTTCTGCTCCCAGCTCTGTTTCCATCAGGAGTCAGCCCTTCCAACGCCAAAAGCGTGGAGGTTTCACCTGACAGGCATTACTTGTCTTCCAGGCAGCTGCCCTGAAACGCCACCAACACTGGAGAAAAGGCAAATTTCTTATGCTCTTAAAATTACCCAAGAAAGCTTGAAAGTCTTCAGCTGTTAAAACTTTGGTGCTCAAAATGGCTCTTGCAGAAGGTGCTGCCAAACTCCCCACCTTTGCACACCCTGAGGGTCTTGCACCCCCCGCCCCCCATCACACAGCCGGCAGCTATTTCTGCCTTAGCGCTGTGGCAAGGGCTTTAATTTAAGAAAAACATTTAGTTCTTTTTTTAAAGCATGAAAACTACCTCCAGATATGGCATAATGGGATCGAGTTACCTAAAAAAAGTCCGATTCCTCCTCCCGACTCCTTCAGAGTGGGGTGTTATTATCTCCAGTAATAAATGTTGGAGCAGGAGGAACAATATGCGATTTTCTTTTTTTTCCCCCGTTCCACATGAAATTTGTGGCAGAAGAAGTTTGGCTGCGTGGGTGCAGAGGGGTTTGCTTTCCCTTTTTTCCCAGCAATGGCTGGAATCTGGCTGGATGCTCGTTTTCATTACAAATTGCAGTGATGCTTGTTTGTGCCATCGCTGTTTGTTCCCTGTGTGCATTCAGCTCCTGACTGAACACAGGAGGAACTTTGCTTATATAGACATACAACCTTGTATAGGAATAACCACAACTGCCGTACCACAGATGTTTACTTCCAGCTGCCTTTGGTTTTGAGAGTACAGGGATGCTCCACGTGGCTTCTCGAATAAAATAATTACAAAAATACTGAAACAAAGCTTTGCAGCAGTTAAAGTTAACAAATTCTCTCCAAATGAAGCCTTGAAATACTCGACTCAGCCTCACAAATAGATGCCCACCCCTGTGACCTGTTTTTCGGGGGAGTGGGTTGTCACGATGGATGAATTGCCCAGCGCTGGGCAGGAGCAGAGGGAACATGCACAAAGGAGGGCACTGGCACGCAGGGGGCAAGAGCGTGCCCAAAGTGCAGCCCCGTGGGACGTCCCAGTGGGGAGCAGTGCCGCAGCAGCCGGCGGCGGGGCTGCGGGTCTGTGCTGGAGCAGCGGAGTCCTTGCCCTTAAAGATCTGGGTTCCCACACTGCCAGAGTCTGCCTGGGCATCAGCGAGAGGCGGGACCCGCTTTCGGGGTGACACTCTGCAATGACACTCTGCAATAAACCCTTTAGCGTGGTGGAAAACCGCTGTATAAATACAGCCGAATAAGGCGTTAGATCCTATCAGATTCTCAGTTGGCTGTCACTGATAAAGGAGCGATATTTTACACAGAAAAATTTATTTAGTGTGTGCCATAAAATAAATTATCAGCAAAGCAGAGAAGAGCAGGGTCACGGTTACAGCCCGTCCATATACTTCCAGCTGGGGGGTCCTTGGGGGTGGCAGGGGGGGAGGGAGCAGAAGCAAACCTCCCTGGGGGCTGTGGGACCGGGGGGGCAAGGCAGCTGCTTCCCAGCAGCCGCGTAGGAAGGACAGGAGCACCTTTGCCGTCTCTTTTGCACTGAGACTCTGATGCACCGCACCCTCCACCTGGGTCCCCCTGGCATTTGGATGTAACAAATGCATTTCGATATAACATTTCTCGCTGTCCTGCTTTCCAGGAGCTGCCAGCTTTGCCTGGCATCAGCATGAAAAAAAGCCAGTCAGTGGGTTTGGGAGCTTCAGCCTGTGTGAATAACGCAGCCAAAGGGGCAAGCTGGGCAGGTGCTGGGTGCAGGGAGCCAGGAAGCCCACCCACAACCCCCAGCCCACGCTCACCTCCTGCTGCCAGGCTCTTCCACACCCTGCCTGGCCAGTCTCTGGCCTGGGCTACCCCAATGCAAGGGGCAATTTTTTATTCCCAGCACCCCTGCTGTACGAGTGAAGTCTCCAAATGCAGAGGGATGATTTCATCCTCACCCTACTCCATGCCTCCTGCTCAACCTCATCCTCTTTGAGGCTGCTCCAAGGAAATGTCCGAGCCTACGAGAGCAGCAGCTCCGCTGTCAAGCCAGCTCCTGCCTGAGTGGAAAGCCAGGTTGTCCCGCTGGCACTGCCAGCAGCAGGAGTGGCCCGCGGGGCCGGCTGCCAGCTCACACCCTCTGCGCTGCCCTGTAGAGCTCTCCTCTGGGCTGTGGGGCTGATGGCACGTTGACGTAGATCTCCTGCTGCTCCAGCAGGGAATCCTGCATGCTGGTGTATGCAGCCTCTTTTTCTTTTTCCAAACGCTGAGAAAAGAGGGGGATAAACAAAAACCATCCTTTGCGGGGTTGCTCCGGGGCAACACCATCTGCTGGAACATCTCTTGGCTGCTTTAAGCACCCAGGAGCAGCTGTGGGGACCGGAGAGGGCACCCACATTATCCAGGGTCATGTGCACCCCAGCTTGGCATGTCCCTTTGCAGCCCTCTCCCTACCCATCCAACCCACCCTGCTGCCCACGCTGTCACCCACCCGCCCCGGCTTTCCACCTACCGCCTCCAGCTCGGCACTGCTTTGCATTCTCCTACCTTATTGCTCTGCTTGACCTCCGCATATTCGGTTGTGTTGTTTGCCAAGCCGCGGAAAGCGTTGGCATTGCTGTACAACTGGCTCTCGGCTGTGTCCGTGCGGTGGTTAATGTCCACGTAGGTCAAGGCATCCGCTCCCTGACATGCGAAGGAGTGGGATGAGCTCTTAACTTACTGCTGCTCCCCTGCCTGCAGCCCGCAGGGGTGGGAACATCTCCCATCCTGCTGCCTTCTCTGATGAGAGCTGAGACGGCTGCAGGAGCACTGGGGGAAAATTTAACCTGCAGCAAGAGCTGGCTCAGCATTCCCCAGGGGAAATCTGGTTAATGACACTGGCCCCTCCTCGAAAGCTGGCAGAAAAGTTTAGACAATACTTCCCAAGCAGTGACCGAAGATCAGCTGTGGGGACCGGAGAGGGCACCCACATTACCCAGGGTCATGTGCACCCCAGCTTGGCATGTCCCTTTGCAGCCCTCTCCCTACCCATCCAACCCACCCTGCTGCCCACGCTGTCACCCACCCGCCCCGGCTTTCCACGTACCGCTGCTCCCCTCAGGTGTGCTTTGCTGCGGGTTCCCAAGGCTCTTTCACCCAGAGAAGCAGCTCCCATGCTTGGAGGGGCTCAGGGAGAAACCTCTCAGCTCAATCCTAAATTCCCTTCCCAGGAATACTCTGCGATAGTCACACAAAATCCCTGGTTGGGATCTTTCTGTTGGCAAACAGAGCTTAAAGAATCCCTCCCAGCCTAAAGGGCTGTGAACCTGGCTGAAAGTAAATGGATCTGGCAGCTTGTTTGCTCAGCTCGGGATATAACGTTTCCCCTCCCCAGGCGAGCTTGGAGCACACCATTAAAAGACCTCGTGCAGTTTGCCTTACTGTATGCACCATGCTGCGAGTCCTCTCCATCTCTACAGCTTCTCCGGAGAGGGCTGGATGAAGCACAGATGTGGTTAGACATGAGTGAAACCAGAGGACAAAAAAAGTATTGAAAACTGCACTGCCACTGTGAATCTCGTTGTAAAGCAGGAAGGGAACCTGTTGTCCCATCAACCGTGTAAACCAGAGCAGTTCTTCAAATAAAACCAGACCCCACCTGCCAGCTGGTGTCCCTCCCTGTCCTTCACACTGGCCTTAAACTTCGCACCAAGCCTAGTAGTGCAGGCCTGGCCTATGCAACTGAGCACGTCTGAAGAAGCTGACGGTGCCCAGCCAAACTCAAGCGGGTGCCGTGCTGGGCAGCACCCATCCTGAGAGCCGCCATTCCCCGCTCCCGCGGGTATCAGACTGCGGGACAGTCCCACTGCTCCCTCGGGGGAAGGAGAACTCCTTGGTGGAGGTCTCGGTGATGGACCCAGGAACTGGATGGATCACGGAGGGAATGAGAGAGACAAAAGAAATATAGAGGAAAAAATATAGCAGAAGACAGGCTCTGGTGCGAAACTGTGTGTGTGTGACAGAAGCAGCTTTGCTTACCCTTCTTCTTCTTCTTCCTGGACAGCATTACCAGAACACCACCAGCAACCACAAGCAAAAGAAGAACCACTACAATGGCTGGAGTGAGGATGTGCTGAACCAGGTCCAAGCTGCAAGAAAAAAATGTTCCTGTTCTCACGCTTCTCCTCAGAAGCCGACTCAGGAGGAACCAGCATGGAGCAGGCATGCAGGTAGCGGCTGTGGGTGACAGGGCTTGCCTTGGGAGGAGGGGAAGCAGGCGTGGGGGTGGCCAGGCTGCAAGCTGGGCACGGAGCAAAGCAAACTGAAAACAGCAAAAGCAAACGGACACTCGGGTCTGAGAGCTGCTGCGTCTTCACTATTTTAAGGATCAGTTCCTGCACCTGATTTTGCTCTGGTTCAGCTCCACTATTTGTTGACCTTGTAATGGGCAACAAGGCAAGGCTGGCATGCCAGCCACCCCTTGAGCATGCTGATGGGAAGCCTTGGCTTTGCCCACTTCCTGCATCACCTCCAAGAGGGAGGGGAGGAGGGAGGAAGCTCTGCCACTCCGTTCTCAGGCTTTGTCAGCTATCTCTGCGGGGCTGTAACTACAAAGCAGAACAGGACCCAGCTCATCACTTGGTTTCCCACAAGCAAACGGTCCCTCTGAGTTTTGGGGAAGGAAATGGTGTCAGTGCTGCAGCCAGAAATCTCTTCTCACATGGTGATACCCTGCGCCTTGCTTAAGCTGCAAGATGGACAGGGGACAAGCAGGGCTCTGCTGGGACCAAGTGACCAGGGGCACTGGGATTATTTTCCAAGCAGAGTGGCTGGCTGAGAGGATGAAACGCTGGTCTCTAAAGGCAAAAGCAGGAGGTCTGAAACCTTAAGGGAGATGTGAAGAGCCCAGAGGGTTGCAGGGCTCCAGCTGCATCAAAGAGACGTCATGGAGGGAGGTGGCCTCTGTGAGCAGGAGCTGGTACTCACTGTGGAAGGCTGGAACCTTCGTCGTGGGAGAGTTTTGATCCCGGTCGCGCAGCTTCCTCCTGGGGAGTTGTCTGTGTGGGGACTGATACAGAGCTAGTGAGAATGGGGTGCTCAGTGGTCTGGGTGCAGGGCAATGCTGGGGAGGAGGAAGGAGGACCTGTAACAAAAAGAGGAGAGGGTGAGTCAGTCTCCCTGCCTCCATGGGGGCAAATGCTGTGGGTTTTGCAGCGAGTCAGAAGTGACCCACTTACTGTCACACCAGGAGAAGCTGGGTCCCCTCTGTCACATCCAGAGCACACTCCTCAAGGTGGGAGGGCTGTAATCCCCCGCCCAGGAGGCTTTTTGCAGTCCCAGTCCTCCCCCAAAATGCACACACGCACGCAGCAGAGTTCACCCTGCAGGAAGGGGGTGTGGGCACCCCATGCCCAGCCCGGCACCAACACAACAGCCCCATGTAAGTGTCCCACTGCAGGGGCTGGTCCCTGACGAGGGGATGGAGAGGGACATTCCCTAAGCCCAGGGCTTGGTGCCCACAGGCACTGGCTGCCCCACAGCAGGAAATGGGGCAACATAGTGGGGCGAGGAACTCCCTGGTGTTGTAAAATAAAGCAAGAAAAGCAAAGACAGGGTAGGATCTGATGAGAGGGGAAAATGGGACATGGAGAGCAGGGTGGTGCACCCCAGCGATAGGGGTGGCTGACCCCGGGGCACCAAGAAGGGGCCGTGGTGAGACCTGGGCACGGGGAATGCGTGAAGGCAGCACCTGCTATGGCAGCAGACTGCGGAGCGCTGGGGACACATCCCGGGGCTGCCCCACGGGGCCTGGGCACCCACCTCCTCCAGACTGCCCCTCCCTGCAGCCCCTGCTCCCAGCACTTGGAGGGGGACACAACAACGGTGGACCTGGGGGACCCGCAAGTACTGACCTGGGAACACCATCACCTCCACACGGTGACTCTCATCACGATGGAGGAAGGGCGTTCGCACACCGCAGAGGTAGGTGCCCGCATCCCCCTTGGCCAGGCCCTTCATGGTGACCGTGAACACCCGCTGTGTGCGATTGTCCCAGATGGACAATCGGTCCTGCCACACCACGGGCCGCTGCTCCGAGGTGATGACAATGTCATCATCACAGGTAAAAAAAAGTGTTGCTGGTTTGCACCAGAATTTCGGGTTCATCTCGTGGCCGGCCTTGTACCTGCAGTGCACCGAGAGGGACCCCCCGAGGAATCCCCACACGGTGCGGGGTCCCGTCACCGCCCAGCAGCCTGCGGAGACACACGGAGCCGCGGCAGTGCTGCTGCTGCTGCTGCTGCTGCTGCTGCTGCCGCCACCGCCCAGTCCCGGCCGTCGGGGCCGCCCCCGGAGCCGCTCCGGGACTCAGGGGCTGCGGCCCGGCCTCACCTGGCAGCAGCGCCCAGGCGAGCAGCGGCAGGAGCTGCATGGCCACTCCGGGACGGCGGAGCTCGGCGTCTTGCCGCGCCCGGTTCCCCTCCGCGGCGCGGCGGAGCGGAGCTTTGCCCTGCCCCGCCCCGGGGCCGCCCCCACGGCACCGCCCGCCCCGTCGGGGGAGCAGGGCCGGGACGCCCCGGAGCTGCCCGACCGCGGGGGCCGCCAGAGAGAAGAGGCGGAGGCGCGGAGCGGTGGCGGAGAAGCTTTATTGCATCCGGCGGCGGCGGCGAGAAGGGCCCGGCGGGGCCCCGGTGCTGCGCCTCCCGCCCGCGCCGTCGGGGCCGGGGCGGAGCGGCACCGGCTGCGGCCGGGGGTCCCCGCCGGGGGCTCAGCTGCCCCGCAGGCTGACCCAGAGCACGGCTCCGCTCATGGCCAGCAGCGCCAGCCCCTGCAGCCCGGCCAGCACCGGGAAGTAGCGGAAGGGGCCGGGGCTTCCCTGCGGAGCGTCCGTCCCCGCCGCGGGCGGCCGGAGCGTGGTCCGAGGGTGGGTGACCGGAGGGAGGGTGACCGGATGGAGGGCGGTGGCCGGGCTCAGCGGCGGGCCTGCAACCGCGAAGAGGGGACAGATGCATCGGTGCCTGCCGGGCACTGGCCTGCTCTTGTCCGTCGCCATCCCCCCACCTCCCGGGTACCATGTCTTCCCGCAGCCCAGCCCCGGCCCCTGACGTGGTGGTCACTGGGTGCTGTGCAAGGGGGGACATGCAGGGACTGACCTGGGGACACCATCACCTCCACACGGTGACTCTCATCACGATGGAGGAAGGGCGTTCGCACGCCGCAGAGGTAGGTGCCCGCATCCCCCTTGGCCAGGCCCTTCATGGTGACCGTGAACACCCGCTGTGTGCGATTGTCCCAGATGGACAATCGGTCCTGCCGCACCACGGGCCGCTGCTCCGAGGTGATGACGATGTCATCATCACAGGTAAAAAAAAGTGTTGCTGGTTTGCACCAGAATTTCGGGTTCATCTCGTGGCCGGCCTCGTACCTGCAGCGCACCGAGAGGGACCCCCCAAGGAATCCCCGCACAGTGTGGGGTCCCGTCACCGCCCAGCAGCCTGCGGAGACACACGGAGCTGCGGCAGTGCTGCTGCCGCGCACCAACACCTCCTGCCCCATGGGACTGGTCCAGTGTGGGGCTTGAGCCCCAGGGGTCCCCTCATCCCTACCTGGCAGCAGCATCCAGGTGAGCTGCAGGAGCCACATGGGTGGGCTGGCCTGGGCCATGCGTCAGGGAAGCCCTGCTGCCCCTCACACTCCTTCTTTGTCATGTGTGTCTCTGGGGCTTTGGTTCCTCTTCTGCCTAGGGTACCAAGTCTGTTGCTGCTGGAAGTTTAGCAAGAGTGTGGGATTTGTTGTTTTCTGTGGTCTCAGCTGACTTCCTGCCTCCCTGAGAGCACTGCTGTGCAGTGTCCCCTGAGCACTGCTGTCCTGCCCCTGCCCCTGCCCCAGGGGCTCCTCTCTCTGCCCCTGGCACAGCCCCCGCAGCGGGGTGCAGTCCTGCCTCTCCCTGCTTCGCTGCCATGCTGCCCAGGCTCTCCGGCCAGGCAGGGCGCCCAGCGGGGGATCTGCCTCTCGAGGGGTGGCTCAGCCCTGCACAGGGACCCCCTGAGCCCCAAATGTGCCCCCAGGCTGGGTGGCGAGGGTGGTGCAGTGCTCCTGCGTGGGCACGCTGTCCCCGCCATGGGAAATGCAGAAGGGGAGCCCCAGCCTCCTGTCCCTGTGCAGCTGGACGTGACCACCCGTCCCCGCTGCCATGGCCGGCACGTCCCCCCGCGCTGTCCCCAGCACAGCCCCTCTGTGGCTCAGTAGCCCCATGCCCAGTGCCCTCATCGGGTGTCTCCAGGCCTCCCCCCCATCCCCATCCCTTGTCTCCTGGATGTACCAGTCCCCCCCCAGTGTCCTCCCTCCCACCCACCAGTAACTTGCTGAGCCTGCTCTGGGCTGGGCAAACCCTTTGGAAGAAGCTCCCAGGGGTGAGGAAGGGTTTGGGGACAGGTGGAGACAGGCAGGACAAACGCAGCCCATGCACAGGGACCAGACCCGTGCTGGGTGTCACAGGGTCTTTCTCCTACAGCCATGGGCTGGTCCCAGCTCGGACCAAAGCCCCACACGTGGACCCGCTGCCAGTACCATCACAGCTCTGGCCTCAGTGAAGGTGAGGAGGCAGCTTTATTGCCAACAGTTGGTTCTAGTTTAGCAGTGCTGAGGCTGTGTAGAGACACAGCTGAGCTGCCCCTGTCCCTGATTTGTGCCTGGCCCTGAACACTGGCCCCAAGAGCAGCTCTCTGTGGCTGAAGAGTCCCTGCCCTGAGCATCACCCGGGCCGGGCTCCGGGCTGCTGCGCATCCCTGCGCAGTTTCTCCCGGGTCTGTTCCCCTGCAGGGAACAAGCTGGGAGCCCTGCGATTCCCCATGGCTCTGCCTCGGAGCTGCTGCCTCCATCCCTGCCACACATGGTATTTCTGGGTCGGGGCTGCCCCCGCCCGACAGTGCCAGGGGCTGTTCTCGGATGGGGCACTCCAGGGGCGGGAGGTCTCACCCGCTTCCCTGGTGCCCCCTTCCTGGAGCTTCCCCACTCCTGCGTGTTCACCCAGGAGGTGGCACCAGCCAGGCCCAGGAAGACCCTTCAAACCCACCGGGAGCTGACAATAAGCGAGGAGTTGGGACCCCAGCGGGTGGAAGCACGGCCCCGGCCCCTGCGCTCCCGGCAGGCTCCCAGCACCGAGCCGGCAGGAGCAGGCAGCGGAGCAGCAGGGAGAGCGAGGTGCGAGGCCCATGGCCAGGCTCCGCAGCCTGCTCCCTCCCAGGCAGCCAAACTGCTGCGTCTGCAGCGGAGGTTTTGCCATGTGGGGCTGGAGCACGCTGGTTTCGGCTGGGATAGAGTTAATTTTCTTCCTAGCAGCAGGCATAGTGCTGTGTTTTGGATTTAGTAGGAGAAGAATGTTGATAACATGCTGATGTTTTTAGTTGTTGCTGAGTACTGCTTATGCTAGTCAAGGACTTTTTCAGCTTCCCATGCTCTGCCAGGCGCACAAGAAACTGGGAGGGGGCACAGCCAGAATAGTTGATCCAAACTGACCAAAGGGCTATTCCATACCATATGACGTCATGCTCAGTATATAAACTGGGGGGGGGGGGTGGCCGGGGAGCAGCGATCGCTGCTCGGGAACTGTCTGGGTATCGGTCGGCGGGTGGTGAGCAATTGCATTGTGCATCACTTGCTTCATGTATCATTATTATTATTATCATTATTATACTGTTACTATTAGCATTACTATTTTACTTTATTTCAATTATTAAACTGTTCTGATCTCACCCCAGGAGTGTTTCTCACTCTTACTCCTCTGATTCTCTCCCCCATCCCATCGGGGTAGGGGGAGTGAGCGAGCGGCTGCGTGGTACTGAGTTGCTGGCTGGGGCGAAACCACGACAGTTCCCTAAACAACACTGAAGAGAAAGAGCTCTCCTCCAAAGCTTTCTGGGGGGACACCGGTGAAGCTGGTTGTGCCATGAAATGTGGGATGTGGCGTAGTCCCGGGGCCGATGGAGGTGGCCGCACTGCTTTCCCTGATGTGGCTGCTGGTGCCACACCTAAAGAGCAAGGTTTCTGTAGTATGCAGGTACCTGCTTTTTTGGAGATGCAGAACCTGGAAAATAATAGGACTAATGAGAAAAGGAGCCCATGATGCAGCTGGGTGCGATGTGAGCTTTGCTCTCAGGCTGAGGGTGGAAAGTTGCTGGGGAGGGGGAGACAGCTGTTGAAGGACACTGTTCCCCAGCTCCTGCTCAGCTGCAGGTGAGCTTGGAAATGTTTGGCTGGAGACAGGCATTTGATTGCATCAGGCAGGGCTGAGGGCTCCTTGTCCCCACGCCAGGGCTCGTGTGTGCTGTGGTGGAGCCGGCACCCGCGTGGCATCCTGTGACCCCACGTGCCCCCAGCCACGCCACAGCATGTCCCCGCGCGGCCCCACACCTCAGCATCAGCAGCCAGCAGAGCCCCAGGCGGTGCTGGCAGCCGAAGTAGGGAGCAGGCGGGCAGAGAGACAGACACCTGCAGGATGCCCAGGCTGTGTTACAAAATTGTCTTCAGTTGGCAGCTCCAGCTCAGCAGATGCAGGCTCTCTGCGCCCCAAACCCTCCCCTCTCTAGTGCAGGGTCTGCACATCACCTGCTCCGAGGTGATGACAATGACATCATCACAGGTAAGAAAAACTGCTGCCGTTTTGCACCAGAATTTCTGGTTCATCTCGTGGCCGGCCTCGTACCTGCAGTGCACCGAGAGGGACCCCCCCGGGAATCCCCGCACGGTGCGGGGTCCCGTCACCACTCAGCAGCCTGCGGAGACACACGGAGCCACAGCAGTGCTGCTGCTGCTGCTGCTGCTGCTGCTGCTGCCGCCGCCCAGCCCCGGCCGTCGGGGCCGCCCCCGGAGCCGCTTCTGGACTCGGGGGCTGCAGCCTGGCCTCACCTGGCAGCAGCGCCCAGGTGTGCGGGATCGGAGGAATCTGAGTCCGGGATGCTCAGGGGCACCCTGTCCCGAGGGAGGCTGTGTCTGTGCACCTGCTGCACCAGGCAGCAGCACTGAGATGAGATGTCCCCAGTCATTAAAAAAAGAGTCTCCATCAATCGTGCGTATTATTAACTGAGCAAAAAGCCTTATCACCAGGGTTCATATGACAGCAATGCAAGCGTGTCTCAGAGATCACCCCCTGTAGCTGTCCACTAGCCACACGAAAAGGACGATGTCAGCTGGGCTCCTGCCGTGACCATCGTGGGCTTCCTGGGCTGGCTTATTCCCAGCCTCTCCACAGCTCTGCCAGAGCCCCTGGGGTGGGAACCGCCTGACCTGTGCTCCCAGGTCTCACCTGGGAAAAGGGTCCAAACCAGGAAAATCCTCATTTTCCAGCTTCTCGCTCCCGATGCAGGTTTTCCCCCATGGTTATTCATGAAGTACCCTGCGGGACGGAGGCAGGTTCACACATACCCCGGTGTCCCAAGAGTTTCCCAAGCCTCCTTCTTATGTTGCTTCCTTGGGCAGTGTTTACCCACAGACTCTGGATGTCTTTTTAAAAGGTGATTACTTCTGCCCTTCCCTGGAGACCATGACTCACCCTAGGGGTGTCTCATGAGACAGACTCTCTGCTTTTGCTCTGAAACAGACACTGGTTCCCAGAAAAATGCCAAAATGCAGGGGGTTCCTCCACCACAATGCCTGTCCCAGCAGGGAACTGCAGCCCCTTCCCCATGCACAGAGCCTGAAGGGCTTCGGGGGGCTTTGCAGGGGGGCCAAGCCAGAGCAGAGGTCCGGGGACTGGGAGAAAGTGAATGCAGGTCAGCCCCTGTGGACGGACCAGTTGGGACCACTGGGATGCTCTGCTGGTTGTGATGGACTGGGATGATGGACTGGGATGACGGACAGCTGTCCCTGCTGCTCCCTGGCTCCCGAGCTGGCTGCCAGTGTGAGCTGGGCTGCTTTTGTTTGTTTTCTCAAGCAAAGTGTCTCATTTCCCCCCCCGCAAATGCCTTTTTTTGGCACAGCTGTGGGTTTTGAGTGACAATGCCTTTTTTTTCCTGAAATTAAATGTTTCTACTGAAAGTTTCAGAAACCCAAACACAAAAAAGGAAAGCCACTTCCCTGGCAGCTGCCTTGCCGATGGCTTTCTTCCTCGATGCCCCTTGGAAAGAGCAGAAAGCACAAACCCCTGGCCCTGCCAGAGGCTGAGGCTGCTTCTTCCCCCATCCCATCCCCTCCCTGTCCCCCTGCCATCGCAAGAGGAAGCTCTGCATTTTCCTTCTGATTATCAAGTAACCCCATTCATTCCCACTGTGTGGGCTGTGAGCTGAGTTGCTGCAAGTAGTAGCAAGATCTAAATTCAAGGAATAGCTGGAGATTACAAACCTGCTTTCTGCTGATAAGCCTTTCTGGCAAGGCTGGGCAGCCAGAGTTCCAGCTGCCTCCCCAGCCGCTCTCCTCTTCCTTGCTTTGAGTGTTGGTTCCCATTGCCCCCTCCTAACGCAGCCCCAGCAGTGTCGGGGTGCCCCGGGGACCCCCAAAGGGGATGACAGCAGCAGAGTGGCTCTATGGGTGCAGCAGATTGTCCCCTCTCTCCTCGAGACCGAGCCCCCACAGAAGAATTTCTTTATTGGCTTTATCTGAACCCAAAAGAACCTGCTTGTCGCTGAGCTGGGAAAACACCCCGCTCCTCAGCCTGTGCAGGAATCAGGGATGTGGTTCCTTGCCAGCCGAGAGGTGCGGGTCAATCTGACAAAGCAACACGGGTGGGGGTCTCTTGGGGTCCCGCAGGCTGGGGGGTGGTGCCAGCATGGCCATGGGCAGAGGCTGTCACACCGCCAAGACACCACGGTGATGGGACAGCAGCAGCCACCTCCTGCAACGCTCCTTCACCTCCTCTGCTGCAGCAAGGACGTCTCCAGGGATGATCACAGGGACATCCCCCGGGGTGGCCCTGCAGGGACCCTCTGCCCACAGGGGATGCTCTGCTAGGGCAAGTGGGAAACCTCTTCTCCTGGGAAATGTCAGCCAAGCATCCCCATCACCTCCTCCTGACACAGGGTGTTTGTGTAGATACCACTGTCCTCCTGCTCAAGGTCCTGCTTCATGTCACTGCAGCCACCCTGTTGAGGGGACAGCGCGTCTCTGCAGCCCTGGGGCACGGCTGGGTGGTGTGGGGGCTGCCCAGGGCGAGCAACCTCACTGCATGGCCCCTTGCCCATGCTGCCTGCACTGCCCACACTGCCCGCATCAGGGGCCCTCACCTCTGCCAGGTCCAGGTCATTGTTGTACGTGGTGCCATGGTCCAGCTGCGCGGCAGTGCCCGGCTTGCAGGGGGCAGCAGGGAATTTGGTGTGAGGGGGCAGTGTGCCAGAAAGAAGAGACACGGGGGGAGGTTTTCTGTTTCGCTGGGAGGGGGGAGCTCCCCACAGCCCTGTGCTCAGGGTGGGTTTGTCCCCCAGATCATAGAATCATAGAATCATAGAAACATAGAATGCTTTGGGTTGGAAGGGACCTTTAGAGGCCATCCAGCCCAACCCCCCTGCAGTGAGCAGGGACAGCTTTAACCAGATCAGGGTGCTCAGAGCCCCGTCCAACCTGACCTTGAATGTTGCCAGGGATGGGGCCTCTACCACCTCTCTGGGCAACCTGTTCCAGTGCTTCACCACCCTCATTGTAAAAAACTTCTTTCTAATGCCAGTCTAAATCTATTCTTCTTTGGTTTAAATCCGTTATTCCTTGTCCTGTCACAACAGGCCTTGCTAAAAAGATTCTCCCCATCTTTCTTGTAGGCCCCCTTTAAGTACGGAAGGGCACCGGGGTGTGCCTGGGACACGGCATGCACAGGCACCATTACCTTCCCTCCTCCTGAGCAGGGCACAGAGGAGCCCGGCGGAGCTGGCGGCAGCCAGGAGGGAGAGCAGGACCACGATGGGCACCAGGACCCTCAGGGCTGGTCCCCTGAGTCTGGAGGTGAGGGGAGAGGAGCGGGGCTGGTTCTCTCCCTCACAAGGCTGGGGCTTTGCTTTTTCAGTGCCCTGTGTACAGTTGCCCTCCCACAGCCCCTCCGCAGCCAGCCATGGAGTGGGATGCAAGGTGGGGACAACAGCCTGGGACCCCACTGCATCCCCCCCAAATGCCCAGGCTGACGGGTGAAGACCCTGTGTGTCCCCACAAGCCCCCTTGCACAGGGACACCCACTGCTGCCCATGGCAGTGAGAGCCATTGCCCTTCCCCGCGCCCACCCTGTGCCCCAGGGCCCCAGGCTCACCCCGCGGTGGTGGTGGGGGGATGCTCCGTCGCGGTGGGGGGATGCTCCGTCATGGTGGTGGAGATCCAGGGGGTGGGGGTGGCTGGGGGAGCTACCGGGGTAGCTGCATGAAAGGTCCTGGTGGGAACTGGGGGCTGGAGGTGACTGTGGGTCCCCTATGTCTCCTCCAGCAGCAGGCAAATACTTGCCCATGTCCCCTCCTGCACATGCCCCTGCCCTGCCGGCATACGTGTGGGATGTGCCCTGCCTGCGCCTGCCTGCCCAGCTATCCCCCCGCTTCTCTGGGCTGTGTGTCCCATGGCGAGACATCTCTCCACCTGCTGTGATCCGGGTTGGATATACCCCTTTTCCTGGTCTAGAAACTCAATATTATATCATTTGGCTGTCAGGGGTGGGCAGGCACTCCCTGGCCTCAGTGCTGGGGCTCAGTGTGAGCACTCACTGCAGCATGTAACAGGTGGCTCCGCCATCCTGCCTGCACTGTGATGGGTGCTGGGAGCCCCAAAACCAGCCTGGGGCTGGACCCTGCATTGGGCTGCTGCACACTCTGCCTGCATCTGCAAGGATCCCAGGAGAAAGCAACCTGTCACCCCTCCCAACCTCTGCCACCAGCTTATACTGAGTCCCAGGGGCTCTTTCCAGCATCGCTGCCTCCTCCCAGGCCACTGCTGCCCCATGAGCCAGCAGCCTCTCCAAAAAGAGTCCCAGCCAGCAAAACCTCCAGCCAGCTGGACACCACGGCTTACCTGGAACCACCCTCACTGTCACAGGCTCCATCAGGTCCCTGCCGATCCTCTCGACCCTGCACCAGTAACTCCCAGCATCCGCCTCAGAGAGGTTCTCCATGGTGAGCTGGACCACGCAGAAGGTGTAGCTGTCCTGGATGGAGACCCGGCTGCGCTGCCGGGGCACTTCCCTGCCCGCTGTCTCCACCACCTTGTGGCAGGAGTCCTGGCTGGCTCCCCGGCACCAGTACTTGTTGTAGCCCTCGTAGCCCCGGGGGTACCAGCAGTGGAGGGAGAGTGTCCCCCCCCACCTGGCCGCTGACCTCGCGGGGGACAACCAGAGCCTGGCAAACTGCAAAGAAAACCACAGTGACATCGGAGAGAAACAGGGCTGCAAAGTCAGCCTTCCCCTGAGCCCCTCCTGCTCAGGTCCCTTTGAAAAGCAGCACTTTGGGGGAGACCCCATCTGCCGGCTTTTAGCCCCAGACATAGACCGCGGTGATGGGAGGCTTTGGCTCCGTTGGTGCCCAATGTGGAGCCCGTGCCCCTGGGGGGGTCAGCAGCCCCAGCCCCCTGGTTCCAGCGGGAACCGGAGCACCGCTGGTGTGGTTGGAGCCTGTCTTCACCTGGGAGAAGGAGCCAGCCCCAGCCCGGCAGTATCCCCATCATCCAGCTTTGCTCCGGAGATGTGCGAACATCAGCCTCCTGCACAGGGCAGTGAGCTGGGGGACGCTGAGCTGATGTGCGCTCTCAGCTTCTTTCACTGGTTTTTTTCTCACGCAAGAGGTGGCTGCTCTGCTGCCGGGTTATTTTTATCTGGCCGGGCTTCACCTCAGGGCTGGGGGTTTTCTGCTGCAGGTGTCAAGCCGCTGAGATGCTTTTTGCAGACTGGCACATCTGAAGCACACCGGGGAGGGTGGGCAGCTGCAGAAATGGGATGTGGGACCCTGTGCACCCCACTTGGCAGGAGAGTTTAGGAGGGGAGGGGTCTTCACCCCAAATGGCTGCTGCAGAGAGATGCTGGAGCACACGAGCTGAGCAGAGCTTCCAGCACCAAAACAAGGCAAAACCGGCACAGCAGCTTTAATCTTTGCTTGATCTTTGCAGAGCTCACCTCGTGTTCCTGGGGGTGCTGGAGGCTGTGTGTCCTGGTGCTCCCCCTTGGCCAGGCTAAGGAGTGATGCCGGGATGGGCGCAGCCTCCCGGGCGCTGGGAGGGCGTCAGCTCAGCCCCTGGGCTGCGTTTCAGCTGAGGGACATGCCGGGCCCTGCCAGCTCTTGGGGGTGTGGGTGCCTGGCTCCAGCCCTGGGTTCTGCTGGGGTCTGCAGCACCGAGCTGGTTTGGGGGGCAGTGGGAGATGTGAGACATTCAGAGAGGGGGAGCAGGAGTGATCCAGACATTGCCCAGAGCTGCTGTACAGCACTGGGGGCTGTGGCTGTGTGGCTGGAGGTCGGCTCTGCCGATGGTGCTTGCAGGGACAGAGTGGTTGGGGTAGGGCTTCCTCCTCCTCCTCCTCCTCTTCCTCTGGCTTTTTTACCCCAGGTATTACAATGCTGGGGGGCAGGGGAAAACTGGGAGCAGGGCTGCATTGCTGGAGCTGGTCCAAGCAGCAGGTCCCCCCGCACTCCCACTCCCCATTTGGCACTGGAGCTTCTTGCAGACGATGAGGCTTGGGTTGCCCTGGCGAGCAAGTGGCACCCAGAGGAGCTCCTCTGGCCCGTGGTGGGGCAGGGATGGAGCCGAGCTGTCTGCAGGCCCTTCGTGGAGCAACTCCCCATTTATTTTTCTTTCCACCCTTGTGGTTTTTCTTCCTCTTTCTAAAACAGTTGCATGGTTTCCATTTCGCAGAAGGGTGGTTATATTTGGGTAGATGATGAGACCTACCCAAACTGGGGCCTTTTCCTTCTGCAGCTCCCCGACCTGGGATACGCAGCTGAATTCCTGATGTCTGCATGGGAGGCTGGGCTGGAGCAGGATGGGACCCCCCCTGCAGCCAGGCTCCCTCAGGACCCTCCCTCCAACTCAGCCTGCTCTTCAGCCCCTTCACTCTGTGCAAAGACCCAGGGGGAGGGGAACGAGGTGCCAGGTAAAAATAAAGAAACAGAAGTCTGAGGGCTGTGTAGGAACAGGGGTGACCGCATCAGCCGCAGCACCATCTCTGTGCTGGGGTGCCTCGGAGTCTTTGGGGCCAAGGAGGGGACGGAGGTCATGTCTCTGACCGGATGCTGACCTGCCCTTACTCCCCACGTGCTCCTTGCTGAGCACAAGAACCATGGAGGATGAGAAGGGGTTGCCAAGGCATCACGTCCCCTGGTTCCCCGCAGCCTGGACCAGGGGTGCCGGGCTTTTAACTCCTGATTGGGGGATATTTTAAACACGTCCCAGATCTTCTGATCTCATCTCATTTAATAACCTCATGGCAGGGTGGGGATAAACAGCACTGCTGGGCCGGTGGCGTGTGCATCCCACTGCAGGACTTCGTGGCACATGGGGGTCCCCAGTCTCATGCGGTATGGAGGGGACGGGGGTCGCTTTTGCAGGATGCAGGGAATCTCAATGGGACAGGCAGAGAGAGTTTGGGAAGCAGTGGGGAAACACGCCCTGGATGGTGGGAGAGCTGCAGGGGATGCCTGTTCCCGAACACAGGGCTTTCTGGCAGCAAGGGGCCAAGCACAGAGCCGCTCAGAGTGTGTTCATGTAGATCGGCTGCAGTTCTGGAGCTCTGGAAATGGAAACTTCGTCTCCCTTTTCAAAGTCCTGAAATGGGAGAGAAATGTGAAGATTTGGGGCAGTTTGCATGTCTGCCTATGCTAGAGCCCTAAAAGTTCGTGTCTACCCTGTTCCTACAGGGTTTGATAGCTGCTGCCTGGGACAGGCTGCTAAAGGGAAGGGAAAGGCTGGTGTGGGGGAAGGAGTGTGACCCCAAAGCAGGGCAGCTTCTCCTCGCTGCAGGGCTGGGAGCAAGGAGCACCCATCGGGTAACTTGCCATGTGCGCGGGGAGCTGCCCCAGCTCCTTTACCTGACACTTGGCTGGGCTGTTCTCATAGTCATCCTCGGGCAAGCTGAGGTCCGACTCCCTGTTCATGTAGATGTTATTGGAAGCAGCTGCTCGCTCCCAGCTTGCAGTGACCTGGAGGGGATGAGGTGTGTTGAGGACAAGGGGGGCTCCAGGCAGTGGTTCCCTCATGGAGGAGCCATCACAAGACCCCCATCCCACTGCCCTCCCACCCGCGGTACCTGGAGGTCCTTGTCCCTCTTCCTCTCCACAGCCCAGGCTGCTGGGGGAAGAGCAAGAGAAATGGGTCAGACCGACATGGACCTCCCTTTGCTGAAGGAGAGCATTTTGGGGGGTCCTGAGCCCTTCCCCATAGGTGTCCCATCAGTCCCTGTGCAACCTCAGGTCTGGCCTGATTTTGCCAAGAGCCCTCTGGACTGTGGGGCTCGGTGGGTTGGGGTCCTGGGAAGGGCTCCAACTGCTTTCACCCCAAGCCCTGCTCACCCCTGGGACAGGAGCAGGAGGGCAGTGTGTGGTGCGCTGGGGTGGGGGGATGGGTGCTGGGGAGCAGAGTGAGGACCCCCATGGCCACTCTGCAGAGGAGAGCTACAGCTTGGGACCCCCGATCACTTGTACCTCTGCTCCTCTTTGGCGATGCTCTTCTCATCCTGCAGCAGATGATGATGCCCAAAACCAGCACCAGCGCAGTGGAGGGGGTCAGGACCAGGACAAGCAGGTTTGGGGTGCTAGGAGGGGAGAAAAGGGTGTTACTGCCCTTCTGCACTGGCCCCTCTGCAGCCCTGTGCCCTGGGAAGGGCTTTCATGCCTGTATTTAGCACAGCCCCAGGGGGCATGAGACTCCATGGGCTGGCAAGTCTGTTCCAAGGATTTCTCCCAGGTTTCCTGGCCAGGGATCCGTGCACGTGTACATGCAAAGTCTGTCCATCTTGGCATGAGCCAGCTGCACAGATTCATTGCCCACCTCCATGGACAAGTGCCCAGATGTGGCACACACCTGCCTGGGGTGTTGGGGTCCCCAGCAGCCCTGTGAGAGCTGGGCAAAGACCCTGGGAGCCCCAACCAGTGCAGCCCTATGGCATGCAGGGATACAGCAGCCCCCTTAGCATCACATTTTGCTTTCTCCAGATATGCCCTGCTGGCCCCAAAGCCCTGTGGACAGGCTGGAGCTGGATGCTGCATCCTTGGGCTTCCCGGTCCTTGCGCTGGAGATGGCCCCTCTCCTCCCCAGTGGCCCTGGCACTCACCCAGCCTGCAGGCTTCTGACTTTTGGTGTGGATAGGTTGTTTTCCAGATCCAGAGGAGTCCATGGGAAGGTGGGAGCAGATGTAGTCTCTTCCCCCTGTGTCATGTGGAGGTCATAGTGTGGTGTTGTGGGCACTGTGGTGTAAAGAGATGGGAAGCAAAGCACTGTGGTACGTGTTACCTGGTTGTGGTTCTGGGCTATGGCTGAGGTTGGTGACTGGGGGTTTCAGGGCCCCGGAGGCTGCTGGCGGGGAAGTGATGGAGGGTGGCTGGGAAACACCAAGCATGGCCCCGGGGGGGCTGTGTGCCCCCCAGGAGCGAGGTGGAGGATGCTGGGGGATCACCAAAGGCAACTGGGAGGGGGATTTGTTCCATCCCCAGCTCTCCCCGTCCTCTCCCCCTGCCTCCCCTCTCTCCATTCCCTCTGCCCTTCCAGCCTCCATCAAAGCAGAATGGCCACATCAGGCACTTACCTGGGAGAACAGACACCTTGACGGGGAACATGGGGTCATACCAGGCTAGCTGGATCCCACACCAATACCGATCCCCATCCTCCACTGTCAGGTTCTCCATGGTCACCACGAACATGTGCCGAGTGCGGTCATCTTGTAGGGAGACCCTGTCCCCCCATGCCTTGTCCCCGAGGACCGTGGTCTGAACGAGGATGGAGCAGGAAAGCCAGCTGCTGCCCCTGCACCAGTACTTATTGGCATCCACCAGGTGTGGCTTGTACTCGCAGGTTACCTCCACGGAGCCACCTGAGAAGCCGTTCACCTCCGCGGGGCCCTGCAGAGCCCAGCATCCTGCAGGGACAGAGACTGTGCCAGCCTTTGGGCAAGCACAAGCCCATGCACAAGCCTCCTGCCAGTCCCCAGCCCTCTGCCCGTCCCCCTGCCACATGAGCCACTTCATGCTGCCCCCAGAAAACCTCTCCCATAGCCAGTGGGGCTGCAGCCTGGGGGTCCTGCCCTGAGGAGGGCTGCCAGGAGCTGTGCAGGGGTGGGCACTGGAGATGCACTGGGTTTGAGGTAGGGGGCCAGGGGCTGAGGAGGGAGGTAGGGCACGGGGGGGGACTGCTTGGTCTTTCTTTACCTCCCCATGAAACCCCAGTGCCTGGAAACCCACTTCTGCTTTTGCCAGCAGGCTCTTCTGAGATGAGTCATGTTTAAAAGAAAGGAAGAAATGCCAAATACCCCACCATCTGCGCTGCGGCCCCCGAGGAACTTCACCTCTGCCCTCCCCCAAAGCCAACCCCCCCTGGGATGCTGCTGCCCACCCCAAAGCACTCGGATTTCTGTTAAAGCCAACTCTGCCAGCAAGCCCAAGGTAGCAAGCTCACCCTGCCTGTCCTGCCCACCCTGCCCACTGCTCTCACAGCATGGGGCGGGGGGTCACAGGATGCACAGGCTCCCTGCAGCCTCCCGCGGGGTGTTCTTAGGGGTCTGTGAGTTGGAGAAGGTTATCAACCTCTGCTTGGCATTGAAATAATTAATCAGTTCTTGACAGAGGGGAAAGTAAGGAAGAACTATATCCGCAAGGCATTTCTATCATTGCTGGATAACGATGTGGATTTTGGAAGGCTGGCACAGCCCTGGTGAGCCCTTACCCGCTCCCATCAACACAAGAAGATCCCGCTCTCACCTGGGAGCAGAAACCAGGTCCAGACCAGGAGCCTTTCCGCCATCCCACTCTCCGGGCAGCTGCAGGCTCAGCTCTTGCTCCCCAAAGCTACATGTCCCCAGCAGTGGCCATGCTGCGTGCCAGCCGCCCTCGAAGGAGCCTTCACCGCTGCGGTGCCACTCCTCGGCTTCCTGCCTCTGCTCCTCTTCCCCCGGGGCACGGGTGCTGCCTCACTTCTCTAGCTCGGGTCAGCACGTAGGGCTGTTCCTCTGGGCCAGGGAGACCCGCACCACCTACTTCTTTCCAAACTCGCTCAGCTTGAGTCATAACTTTGCCCTTGTCAGCAACTCTGGCGGACAAGGAGCCAAGAAGGGTGTTGTAAACAGGGGGCTGGCTTAGGCAAAGACCTTGAGAGGCTGACCTCAGCCTTCTCAGTCTTCACTTTCTGTTTAAGAGTTTCAGGGCTGATGAAAAATTAAGTTCAGCTTTTCGAAGGGGAAAACCTGATGCTGAAGAGGAGAAATATGCTAAGAATGGCCAAACCACTACAGACCTGTGGCATGTGCTCTGCTCCTGCTGGTACATGTGTGCTGGGCTGCTCTGGGCTGTGTGCATGAGGAGCAGCAGCTGGAGGAGCTGGGCTTTAGTTTCCATCTGCCCCGGAGTCCGTGCCACCTGGAGCCAGCCCTGGTGTGATGGGGAGCACAGATGCCAGGGTTGGAGAGCCGCTCCCCAGCAAGGTGTCACACATGGGCTCTCCCGGTGATGGTGTACTGCTGACGGTACACGAGAGCTGCTAACATAGAGCAATGCTGAGCTGCAGGGTACGGCAGAGGACCGAGCTCTTCGAACACAAACAAGAAGGTCTCAACCCACCTGGGAACCCATCAGGCAGGAGAGGCAGACACCAAGTTACCCTGCAAGGGTTTTTGTGTGCGGACCAGATAGATGCAGGAGATGCGCAGGCATCCCTGCCACTGCCCAGCAAAGCACTGTGAGCCCTTCCTACCATTCCCTTGGGGCAGGAGGAGGACTGGGAGAAGCAGCTCAGAGGTGGAGGCTCCAGTGTGGGGAAGGTGCCTACAGAGGCATTTGCTGGCTGGGGGTTTTGAGGGCAGCTCAGTTACCCAAAAGCAGCCGGAAGTGCTTCTTCAAAGACCCACTTTGGTAGAAGGGTTGGGGGAATTTTCCAAGCCACACCTCTGCTATTGCCATCAGATAAGATGTGTCATTTCCTCTTCCCTTTCTCTGTTTCAGGTTTCGTTTCTGGGCAGGACGAGCAGCTGCCCAGCCCAGGGCAGGGGCTGGCACCTCCAGCACAGACTGGAGCCAATTCCGCCCTGTCACCACAGTCCCCAGGACCGTGTAGCCCTCCAGAGAGTTCCTGACTCCATTGCAATGGCTTGAAGGCAGGTCTCCTTCCTGCCCCTGGGGACACTGCAGGGATTTACATCCACACAGCACTGATGCTGCAACTCCCACGTGGGGTTTTACCTCAATATTTCTCCTTTCAGCTGTTGGGCAAAGGGGCCCTGGCTGCAGCAGGAATGCTGGCTGGGGGGTGTCGATGAGGGGTTTGCAAAGGGGATGGCTCCGGCTCAGCACCTTGGCCCCAAACCACCTGGGCAGCCTGTGGTGCTCCTAAAGGGGAAGAGCAAGATGGGAGCGGGCAGGAGGAAGGAGCCCCGGAGCACTGACATGAGATGTTCTGTCACACAAGGGGCTGTGATATTTATCCCGATTAAATCGAGTGTCAGGTTGAAAGTGATGAAACCAGAAAGGGAGTGGAGCAAGTCAGACAGAAGCCAATGCAGCAGAGCGTGGAGCGGAGCCATGCTGCCTGGTTCTCTGCAGAAATGGAGAGAGCTCTGCGCAGAGCCGCCCCCGACACCCTCCAGCTGGGGCACAGGCGTGGGTGCTGGGGTGCTGCAGACAGCCCAGAGGGGAATGAATAAATGCAGCCACCTGCGGACAAGGCTGCGGCGAAGGGCAGGGGAAGGCACTGGGCTCTGCACCATGTCCCTGCAGGGTGGCTGTGGCTGGGAAGACGCTGCCCTCCCTGCCACTGGCAGGGCAAGGGGACCCTGATGGGGAGAGCTGGGTCCTGCCTGCTGGAGCTGGGTCCTGCTCCACCATTGAGCCGAGATTCCCTCTCTTCTGGCAGCAAGCAGCTCGGGAAACACAAGGCAAGGCTATTCTGTAAGAGAAGAAGTGATGCTGAAGCACTTCTCAGGAATCCCAGTGATGCATCCTGACAGTCACAAATCAGTTCGTCTTTTCGTCTCAGCCACGCTTGGGGCTGGAGCAAGCACTCATGTGTGGCTCAGTAGCCACGTCAGTGAGCAAAGCAGCCCCGGCAGCAGCAGAGCGATCGCTGGTAACGGGAACATGGCAGAGATGAGCCGACACCTGCGCTCCTGCAGCCCCTGCCAGGTGCCTGCCCGCGGGCAGCATTCCCAGCCCCTGCCCAGCAGCGACGGGACATGGAGCGACACGATCGGACGCTGCTTTTGCCCAGGCTCAGGCGAGATTCTGGGTCGGGGTTTAGTCTCTGGTGGTAGCCTTAATGAAAAGGCTCAAAGTCCCCATGGGACAGGCAGTAATTGAATCAATCAGTGCGTGCACCCCCTCGGTGCATGGCCCCGCACCAACAGATCTTCTCCAGCTCCCATCCCACCTCACTACCCACCCGCACAGCTGAGCCTTTCCAGAGTCCTCCTCTGCTCTGGGTTTCAATGACATTTTCAACCCCTGATTCTGTTATTTAATCTTAGGACCTTTGAAAAATAATCTGGGTGTTTCAGAGAGCGCTTTCACAGACGGCTTTGGCAACTTTGGTGAAATTATCTTTAGGAGATAAGGCTGAATATAATAATGCTAATCCTTTAGTGCTGGTTGATTGAGCATGCACTGTCTGATCTCTCCCTTCCGCTGCCATCTCAGATAACCAAGATTAAACCCAGATCATTCCCAGATCTTATGACTTAGCAAAGCCAGTAAAAGAGAGAAATACTTGCAGACTTTGTGGTGGTGGAGGGTTTACTCCGGACTGTGCTTTAGACTGGACTCCTCAGCTAGAAAGGGCTAAGGCAGGGGTTAGTTACTACAGTGAAATTAAGAAAACAAAATTCAACAGATTCAGAGGATGAAATTCTGGCTCCTCTGTAGTTCATGGGGAAGGAATGAGTTTGGTGGGGCTCAGATCTCCCCAAAAAAGTTTTGTAAGGGCAGATCAGGGAGATATTACAGCAGGTTAATGGGGTTGGGCAGCCGAGAATGAGCAGGACTGGGCAAGGGGGACAGTGAAGTAGAAATTCCTGAGCTGGCTGTAAATCCCCCGCTGTTATAGCTGTACTTCCCAAGACAAATAGACAATTAATTAAGCTATCAGAGGTACAGTCTACCAGCAAACCAGACCAAACAATGGGGCTAAATTGCAGGTTCATTTGAAATCACTCCTGCCGTTTGCAGGTCATTTCCTCTGATTTCATTGCTCTGCACTGATTTCAGCTGGTCAGCACTTGCTCGGGGCTATAAAGTGCTCGCTGGCTCCCAGGAACCTCTGCTGGGGTCTGGGGGAGGATGGGAGAGCAAGTGGTTTGCTTTGGATAGTGAGGAAAGGCATTTATCGGTGTGTGAGGGGAGGAGGGCAGCACAGGTATCAGGCTGCTGGGCTCCGATAAAGCTGCTGATACCACTTATCTGTAATGGGTCAGGTGCCCCAGAGCCATACAGCCCTTGGAGCCCTGACAGGCTGTGCCGGTGCCTGTCTTTTGCCAGCAATCTGTGTTGTCTCATTAGGCTGCATTACACTTGGCGATATCATGACAGATAGGAAAAACCGCCTTCCTCCTGAGCGTTGTTAAACCTGCAGGGCCAAATGTGTCTCTGGTGTAATGCCAGTGTCTGCAGTAGGAATTTGGCTTTATAAGGCTTTCCTTCCTCCCAGCCAGGCCCTTGCTCAGCAGCAGCTCCTCGCTGCTTTCCTTTGCAACAGAGAAGGGAGACAAATGTTGCTGGAGCTGAGGTGGGTCAGAGGATGCCCCTCAGAGCCCCTTCTGCAGCAGGGCCAGGCTGGGAATCCCCTCCAGAGGTAAGCAGGGCTGGAGTCTTGGACCCAGTGATGCATTGGGGGCTTCCTCTCCTCTTCACTGGGGGTTAAGTTCATATCCCCAGCTCCACCCCCAGGAGAGGTTTGTCTGAGCACCAGCACAGCTTGGGTGCCCAGGGTGGGGCTGCAGAGTGCCTGCAGCAGATCTGGGTCTCCGGCGTGGGTGTGACCCAGCAGGCAGCTCGGGTCGGGGCAGTACCCGCACTCTGTGTGGGTGCTGGGGCAGGAGAAGGCTGAGCATGCACTTGAGACATGTTGGCATGAGGTCTCCAGCCTCAAGGGGCTGATATGGCACTGAAACACTCATGGAAAGGCTTTTTTACCAAGTTTTCAGTGTATTTAAGAGGACAGAGTTGCCCTGGCTTCATTGAAATTGCCCTGAGGTTCGCACCTCTTGTCTTCCTGGTGTGGGGTGTGTGCACTGTGTTGAACCATGATGCTGGCCTTGCCGCTGATGAATTATCTGATCCGGACACCATGGTCATGATATCGCTTATTTTTGCACTGTTGATCGTCTTCCCGTGCTTGAGACCAGCAGGTGGTCTGGCTGCAGGATGGTCCATGTTGGGCCTGGGTTTAGCTTCCTGGCTTCGGGCAAGCCCAAAAATCCCCTTGCCCCTCTGGGTTGTTTTTCAGCTTTTCTGGCTGTTGTTGCCAAGGCTGATCATATGACCTGGCAGAACCATCTCTGCTGTCAGAGGAAATAACAGGCAGATATAATTAGCAATGTCAGGCCCAGGGAGTCAAACAGCAACCGGACAGGTGCAGATGGCTCTTGGAAACATGGTCTGTTCCTCTGGCTTGGGGCCGTCTGTTGATCTGGAAGGAGGGAACCGGGGAGTCTCTCTCAAATAAACTTCTCAGTAAAGATTAATTTCTTTCCATTCTAATCGACAGCACCAGATTGCTCTAAAGGGAGCTGTAAATAAAAGGATCTCAATGAGATATTGACTGTCACTTCCAGGTTTAGGCACAGATTCCTCCTGTTTCTAAACACAATTTGTTTTTCTCTCCAAGCAGGATCCTAACTGGCTCTGTAAATGCAGTGGGTTTCCAAAAGGGAGCTGCAGGGTAGCCAGGCTCAGGTTAGCACCAGTTTTGTAAAGAAGCTGAAATGGCCTGGCTAGCACAAGCCACTGCTCCTCCCTGGGGTGACGCACGGCTAGCCCTGTGACCATGCAGGTCTGGGCTTCGCCCCTGCCCGTGGACGCCCGAGGGCTGCGTGGGCTGACGGCTGGAGCGGCGTCAGCAGGAGCAGCCCCAGTGTGGGCACGGGGCTCCCTAACGTGGGTGCCAACAAGCCGGGTGCGCAGCACGGCTCGAGCGGCGCTGCGGACCTGGCTTTGTGCTCTCAGCTCGGCGATTGATCGGAGCCGGGAGCAAGAAACCTCTCTGCCCAAGGGCTGCCTTCCAGCCCCTCCGACCGTGCCCCGTGGACGCCTCCTGCAGCGGGGGGAGGAAGGGCAGAGTTTTCCCGTGGCGAGGGCAGGGAGCGCCGGGCTCCTTGCAGAGCCGGGCGGGGGGGCTGGAGAGGGACCAGCGGGTGCGTGGAAGCTGCCGCGGGCCCTGCCTGCGTGGAGGTGAGCTCCCACGGCCTCCCCGCCCCCGGGCGGGACCGGCCTCGCCCCCCCCCCCCCTCCTCCTCCCCCCTTCTCCGGGCGGGGGAACCCTGCGAGCGGGGCGGGCGCGGCGGCGGCGGCGAGGAGCCGGGCACCGCGCACCGCGCACCGCGCACCGCTCCGCTGCCCTGCGGGGGCCCGGGCCGTGCTGAACCGGGCCGCGCCGAACGGAACCCGGCCGGGCCAAAGGCAGCCGGGCCGTGGCGGGCCGGGCGCGGGCGGGCGCTGTCCGCGGTGCTGCCGGCGGCGGGCGCTGTCCGCGGTGCTGCGGGAGCGGCCCGGAGCGGCCCATGCACCCCGGCCATGGCGGCCCGCGGCGCCGGCTCGGCGGGGGGCGGCTACAACGAGGCCCTGCTGCACAAGGTAGGGCTCCGTGCACGGAGAGGGGGAGCCGGGGGGGGCTGCAAAATGCGCAGGGTGGGGGGCGCTGGGGCGGCGTGAGAGCAACTGCCGGGGCAGGGCGCCTGCGGAACTTCCCCGGCAAACTCTGTCCCTCTTCCCTCCTCGCTCCTCTTCCCCCGGTGGGGTCCATCCGCCACCCCCCATCCCGGCGGGGTGGTGGGGGGATGCGGGTGCAGCTCTTCCCCCCCGCCCCCACGGCGGCCGGGGCTGGGCAACCCGCGCGGCTCCGTCCCGGTCCACGCCGCCCCCCGGGTGACGGCGGGGAGGGGGGCGGCAGGGTCGGGCGTGTTTGGAAAGCAAAGCGGGCAGGAGCGCTGGGAAGGGGCCAGCGCCGCGGCGCAGCCCGCAGCCGGCGATCAGCCGCTGCCCCGTGCATGCTCCGAGGGGTCGGGGGGAGCTGCACCCCGGGGCTCTGTTTGCCCGAGGCAGCCTAAGGAGCCGGGACTTCCCTGCTGTGAAATAGCGGTGTCCCAAGAGACGTTCACCCCTGCCCTCCTTGCTTCAAAATCTTTCTCTTCTGCGGAGTCCCTGGGACTGCGTTTTGTAACTCAAAAAAAAAAAAAAAAAAAAAAATTGCAGAGAGAGAGTGGCCGGGACTGCTGCTGTCCCCGCAAGCCCTGGGTGGCTCAGGCTCTGCTGCAGGCTCTGCTGGAGCAGGGCTTTTGCTCCCTGCAGTCAGGCACTGCCCAGCAACTCCAGGAGACTCGGAGGAGACGCTGATCTCTGCCAGATCCACCCATCGCTCCTTCTTGCTGTCCTCACGCTGCTTTGCTGCAGTGCCCAGTGACTGTGCAAGGGGCAGTCACTCCCCTGGGGAGCAGGGGAAAAGCAGGGGTGTGGCAGGGCAGGGGAAAGGGCTGGGGCTGTGTGGATCCCTCTTCACAAATCCCAGTCTGTTCTATATCCTGCTCTCCTCAGGGCAACGTGCCCAGCCCTTGATTAGCAGGAAAATATCAATTACTAGCAACTCTCATTT
Organism: Pelecanus crispus; assembly: GCF_030463565.1. Taxonomy (NCBI): domain Eukaryota; kingdom Metazoa; phylum Chordata; class Aves; order Pelecaniformes; family Pelecanidae; genus Pelecanus; species Pelecanus crispus. The sequence goes on along the minus strand of NC_134654.1, from coordinate 21,935,737 downwards.
CTGTTGTACACCGAGTACATAGGACATGCCTCCAGGGATGACTCAAGAAACTTTGATTCTTTGCAAAGCCTTAACTCCCTCTTCTCTGGCAACGAGCTGCTGCAGTAAAGGAACGACATTGGTGGAAATGAGTCTCTAGGCAGAAGAGCTGCCCAGGCAAATAACCATCCCAGTCCCATGTTCTCTGCCATTTTCCTTGGTATTTTGCTGCCACTCCTGGCTGGGTTTCTTGTCTTGCAGAAACAAGCCTGCTCTTGCTCCAGGGACGTGAGGCAGCAAATACCTTGCTAGATCTTGTTTCAGAGCAAGGAATCACATTTCAGATGTGCTGAGAAACCCCGAGAGAGCTTTGTACTCTGGAGGCAAAGGTTAAGTGATTTCTGGTTGGTGGCTAAACCCAGGCCTGGGGAGGAAATCAAAGCGTGAACAGCAGAGGTTTGTTCTGGGCTGTTCCAGAAAAGTTTCACTTGGCACAAAATGATGGACTCTGCTTTCAGGTGATTTGACACATTGCCAAATCATTCTTCCTCCCATTGGATGCTTGGATCCATTTAGCTGGAACATGCCCCAGGGGGAGAGGGATGTGCTCCTGGGCTGTGGCTGATCCAAGGTGCTAGCAGGGGGTTGCAAACAGGGATCTCCTGCGTGATCTGAGCCAGTTTTTGCTTGACACGCAGCCCTAGAGCTCATGTCTACGGGGCTGAAATACAACCTCTGCCAGGGGAAGGGCCCCGTGGGGCTGGCAGAGGGCCCCGGGCTCTGGCTCGAGCCAGCGTAAAGGGCTTGGCCGTGGTAAAACAGCCCCTGGGCAGGGTGGGGACAGCCCTGAGGTGTCCCTGTGGCACAGGACAGCTCGAGGCAGCATCCAGCAGTATCCAAGTTGCCCTGGAGCACTGTCTGGAGCAGGCGAGAGGCAGGGCAATTTTATATAGAGAGCAGGTAAAAATAAGTCTTGGTAATGCATCCCTGAGAGACTGTGAGAGCGGGGCAGTGAGGGGCCAAAAGCAGCTGCGGCTTCGCTCTCAGACCTCTCCCAGTGCCACGTCCTGGCTGAGCTCTGAAGGCAGCTGTGCTGGGATGCATGTACACAATTGCCACAATTTGTTGTGACGAATCCTGCTGACCTAGGAGAAAACCTTTGGGTTTGGGGCTTCAGTAACTCTCAGAGAGCGGCAGAAGAACCTGTGGAGGGCACCTCTTCCCTCCCTGTGTCCCCCGGGACTGGGGCTTTACCCTGCCAGGCTCCTACTAACTACATTTATCTCAGGTCCAGCTACCACACGCTAAAGCTCAAAAATGAACTGGGAAGATAACCTCAACCCACACATGCTGTCCCAGATCTCCTCCTGCTTGGCTGGCACTGGAAATGCAGCAATCACCTCCCTACGCTGCCTTGACAGCCATGCGAAACTTCTCTTCCCTAGGCATGTTAGACCAAAATATCTCCTTTGCTTGCTGGCTGCCAGCATGGGTAGGGGAGGTCTGATTGGGTTTGCCCTCACTGCTCCATTGCTCTGCCTTGTCTCTGCAACCTACACTGAGCCAGCAGCAATTTTGAAGGGAGGTGATTCATCTAGGTCTGAATTAGCCCCAAACCCCTGATTTGAGGTGTGGGGAGGGACATTTGCTCTTTCCCTAAGGCACAGCTGGCAGATAGGTCTGTTCAGGGGTGGGTTACAAGCTGTGCCCACTTTTCTGCTGGGGCCGTGGAGCAGGTGACCTGTGGGGTAGTGGGGAAGCAAAGTTACCGCTGCCCACCCCAGTGGAAATAATTTCCTTTAGCTGGAAACAAGAATTGCTTTGATTGTGCTGGGGCTCAGGAGTGGTGCTTTGGGACTGTCACCGAGCGGCTCTCCTGGTCTTGGCCAGGTTTCCCTCTGTGCCTTGGCCAGCCTGTCTGCGCATGCACCCCGGCAAAGCACCGCTCCACCCCCACACCACCATGCAGAGAGGAACTGCGGCACCAAAAGGAATCTTGCAACTTTTTGCCAAAGTTTTCCAGGGAAAAAACCTGAGAAAACACAGGGGGCTGAGAGGGTGCTGGGGAGGCCAGGCTGTGGCCAAGGATGCTGGCAAGAGGCACAGCAGGTACAGAGCTTTGTCGCTGGGAAGCTTCTTGCTGTCATGACGCAGGCATGTCCAGCCCAAGTTTTTGACAGCTGGTTAGCCACAACCACTCCACAGTGGGGTTTTTGTTCTTCTTTTATGTTTATTTCATAGCTAGGAAGGTCACAGTGATTTCCACTGTGCTGTACCTCCACAGAGCCCGTGAGCTTTTCCTAAAGTCATTAGGAAAGTCTCTTGGCTGATGCAGGCCAACTTTTACTATTTTTATTATTAAGTCATGAAGCAATTCATGAGTTGTCTCTATTATAAATCCCAATTAAATTATTGATAGGGGAGTCCGCCTTTTATACATGTTCTCTGCAAATCCTGGGCTCTGGAGGCTTTCTGGTACTCATTCCACCAGCTCTCCTCCCTCCATAATTAGTGCTGTTCTCTGCATTAACTGCTCCCAAAGACAGTGCTGCAGGGTGCAGCTGGTCTTGTTGCACCTCCCAGCACCAGTATTTTACCTGGGAATAGTGTGTAGCACCAAAAAGTGCAGCTCTGGGGTGCAGGAGCCCCATGGTAATGAACTCTTGGGGTCTTTTCCTATGTGGCTGCTCCAGGGCAGATCCTGCTCTCTGTATGGGGAATATGTTTGGACCCCAGGGCAAAGCCAAGCGGGGCTTGGGCAAGGAAATTCCCCCCAGGGAAAGGGGTGACCTGGCTCCTCTGGCCCATGCACAAGGGCTTCACCCAGAGATTTCTGCCTCCCAACATCCCCTCAGCTCCCATGCAGGCTCCCAGCCATGAGGCTGCTCTGATTGTACAAGTGACCCGCAAACAGCCCGATGTCTAATTAGGGAGGAGGGAGAAATCTCTGGCTGCAGATCCGGTCGCAGATTGCTGCCTCTCAGCACACAGGTCTGTGCGGCGGTGTGTGTCTGGTGGAGGTGCAGGGCTCCCTGCTGCCAACAGCTCAGGTTGGCAGGTCAGGCTTTTCCCAGGAGATATTTGGGGTTTGGGATGGTTTATTTCCAAGGGAAAACGCTGATTCACTGAAGTGAGTGTTTCGCTGAAGCGTGTTGGTGTTCACAGGCTCCAGGCAGGTTGTGGTGCGGTGATTTATGCAGGGCAGGATGCTGGTCTCCTGCCAGTCCACCTTCCTGCTTCATTTGTGATCCTCAAGCTCATTGGCCTTTGGTTTCAGCCCACTCCTTTGGGATCCGTGGGGTGGTAGGAACCGCAGTGCCAGGCACTGTGGCACATGCCCGGTGGCTGGTTCCCCCATGGTCTCCCAGTGCATGAAACCAGGCCTTGATCTACTGGGGCTCAGGCACTTGATTAAACACGTTCCTTCACGTTCATCTGCCCTGCACTTCACAGGGGGCTACGCGTGGTGCCTGCAGCGGCGCCAGGCTGGGTTTCACCCCGGGGGCCCTCGGTGCAGGGGAGGTGATGGAGGGATGGGACCAGCCACACATGGAGGCTCCCATAGCCCTCAGGAAGATGCTGAAGCAACAGCTCCCACTCGGCAGGCAAAGTGTGACCTTCACGATGTCACCCTGGGTGAGGATGAAGGGCTGAGGTGCCCTGGGATGGAGCAGGGCTGCTGGAGCTGCATCGGGCTAAACACAAATCAAGGGGGGAAACAACAGATGCAGTGAAGGCGGTGCAGGTGGAGGCAGAGAGCGGGTAGGTTCAGCCCCACAGCTCGCTGGCTCAGGGGTGGCAGGGGGACTGGTGACAGGGGGGACGTTGCCCCAGGGCCAGCTCAGCACTTGCCAGGGCTGCAGCTACAGGAACGCCCGTGTCCTGAAAGACAGAGCCAAAACCACTTCTAAGCAAGAAGCCGGTTAGCAGAGTGTTTATTTTAACTTGTGTCCCTGTGAAAGGGTTGAAAGTGCCTCGGTTTCCTGAAAGGATGGGAATGTTTGTGCCGGCGGCTCTGCCAACAAAATCCAGATACTGGCAGAAAGGGGAGGGAGGGGTCTGTGTTTGCACTGTTGGTCTCCCTTAGGTGGGGGATTTGGGGGAACATGGGCAGGAGCAGAAGGGAGGACGGGCTCCCCAGGGTACCAGGGCCACAGGCTGGCAGCTTGGGAGCTGCCTGGGAGGTGATGGCCATGCCCCAGCTCCAACACTTGCACAGTTCCTTCGTCCCTTCTGCTTGAGGACAAGCAAGCTTTGTTCCCTGCGGGAGAGCCCTGGGGCTTCCCACGAAGGGCTGGAGATGCAGAGAGGCTCCGTGACTTCAAACCCAGTGCCCTTCTAGGGGAAAGCGCTGTGGGTACACAGTGTTAATACAGCTTGAAGACAGCCCGGTGCCCCGGAGAGGCTGCGTGGCTGTGGCAGTGGCTGTGTGCAGCAGCTGTGGGAGACGCTCTCTTTATTAAATGGTTTTGGACCTAATTCAGCCCTGCCAGAGTCCTCCCAAAGAGATTTTCCACCAAAGCTGTGCAAGCCAAGGCTGCCTCTTCCCAGCAGCTTCCCAAGCCGGGGCAGGAGGTCTCTCCTGCTCGCTCTCTGTGACAGGCTGCGCTTTGCTTTCTCTTCCACCTCTCTGCACTTGGAGAGGGCACAGCGGGGCTCATGCTCAAAGCTCAGCCTGGGGCACATTTCATTTATTACAGAGATGGTCAGAGGGGTGGAAATTCCTCCCCAGGCAGGTGGCAGGACTAAAGGTGACAGCGAAGGACAAAGCCCAGCGGTACGAGCCATCTGGCCGCAGCGCTGGCACCCAGCAGCCTGTGGGGGCAATCTGCTGCTGAGCGGGGGGCTGTGCAGTGCAGTTGTGCCACAGGGCTGCCACAGGGCTCACGGCTCTGCCACGGGCTAGGGCTGGGCTGGTGCCTCCCAATCCTGCTGCATTCACTGCTGCATCGCCCCGGCACCCCCTCCCCAAATGCCCGGTGCCCAGCCCATGCCTGCAGGCTCAGGCATCACCTGCTCCCGCGCGCTGACGCCTCTTTACCTGGTCCTTGCAGACAATCCTGGTCGGAGACAGCGGCGTGGGGAAGACGTCTCTACTGGTCCAGTTTGACCAGGGCAAGTTCATTCCTGGCTCCTTCTCTGCCACCGTGGGCATTGGGTTTACGGTAAGAGCCCAATCCCTGGTCGCTGGGCTGTGCAACCTCACTCGCCCTTAGGGCAGCAGTTTTATTTGGGTAATCATAATCTATGATTCTATCATTCTAAGCAGTGCTAAGCACAAAGAATTGGATGAATTTGCTTTGGTGCTGCTGGATGAGGGGTCCAGTTTGGCTGTGTGCTTGCCGGCAAGCTGGGGGCAAGCACGCTTCAGGCTGCTGCAGAGGGATGGAGGATGGACGAGGGTTCACATCCCAAAACCCTCAGTGGGGCCATGCCTGAGCCTGGAAAGCTGCCCTTGGAGCCGCCCTGCTCTCCCGGGGAGAAGCCATCCTGCATCCTGCCTGCGTGGCCCGGGGCCCTCACAAAAAGTCAGGCAGATGGCAGCAGCGCCTGGGAAAAGCACTCGGCTGCAATCCAGTGCTATTTGCAGAGCTGCCGTGGGGCTGGCGAGCAGCTCCGACTCGTGTGTCCCCTCTCCCAGGGGAGCCCAGGACAGAGACGGTGCTCGGGACCTCACCGCACAGCGAGACTGGCATCCCTCCAGCATCCCTGGCAAGGCTGGGGCTCAGCAAGAGGCTATTAGCCACGGGATGGCTAGTAGCTATGAGGAGGCAGTTACCCACGGGATGGCTAACACCCACGAGGAGGCTGTTACCCACTGGGATTTTCTCTCTAGTCCAGGCCAAGGAAGCAGGGAAACATGCAGTACTGGTGCGGGGGGTCTGGGGCCAAGCAGCCCGGGAGCTGGCAGCCAAGGGTGCCCCTTCGGGCAGTGCTGAGCCCTGGGCAGGCAGAGGAGGCTCAGCCATGCTCCCGACCTTTGCCGGCTCCCTGCCGCCTCATTTCTCCTGCAGCAAATGACAGTGTGCGGAGGTGATGCTCAGCCAGGCATTTTTCCTGCTTGGGCAACTCCGTGAGCACCAGCACGGTTCGCTGAATCCTTCCAGCCCCCCTCCCCAGCAAGGTGCAGGGGAGTTCAGCTGCTTCCAGGAGCTCTGAGCCCCTCCAGCCTTCAGCTGTGGGCACTTTCCTGGCCAAAGAGTGTATATAAACTATAAATACCCCAGCTGGGTCTGAGTACAGTTACGGGACTGGAAATACAGGTTCCCTTTCCTGAGGGGCAGAGGAAGGCTTGGCTGGAGCAGGAGCCGGCAGCCGAGGAAGGCGGGGAGGCGGGTGCCATCGCTGAGGGCATCTCTGCCATCAGACGTCCCGCGGCTGCACGTTGTCTTCACCCAGAGAGCAGCAAGGGGCATGGCTCTGCACTGGAGCCCCGCACGCCTGAATCCCAGCGGCGTGAGTGGGGCTGGGGGATTGCACTGAGATTAGCCCTGGTGTGGGGGAGATGGGTGGGGTATCCCAGGGGAAATAAATCAGAGCGGGCTGAAGGCTCCTGTCTGCGGAGTGGTGCCTGTAAGCCTGCAGACCCTAGGCAGCCGTAGTGCATGGACCTGGATGGGGTTTTGTGGAGTGAGTTTTTGGGTAACACATCCCTGGCTCTCTCCAGGGACTTCTCCCACATTCCCACGCTTGGACTTTTCCCAAATGAAGCGCGCTATGAGCCGGGCCCTAATGGCCGGTGTCGGATGCTGGGGGCTGTGAGCAGCCAGGGGAGCGGGAGGCCTGGCAGCCGTCCCAGCGGAGACGCAGGCGCCGCTGAACCGGCTCGCCGCAGCACGCGGCTTCCGGCTAACGGCCGACGCTTCTGGTTTCCTGCCGTCTTCGCTGCGCCTTGGTGCTACCCCTGGGCCCAGCTCGGCAGCTGGTGGGGCTGCAGCAGATGAGGCAAACCCTCCACCTTCGGGTGGGCTGGGAGCTGGAGTCCCCCTCCCCACCGTCCCTGCCGTCCCCACCGACCCAGCGTGGCAGGGGTGATTTGGCAGCCCCGGGGTCTCCATCCCCACACCCCGTGGGGGACAGGGGGCTGTTCATTTTTGGGGTGAGCGGTTCCTCTTCTCCCCATCCATGTGGCCCGGAGGGATGTGCCAGGGCTCTGCCTGCCATCCGGTGCCGCCAAGCCCCTGGCAAACCCAAGCACCCCGGGGTGCGCGGCGCGGGGGTGCAGGGGGGGGCAGGTTTCCAGACTTGAGCCTCCTCCTCCTCCTCATCCCGGGGCCGGGCAGGGCAGGGAGGCAGCCGGGGCACAGCCTTAGGGGTGGCATTGGCCGGGGAGGAGGAGGAAGAGGAGGAGGAAGGCGGGCCGGCCCGGGCCGAGCCGGGTGGGGCCGCGGCTCCCGCTGGCCCCGCGGCGCCGGGACTCGGCGGCTGCGCTCGGGCGCACCATGAGCGGCCCCGGCGGGGCGGCGGGGAGCGGAGCCCCCCCGGCGGGGAGCGGGGCCCCCCCGGCGCTGCCCCGGGACTACGAGCTGGCCGGCAAGGTGGGAGGCGGCGCGGGGTTCCGGGGGCGGGGGGGGGGGGAGCAGGGATGGACCCCCCCAGCCCCGCCGCGGGTGGAGGTTGGGGCTTGCCCCCTGGCCCGGGGGAGACCGGGAGGGGACCGGGGGGTCCCGGGGGCCGCCCGCTGCCGCCAGCGCACCCAGGAAGCGGCTGCGGACCGGGAAAAGGGAAGGAGGCGGCGGCCCCAGCTGAGCCCCCCCCAGCCCTGCCCGCCCCTGCCCCGGGGGGGTCCCAGATCTAGTAGATGTGGGGATGGGGGTCCTGCCCCCACCCCGGGGGGTGGAGATAGGGGGTCCCTGCCGCGAGGGCGGGGGGAGGTCTTTGCCCCGGGTGTGTCCCTGCCCCGAGATGGCGATGGGGGTCCCGGTGGCCCAGCTGCAGGAATAGGGCTTTGGGGGCTCTCGGCTTGATGAGCAGCGGGGACTCCCTGGGGGGGGGGGGGGGCATGGCCGAGCTCTGCCCTCTGAAAGCCCATCCTGCCCTTCTCTGGGCAAGGGGACCTCCTGCCAGCCGGGGCAGCTGTGCCCCCCATGGTAGAGGGCAGGGGAAGCAGGACCCCATCCAGCCCATTGCAGCACCCCAAGGGCACCGGGGAGGGGGGCAGCGTGTGTGCCCCGGAGCCAAGCCAGCCCAGAGCCCTGCACCCACCCTGCAGCCCCCCACACTGCAATGCCCCCACACCTCTGCCAGATATTGGGGTGGGAAACCCCCTCCCTGAGTGTCCCCCTCTTCCCCAGCCCAGCTCAGCCATGGCTTGCCCCAGGGAAGCACCCTCCTCTTCCCGGAGGTGCGGGGGAGGCACAGGGTGGATGAACCTTTTACCCAAAAAATTGAATACGCAGCCCCAGGCTGAGCCCAGCGCTGACGGTGCCAGCCCTGAGACCTGCCGCTGCCTCGCTGAGCCAGCTCCCAAAGCAGTCCTGCGTGCTGCCACCTTCCCTAAACTGCTTTTATTCCTTCGCCTTTATCCCCTCTGCTCTGACTCTTTTCACGGGCTGATACTGGAGGGAGATTTTTGTGTTAGAGGGAGGAAATCAGTTGCCGGCTTCATCTGAAGTGAGGTGGAGGCAGAACTGGGTGGTGTTCCCAGCCTGGGCTGGGCAGGGGTGTCCTGGGGAAGGATTTGACCAGCAAAGTGGATTGGCATGAGGCAGAGCATTTCCAGCCCCCAGCTCTGGCTGTGCTGGCCTGCAGGGCATTTACTGTGCCACCCCTGCGGAGGGTGGCCATGGCTTGCTGCGTTCACCCAGCCCGGGGGTAGCAGGGCTGCGTGGCTTTGCTTGCAGGGTTCAGTGTCCCGGCAGGATGGATCTTCTTGCTGGAGTCCTGCTCACTGCCATTTTTAGGCGGGGGATAGATGCAGTCAGCGTCAGGTTAGTTATTGCTGGGCAGGAAAGGGCTGCTGCCCAGCGAGCAGGGAGGAGAGCACAGCATCGGGGCATCGGGTAAGGCTGTGCTTACGGACACCAGCATCTGTCCTGGCTGCTGCCTGCCTGGGTCCGGCAGAGCCGGAGTTGTCGGGGAGCCCAGGCTGAGCCTGTTTGCTTAGCAGGAGGGGAAAAGGCGCCGTGTTTGCTTTGGTGTCTGTGGCAGGCAGGGCCCTGGGCACCCACAGGGTGAGAGTCCTGGTTGCAGCGGGGTTTGCCCAAGCCATGCATCAGCCCTTGGGCTGGGCACACCCGGGCCAGGGGCAGAGGTGGCTCCACGTGTCCAGGAGCTGCGGCCGGTCCTCCAAGAAGCCTCCTGGTTTGGAAGACAGCCAGGGGCCGGCCAGGAGACTGCTCTTCTTGCTGCGATACCTGCCTCCCCACCAGCCCTCCTCTTCTGCTCTCCCCCTCTTTGGTGGCTGGGGGCTGCTCCGCTGCCCTGGGGCACCGTTTGGCTGCACCCTTGGGGGTCCCATCCCACCCCCAACTCTCACGGGGCTCCCCAGACCCAGCAGGACCAGCCCTGGGGAAAGAAACGGAGGGACACCAGGGACCGGGGGGGACTCAGCACCACCCAGGGATGCTGCCCCCTCTCCTTCCTGCTGACACCTCTCCCTGCGCCCATCTTTCAGGTGATGTTACTTGGAGACTCAGGCGTGGGGAAAACCTGCTTCCTGCTCCAGTTCAAAGATGGGGCCTTTCTCTCCGGGACGTTCATAGCCACCGTGGGCATAGATTTCCGGGTGAGACCACTACAGCTGCTGGCCCCTCGCCTCCTCCGACCGCACCTTGGCCAGGATGGGGCGCTGGGAAGAGAGCATGGGGAGTTTCCAGCCTCTGTACCCCAAATAATCTGCTAACTGGCTGCAGGCACTTGCTGAAACCCTTCCACCTCTCCCTGGGAGAGCAGTAACAGACGGAAGAGCCCACTAGGAACATCACCTCTTGCCTTTCAATCAGCAAAAAGCCTTGGTTTAGCCCATCCCGGCCAGGTGCATGGGCTGGGGGTGTGTGGTGGGTGGCCGGCACGCTCCACCGGCTGGGCTGAGGCCAACAGCTGGTGGGGACAAAGGTTGGTTGCTATAATTTTGTGCCTTGAAAGGGCTGAAATTGGCTGCCGAGGAGTTGTTAAGCTCACCAGATCCCATTTAAACTCTCCCGCTGCTCTCTGTTCACCAAATTTCAGCTGCAGGGTCTCTCTGGGGATGCACGGGCAGGCAGAGCTGTTTGCAGCGCAGGGTAGAGCAGCGTTTCAGCAGGCTGGAAGTCGCGGGGGTGTCCCCCGGCAGGGCTCTGCCTGCGGCTGCCGACACATGTCGAGTGCGGTTGGCACTTCCTCTGCCTCTGCAGCTGCAGCTGCTGCTGCTCTGGTTTTCTGCTGCCTTTGCTGCCTGGGCTGCTGTTGGCTTGCAGGGGGGAACTGGGGCAGTTGGTGAGTGGGGGCCAGGGGGAAAGGGCTGTGGATTTGCTTTGGAGGGGTCTCCAGGGGGTAGCCTGTCCTTCCGATAAAGTAATGAAAGAAGGAAAATCTGCTGTGTCCCACTGCTGGGCTCAGCACTGGTGGTCCCAGGGGTGTTGCCAGTTCATAGGTACCCATTCTGCCCCGTGCAAGTGTCCCCTCCAGCAGGTCATGGCTTGCTGCTCATAGGTAATTTCCAGCATCTCCTAGGGCACATTTTTTGTTTTATTCAGCCCATTTTCTCAACTTTTGTCATCTCCACATGGGCTGAATTTCCATTTCAAACAATTCCAGGCAACCAAATTATTTATAGAATCGGGGTCTTCTCTTTCCAGAGTCATCCCCCCAAGTACAATTCTTTAAGAGTCTTAAAATAGCCCTTTGGTAGCTCCTGCTTTTCTTTTCTCAGGCCTCTGGAGAGAAGGCCCTGCACTTCCAAGCTGGGTACAGCGATTGCTTAAGCCCTCTCTGATAACTGCCTTCCCCGTTCACTTGCAAATGCTGCTTCCCTTCCCCATCCCAGCCTGGCTGCAGGCTCCAGCGGCCCCGATGCTTGGCTGCAGACTGCCCTGACCTGGGAGATTTCCTCCTGCTGTGCTGGATAAAGCTATGTGCTACCTGCAACCCCCAGCTCAGTGTGTGCAACCACCTTTAGGGGCCAAGCAAGGCTCCCATCAGCAAGGAAACCTGAGCTGGACACCCAGCATCACCCACTGAGCATCCCCAGGTGGCTTGTAGCATCCGAAGGCCTTAAATTGCTGCAAATAGCCCAAATTTTTAGTGCAGCGGTGGTTCCTTTGGCACATGGAGCAGAGGAATGCTGGCAGAAGGGTCAGGGCTTTATGGTGGGCAAACAAAGAAGCAGGCCAAGATGTTATTAATAGATTAACATTTGCATGTAGTTCATGCAAGACCCTCCCCACTTCCCCAGCTCTGCCGAACTTCCCCTGGCCATGCAGACAGCGGCTGCTGCAAGCCCGGGGCTGCCCGGCAGGAGCCGGAGCAGGTCGGTGTCCCCGGGCTTTGCAGGGCAGCCTGCTTCGTTAGCCAGCTCATTAGCGGACTCAGGAGCTGCAGGACAGGGGCACTGGCTGTAGGAGATGAACAGGGCACCGGATCCAAAGCAGGCTGGGATCTTGCTGTCCTGTCTCCATCAGAGCCTGATTCTGCCCTTTTCCAGCCTGGCACAAGGGGATGCTGCTCTGAGATGTCCCTGTAAGTGCCACATGGCATCACAGCCCCCCAGCAGGACCAGGGTTTGTGGTGATGAGGCTTCAACATCCAGCCTCATGGGCAGCCTGGCTTCATCCCACCGGCTGGGGAAGAGCAGCCGAGGGGCTGGCTCCATGCCGGGGCTGGCTGGCACTCGTGCCAAAGCGTGCTTTGGGCTGATAAATGTGCTCTCCTTCTCTTCTGCAGAACAAAGTGGTGGCTGTGGATGGTGTGAAGGTGAAGTTGCAGGTGAGCTTTGGGAGCGGGTGAGCAATTCCCAGCCATGGTGCTGGAAAAATAACCCTGGACTGAGCGTGGGTGGGCTGGGAGCCGCAGGGGCATCCCCAGCCGGGAGGTTTCCCCTCCCTGCTCTCACCGGGGCAGCTTCTTGGCAGATCTGGGACACGGCAGGACAGGAGCGTTTCCGCAGCGTCACCCACGCCTACTACAGGGATGCCCAAGGTGGGTTTGGGGTCTGGTGGGGACGGGGGAGACCGGCTGGAGCATGTCCCTGCAGTGGGGCAATGCCTCTGCCTCTTCCCTTCCAGCCCTGCTCCTGCTCTACGATATCACCAGCAAGATGTCCTTTGACAACATCCGCGTGAGTCCCCTCCGCCGGTCGGGAGCATGTTTCTCCCTGGGCATTGGGGTCGTGGGCGCCCTGCATGGCTTGCTGCGTGTTTGGGGCAGTTTGAAGCTTGTTTTGCATGCAAGCATGGGCTGTTCTGGCCAGAGCCATCCGGCTGGGAGCTCGGCCCCGGGGCACCTGGCTGGGCGCTGCACGGCTGGGTGAGTTTTGTTTAGGGACATGGTAAATGGCTGGAGGAGAAAACACGGTTTGGGATGGACGTGAACCGTGTGTAGGCTTGGGCCGTAGCCAGGAGACGGGGCATTTTCAGGACTGTTCGTCTGTGATGCTGGAATGGTTCCCATGCCAAAAAAAAAAGCCATTTTCCCGGTCTTTGTGGGGGGCGTGCGGGCTGAGAGGGGAGGGACAGGGGTACCACTTGCCCCGACACAGCCCCACTGCCCCGCAGGCCTGGCTGACGGAGATCCACGAGTACGCCCAGAAGGATGTGGTCATCATGCTGCTGGGCAATAAGGTGCGTGCAGGGTCCCCCTTCACCCCACGGTTTGCTGTGCCGTGCCATGCCGTGCCGTGCTGTGCCGGTCTGGCCCTGCCCTTGCCATCCCCGTGGCTGTGGAGGGATGGGGCTCGGTGGGCGCTCTGCCAGCTGGCTGGGTGCACCGTGCCTGCACTCTCCACCAGGCTCTGCTGATTTATGGGCTCAGCCAGGCCCAGAGGTGACCCCAGAGGTTTGGGGTGTCAGAGTGGGCACAGTGTCCCCAGCAGCCTGTTGGGGCAGCACGAGGCTGAGGCTCCCAGTACGGGATGCTGCTGGGTACAGGATGCTACTGGGTATGGGATGCCCACCCAGGTCCTGGATGCACCCCCAGATCCCAGGTAACCCAAAGTCCCAGATACCCAACCAGGTCCCAGATTCTCTCCAGGGGTCCCAGATGCTGCCGGGTGCTCAATGCCTGACTAGGTATCAGATCTTCCCCTGGGGCTGGATGCCCCTGAATCCTGGATGATGCTGGGTACTTGATGTCCAGCAGGGTACCAGAAGCTCTCCTGGGTCCTGGGTGCCCCCTGGTACTGGATGCTGCTCCAGGTCCCCAGTGTCCCCAGGTCCCAGATGCCCCCCCCCACGTCCTTGATGCTACCAGGTCCCAGATGCTCAACAGGTCCCAGATTCTCCTCTGGGTACTGGATGTTCCCAGGTCCCTGACACCCCCCAGTTCCTGGCAGCCCCCTGCGCACCCCACACTGCCTGCTTGCCAGATGCCCCCAGGGTGCCAGCTGGCCCTGGTACGCGGTGACACTTTCCTTCCCTTGGCAGGCTGATGTGAGCAGTGAGAGGGCTGTGAGGACGGAGGATGGAGCATCGCTGGCCAGGGTGAGCCGTGGTCTAACCCAGCTGCAGCCCCCCCAGACAATTGCACATCGCTCAGGGTCCCCGTGCAGCCATGCCATCCCCACTGATGGGTGCCCAGACGTGCCTGGCTCTAGCACGGCCAGCGTGGCAGCTGCTTGCACGCAAAACCTGGTGCAAGGCAGGGGAGGGATGGCACCTTGTCCCCAAGCCTGGACCAGGTGGCAGGGACAATTCAGAGGGGCAGGAGGGCATTTTGGGGCTGGCCACTGACGGGGCCATGCTGCTCTTGCAGGAGTATGGGGTGCCTTTCATGGAGACGAGTGCCAAGACAGGCATGAACGTGGAGCTGGCCTTCCTGGCCATTGCCAAGTGAGTACCCGGGGGACCTGGGCGAGGGAGGTGTCCCCCCAGCCCCTCCGCCTCCTGCACCAGCACTGGAGCGGGCGGAGGGTGTTAATGCAGCCCCACCACCCCAGGGAGCTGAAGCAGCGCGCGGTGCAGCCGCTGGATGAGCCCCGCTTCCAGATCCACGACTACATCGAGTCGCAGAAGAAGAAATCCAGCTGCTGCGCCTTCGCCTGAGAGCGGCCGGGAGGAGCCGGCAACCCTGGGGGCGCAGGCAAGCGGCAGGCAGACTGGGGGCCCAATCCTGCCCTCAGGCACCTGAGGGAACCAGGCTGTGACAAGCCAAGCGTGGACAGGACAATACGGCGGAGCAGAGCGTGCATGAGGGGAGCCATCACCCCGGCGCCAGGACCCACGGGCTGGATCCTGCTGCCCTGCAGGGCAATGCCTGGAGCTTGCTGTGTGCCACTGGGGCAATAACCGCAGTGTGGTGACTGCCAGCCTGGCCAGCAAGGCACGGTGATGCCTCCCTCACCTGAGCAGGATGCAAGATACGGCCCTGCACCTAGCTAAGGGCCCCTTGGAGTGGCTGGAGGGGCCGTGTGTGTGCCATGGATGAGCCCCCATGCAGCCCCCGGCCCTCTCCTCCCCTGCAGCCACCCCTGCTCTCGGCGCTGCTCTCATCCAGCTGGAAGGGCCTGATCCAGCCCCCCCATTCCCAGTGCTGCTGGGCTCTGGCTTCCCTCCAGGGAACCTCAGCTCTGCTCCCCAGGCCGCCCCACGCCCGGTTGCAGCCGGTGCCCACACTCGGCCATGGCTCCTCGCTGCTGCCGTCAGCTTTTATCCTCCTGCCACCACGAGGGCAGCGATATCCCTGTTGTGTCCTGGTTCTGCTGGAGGGAAGGACCAGGATGGAGAAGCGTCCAGCCAAGCCTGCTCCCTGCCCGCACAGCTGGCGTGAGAAATAAAACTGCCCTGGGATTGCCCGAGCGATGCTTGAGGTACTTGAAGCACACACAGCAATTTGGAAAAACCTTTATTTCCCGCCTCTTGTAGCCACAGGAATTAGAGACTTTTTTTTTTTTAATGAGAAAAGCCTTTTTCTTCTCAATCCCTCCAGGCAAAACCATCTCTGGCCTCACACAGGCTGGAGCTGGTGGGGTGGAGGTGCCCATGGTGGCCTGGGGCTGCCGTGCCCGCCGGCGCCCAGGGTGGTCTGGGTTTCTCTCCCATCGCTGCACACGTAACGCGACTGTTTCTTCCTGCCGCTGGCAAACAGCAGCTGAAACCTACTCTCTGAAGAGCAGATGCCTGAGATGCTTCAGCCAGCAAACACTGCTACGTTGGCCCAGTGGGCACCGGCGGGGCACAGGGTGCAAGGCTCTGGTCCCATGTTGCTGCACATCCCCGGTGTTCAGCCTGGCCCTGCCGACTCCTGTGGCATGCTGCCGGCTCCCCCGAGCACTATGTAGGGCAGTGAGACAGGGAATATTTGGTTATGTAGCTGAAGAGCTGTTGCGAAAGGCAGCTGCAGAGGGCATGGCAGTGCTGCACGTGGGAGTCGGGGACCGGACGGCACATCCACCCCTGTCGGCATCTTCCCTGGCCCTGCACGCAAGCTGCTTGTCTCTCACCAGCCCCGGTGCCTCCTTCACCTCTGCTCTGCTCCTGGGTCTCTCTTTGCAAGTTTACAGATTAAAGCTGGGTATTTTTGAGGCTTTGCATCTGCCTGTTTTTTTTATTGCGTGAGAAAAACCTGCCCTGGGTCTGCAACATGGGAGGCTGCTGCACCCAGGCACTGCAGAGCGGCGGGGCCAGGGGGCCCTGGGAGCAGCCATGGGGAGGGGGAAGCACCCCCGGCCCCTTCCTCCCCGCTGGGGCTTTAGTTGCACATTTCAGACAGTCCAAAGGTGAGGGGGGAAGAGTAAACACAGCCTGTTAAATTAAAACCAACCTCCTCCCCTGCTGTTCTCATGGTGCGGAGTCCAGCATTCCCCAAATAACTCCGTCTTCCCACCAATGGCATCGCTGCTGCTGCTTGGCTGATGTCTGCAAAAAATGCTGGATGGCTTCAACACAAACAGACGTCGGCTCTTTTCTGCTTTCCCCCCTCCAGTCTGAGCTCCCTTAACGTGACTCTGAGCCAGAAAGGGCCCTGGCAGGAGGAGGCAGCGGGGGTGCGATGGTGCTGCCTGCACCCTGCCGTCCCATGGGTGCTGCCGGGGTCTGCTGGACGCAAAAGCAGCTCCGGCTGTTTCCGTTGCTGCTGCCTTTCTTCCTTATCACAGTCCAATGCTCAAACCAGCCCTCTTGGAGCTGGGTTTTGTTTCCTGACAGGGCAGCGATCCCAAAAACTGTCCCCCCCCCGAACACACACACTCATGGGGCCGGGCTGCTCACAACCCCCTTGCCGAGGGGAGGGCTGTGCTGCGTGGATGCCGCAGGCGATGGACACCCCCCATGTCCTGGGGCCATACCGTGACACGCTTGCCCTGGTTTTCCTCTCCGCAGGCATCTGCCGCCGGCTGCCGTGGGATTCCTCTCCGCCGCCTTTCTCAGGGCGGGCGAATGCTCAGCCGAGTGGAGGAAACAAATGAGCCCAACCTCCGCTCCCAGCCTGGCCCAGAGGAGCCGGAGCGTGGCCACCCCCCAGCACGCGGTGGGTTTCTCTGCCACTGGGGTCCCTGCGGCAGGGGTTCGGTGCAGAGCGGCCCGGGACGGACGTGTCCTGTGGCGTGCTGCTGCCGTCACCTCCTCGCTCGCCCGGCTGCGGCACGGTTAAACATGATCCCGGTGGCCCTGGGGACCTTTGGCCAAACTGAACTTCAGCCAGGCCCTGAAGCCTGGCAGGAGAGACACTGACAGTACTGCCATGCCACCCTCTCCAGGACGATCCCGGGGGCCAGGGGCCAGCTCTGCTTGGCACCAGCAGCCCTGCCATGGTGCCGGAGCAGCCCAGGCGTGGCTGCTGCCTGCCTGACCCGAAACCCTGGGATCTCACGCTGCCATAACCCCCTGCAGCACTTCTGCTTCCCAGGCAGCGAGCGGAGCACGCCGGGGCCAGGGCAGAGCAAACCCCCCGGGGGTTCCCCCATCTCCCCGCTCTCGGCTTCTTGGGCCCCAGGGTGCCGAGCAGGGCCCGGGGGTTGCTCGGAGCTGCGAGGCCGCTCTCTCATTTCCGCCGCGCAGCGGGTTACCGGTGAGCGCGGCCTCCCGCGCCGCTTTCCCACGCAGTTTCGGTTTGGAGTTTTTATTACGCTTTTGAAGCTCCGAGCATCCCCCCAGCGCCGGGACTGGGCGAGGGGACGGGGAGGACGGGCCCCGAGAGGCCGAGGGGTGCCACCCGGGACGTGCCCCGGGAGAAGCGGAGAGGGCGCAGCGTGCCCCGCCGGTCGCCAGCCACCGCCGGGGCAGCCTGCGGTGACCCCGCGGGGGAGCAGAGCCCATCCTCGGGGCGGGCCCGGCGGGGAGAGCCGGAGGTGGCCCCGGGGGAGCGACCCGGCCCCACGGCGCGCGCAGGGCCCCTCCGCCCCCGCGCAGCGTGCCCGGGACGCCCCGGGCGGGCGAGGCAATATTTGCATAACCCCGCCCGTCTATTTACATATCACAAGCTTATTTGCATGCTCCCGCCCCCGGCGTTCCTTGTGTGGCCGGTCTCGCCCCGCCCCGCTCTCCGATTGGCGGCCGCCCGTCCCGCGCCCCGCCCCCGGATATAAAAGCAGCGGGCGGGAGGCGGCGGCGCAGAGGCGCCGTGCGCGGGGACGGGCGGCGGAGCCGCTCCCGCCCCTCCCGCCATGAGCAGCAGCGCGGGCCCCGCGGCGCGGCTGTGCCGCCTGGAGCGGGGGCCGGACGGCTACGGCTTCCACCTGCACGGCGAGAAGGGCAAGCCGGGCCAGTTCATCCGGCTGGTGGAGGCGGGCTCGCCGGCCGAGCGCTCGGGGCTGCGGGCCGGGGACCGGCTGCTGGAGGTGGACGGCGAGAACGTGGAGCGGGAGAGCCACCAGCAGGTGGTGGAGCGCATCCGCGCCGCCGCCGGCGCCGTCAGCCTCCTCGTCGTGGACCCGGTGGCCGATGAGCAGCTGCAGAAGCGGGGCGGGCCGGGCACCGAGCCCCCCGTGGGCGGCGAGCAGGCGGCCCCGGAGCCGGCGGAGCCCGCGGCGCAGGAGCCCGGCGGCGGCCAGCGGGTAAGCGGGCGGGCTCGGGCGGTGAGAAGTTTTCGGGGGGCGGGAGGCGGTGTCTGGGGGGGGGAGGGGGGAGGGACCTCCCGGGACCGGCCCCGGTCGTCGTCTTCCAGCCGAGCGAGCGGGAGCAGCAGCCGCCGCCGCCTCTGCCCCGGCCTCCCCCGGGCGCCCTGCGTGGTTTCGCTCTCGATTCTTTTTTGTGCTTTAAGCGTGGCTCTCCAGGAGCACCGGGCCCCGCCGCGCCCTGCTGCTCTTCCTTTTTTATTTTAATTTTCTTTTGTTTTCTAAACTTAACATTTTTGTCTACCAGCCGTGCTGGGGGATGGGTGGGCGGGTGGGCGGGTGCACAGGGCTGTTTGGACCCGTAACCGAGCAGCCCATCGTGTCCCGGAGCCCTTTGGCCCGTCCTTGTGCTTCAGGGCCGGTAAAATGGGGTGAGAAAAGCAACAGGGAGCGAGGGTGGTGGTGAGCTTCGACGTGCAGGTGAGCCCCTGCCCGCGGCTGGGCTGAGGGCGGCTGGCAGCGACCCGTTCCAAAATACAACAAAAAACCTGTGGCTGAGGGTATTTTTGGGGGCTGTGACTGCAGGTGTGGGTGGCAGCCACTCGTGCCACGAGCATGTCCGGTCTCCGCTGCGGAGCGGAGATGGCGGAGCCCTTCCTGGACCGGGGAGACTGATCCTGTCGGTCGGTCCCCGGGTGCAGACGCTTACTAACTCAGGAATGTCGGCCTGAAGCGGCGCGTGGGAGTTAACAATTGCACAAACAAAGTGATGTAGAAAGGTGAGGAATTGAGAAATAGCTGACCTTTCCTGCCCGGAGCGGTTCCTTGGAGATGCTCTGGGCTGCTGGAGATAATACTGCTTTTTATTTGCCCAGCAAAAACATACGTTTGTTGTTACAACAGAGATGTTGGATGGTCTTCCTGGGAAGCAGGCTCCTGGTGTCCCCAGGGTGGGGCACCTTTTGGGGAGCTTTTATGACCTGCTCCCAAAGACCAGCTGTGAAGGGTTGGTGCTGTGGGACCTTCCCAGTGCCGGTGCTGAGTTCCAGGCAGACTTTGGTGCCTCACTGACCTGTTGTCACGTAGGGTTTTGCTGAGGGTCAGATGTTTTTATTAGTTGTGGCTCCTGTTGGACTTTAGCCTGGTGCCAGCTTCCTGTTGCCCCCAGTTGGGCTGATCCACTGCAGGGCACTGGTCTCACCCCTGCCCGGCTAAAGCACTGCTCCGGCACCTCCCTGATGGGGTTGTTGAGGTGGGAACAACCAGTCTCTGCCCCTGTCACTGCCCCACTTGCTCCCTCGTGGCATCCCTGGTCCCTTGGGTCTGGCCCTGTGCCGGGCTGCGGTGCTGCCCCATGCGGGGGGAGCGTGCCTGCCCCCCCATATGTCACGGTGCCAGTGCTCCCTTGGGGCCAGTGAGACTGTGTGTGCTGTGCTTTCCACTTCCAGATCCCTCCATGGGCTGGGAAAAATGAAAGGGATGTAGTTAATGTAGCTTGGGTGAGTCCCCTGCCAGGTTTGCGGGGCTGAGGACGTGCAGTCCCCAAGGGGGACAGGGCCCCGACATGATGCGGGGCAGGGGCTGTGCTGGCTGGAGCGATGCAAAGAGCCTGGGAAGCTGGAGATGCCCCACGGGCTTGGGGGGGTGGCCCCGGCTGGAGATGCCCCACGGGCTTGGGGGGGCGGCCCCGGCTGGAGATACCCCACGGGCTTGGTGGGGCAGGCTCGGGGCGCAGCCTGTGCAGGGTTACTGCGGGCGGTTTCTCTCTGCACGGGAGCAGGAAGTGGGTGACGCGGGGTGACATTGCAGCACAGCCCCGGATGGTTTCTTAACAGGTAGCAGGAAATTTGTGGCTGAGGGCAGGGGCCGGAGCTCGGGGCAGAAGAGCAAAGGCAAACAGGTTTGGAGACAACTCCCCAGCCAGGCACCCACTGAGTGGGGTGGGAAGATGCCGGGTGGGATGCTAAGCCAAGCCGGAGCAGGCGGAAAAGGATTTCTCTCCAGCGAGCTAGGAACACACTGGCGTGCCTGTTCTCTGGCCGCTGGCGGGCAGCCGGTGCCTGCCGCCCCATCCCCCCACAGCCCTGTCCCAGTCCTGAGGGTTGGTGGGATTCCCCCCGGGACTGGTGCGATGGGGAGCGGGAGGTTTGCATGTGTCAAGGTCCTGTTTGCTTTACCAGGCTGGACTTGCCTTTATTTGCTTAATGAGCTTGGAGACACTTGCTGCCAGGAGACCTGGCCGGCAGTGCTTGCACCCTGCCTGGGGCTGAGCGAGAGGGTTTAACATCTCCCACCTTTGGGCAGGATCCGGCCTCTGTCCAAACCCTGCTGGGTCCTGCACGGTTGGGGCACCCCTGTGCCAGGGGGCTCGGACACCCCTGCGGCTCCCAGTGCTGGGCACGGGCTGAGGAGGTTTTGCGGAGGGTTGTCATGGGCTCCCTTCTCATTCCTATAAAACCCTGGCTGTGCAAATCCCCCTGATGCTGGGGTGGAGGTTTTGAGCCTCCCTGGACGCACCTGGGGAGCTGATCCGTGCACCCCTCTTCTGCAGTGCTGAGCCAGCAAGGTGACAGTTTTACAGCCCCAGGGCCAGCCCCGCTTCCGGGGGACTCTGCACCGCTGGTCCCTGCGCTCTGCCGGGAGCCGTGTCAGCTCGTTCTCCCCCCCCCCCCGCTTGTGTTTCCGGAGGCTTCAGCTGCTTGGGAGTGTCTTGAGAAAGTTTCATGCAAACTGTGTGGTGTTAACGGAGCAGCACCAGCAGCTGCCAGCCCAGTGCCCTGGCACAGGCTGGGGCTGGTTTTACCAGGGCAAAGCTTTTGCTACCAGCCCAGGCTTCCCTCTTGCAAATTTAGTGCTAAATTAGAGCCCTCCCTGCCAGCAATGCTCATCCCTCCTTGTAAAACCCGGATGAGCCTCCCAGGGCTGGGTTTTGGAGTATAACAGGGAGTAGATCCCCCCCCATTTGGGAGCATTGCACTGGGGGTAGCGGGTGTCTAAGAAATGAATTAAATTTCCTTTCAAGGCAGCTGCATGAAAAGCAGCTCCAGTCGAACGGGACGTGACGGGGATACTGCGAGGAGGCTGCTTTGCATCCCCTTTGTATGAATCCCGAATGCGTGCGCCAGAGTTTGGGACCCATGTGAATTTGCTGGCCCAGGCATCCTCGGAGCCGTTGTGTTTCTCTGAGTAGCTGGGAATGCTGCTGCCGATGGGCTTGTTGCTGCTTGTAGGGTTGCAGGGAGTTTCCTAGGACTTGGGGCTTCAAAAGCTGTCCTGAAATTGCTGTTGGGGGGCTGGGAGCCAGGGAGCGGGTCCTGGCACACTGTGCAGTTGGGGTCCCTGGGGCCGCTGGTCCTGCTGGGTGGCCGAAAGTGCTGGGGAGGGGTGGTCCAGCTCCTGGAGGGAGAAGGGTCTGGAGGTGCCCCAAGTCCTGTTGCAGGGCAGGAATAGGGATGCGATGCTGCTGAGCTCCCCATGCCAAGTGGGCATCTGCGTGGGCAGATGTTCCTCTGCCACCCGTGGGCGCAGAGGAGAGGGGTGGCATGGGATGCCCGTGCTGGGGGCTGAGTCTTGCTTGCCCCGCAGCCCTCCCTGCCGGAGGCTGTAATTGCTTCTAACAAGGCTCTGCTGGCTAATCCATGCTGCGGCACAGCGGGAGGGCTGCTGGCATTGGAGGAGAGGATGCAAAAGCTTATAGAATTTAGGGGTATTTCCATTCTCCTGCTATGCAGCTCCTAGCCCCACAGCCATGGGGCTTTTCCACATCCCGGGTGTTGACCCCAGACCTTCTCACCTCGGGTCCCTCTTGGCCAGGGGGACTTTGGGGGTGGAGGGATGCCCTGCCACAGGGTGCTCGCCCTGTGGACAGGCAGGGTATGGCCGCTGGAGGATCAGATGCCTTTATATTTTTCTCTCGGGGAGGCAGAACGGTGGCTGCCCACAGGGTTTCTGCTGGCACGAGGGATTTGGGGAGGGCGAAGGCGGCCTGGCACGCTGGGCTGGAGGAGCTGCCAGCCACTGGCGGGGGGATGTGGGGGGGCCAGGTCACGGCTCGGCCTGGCTGCCCTCGCACCAGGTGCTCCTGCCTTCGCCAGCTGCCTTGGAGGGCTTGGTGCCTCCCTCGCTGCTGTGACCTGTCCCCCTGCCCCAAGGCATCTGTCCATCCTGCAAGGCTATTCTCCCTCTGCCCCCCCCCCCCTTCTCCCCCCCCCCCCCCTAAATTCATGGCCCCAGTGTCTCAGGGAGCCCAGGCTGCCAGGGCTTTGTTGGTATGGGTGGGAGCAAAGTCCTCCCTCCTCCTTGCCTGGGAGTGCTGCCAGTGCCGCTTGCCGGGTGCTCCCTCTGGCTTTGTCCCGAGCTATCGGTGTGGAGCAACCCCGTGGTGCTGCCAAGGGCACCGGGAGTGTGGGTGCTCACAGAGCCCAAACCCCCTTCCCGGGGCCAGGCCAGGGCAGGGACCCAGGGAGGTGCTGCCTTCCCCCAGGCTCCACCAGCTCCTGCTTTTTGGCCTTGTTTTGGATCTTCTCCGTCCTCGCCCTCGCTAGGGATTGCTGCCTGGGTGGAGGGTGCAGGCGCAGCAGCCTGGGCACCCTGTGAACCTGCTATCACCTGGGCACGGGGACCAGGGCAGAGCCTGGGCACAGTGACCGAGGGGCGGCCGGGGCGAAGTCGAGGTGTCGCAATCCTGCACCCAGCCAGGGAACCAGCTGTTGGTCTGCGGGGGAGACACCACCAGCTCCTTGGGGTGCAGCTGGGCTGTTGCACCAGGCATTGCCCAGCCGAGCCACGGGTGGAGCGGGTCCTGCGTGACTGCTCGTGCTGCGGTGTCCTGGGCTCACCTTTGCTCGCCAGCAGACCTCACTGGGTGTTGGTGAGCATTGCCAGGATAGCAGCCGGCCTTGACCCTGCAGGAAGGCGTTGTGCAAGAGGACAGGGTTTTATTGCAGCGCTGGGCTTAGCGATTGCAGATGTGTCATCCTGGCCCATGCGGGACCCTGTGCCACTGTGGTGCTGCCAGACGTGGGGTGCCAGCACCCCGGGGACCAGGCTTTGGGGGCAAAGGGGATTTCATGGTGAGAAGGGAGCGTGCCGTACAGGGGATGAAGATACGGTAGGGGAAATTCCTGTAGTGCATGTCGCCAGTGATGCTATGGGTACCAAAGCAGAACAAACAATTTCAGAAGAAAGAATAAATATTAAACCCCGCTGTGAGGAATATTTCAGGAGCTCAAGCATGGCTTGGCTGCTGGGAAGCCCTACCAAAGCCCAGGAGGTGGTGGTCAAGGCAGAATCAAACCATTTTTATATATAAATATGTAGAAGTGGTGTTTGGGTGCTGGGGTGGGAGCAGTTCTGTGTGCAGGCAGCTGGTTTGCGTTGCCTGGTTCCTCTGATACTTCCCCCACTGCTGCAGCATGGGGAATTGGGCTGTTAATGGGGGGGGGGGGGGGGTGGTGAGACCTGTGGCTGCCCCAGTTGGGTTCCCCGACTCCGGGTGCCGGTGGATCCGCAGGTCAGGGTGAAATCGGGCACGGACGAGCTGGGTGTTGTCTCCTGGAGAGGTGAATGTCCTATGTCACGCTGCCCCGGTTGAGCTGGTTTCTCCATTTCGCAATCACGGAGGGTCGTGCCTGAGCATTGGGGTGTGTTTCGGTATCGGGGCTGCTCCGTCTGGCTCCCTGCGTGAGCTCCTTGTGCCCCTTCCCCGCCAGCAACAGCTTTGGGGTGGGGTGGGGGGGTCCCGCTGGTTCCACTGCTGGATTTGCCGTGGAGGGGGGCTGGAGCTTGTGAGGGGGTGATGGAGGGGATCTGCGCCGGTGGCTCAGACTTCTCCAGTAGCAAAGGCTTCCCGGGTGGGGTGGGGGTGCTTCCCAGCAGCCTGGGCTGTGTTTCCTCCTCCACCTTCACGTGGCAGTTGCAATCCTGATCCCAAAAGGAAGAGCGTGGTCTAGGGACAGACATAATAACATGTTGCCTTAATGTTTTGCTGCAATTAGTATGCCCTGTACCTAATTAATTAACTAGAGCCTGGGTTCATAGGGTGTTTTGGCACCCTACATCCCAACTCGAGGTGTCTGTGGGTGCGGGTGGCCACCCAAGGATGATGTCCCTGCTACCCAAGCAGATGTCTGGTGGTCCCAGTGCTGTCCCTGGGTGTTGGGGGATCCAGGAGCAGCTTTCCCATGGGCTGTCCCCGTTGCAGGAGGAACTGCGGCCTCGGCTGTGCTGCATGAAGAAGGGCCCCAATGGCTACGGCTTCAACCTGCACAGCGACAAGAGCCGCCCGGGGCAGTATGTGCGCGCTGTCGACCCCGACTCGCCGGCCGAGGCAGCGGGGCTGCACCCCCAGGACCGCATCATCGAGGTATGCCGGGGCAGGGGGGATCTCCCCGAAAAGTTTGGCGCTCCCTCGCATCCTGGTGCCTGGGAGGGAGGTGTCCTTTGCCGGGAAGGTGCGCGGTGTCCCAGGCCGGCAGCGGTGACTCACGGTGCAGCCGCCTGACCCGTGCCAGCCTGCTGGTCCCCACCCAGGGGCGCGGGCGGGTGGCAGGGAGCAGCACTGTAGAGGGCTGGGGCTGCGTGTTAATTAGCCGGCTGTGGGTTAAGCAGTGGTAGCACTGTCCCCTGTCTGGAGCCAGAGTGTCCCTGGGGTGGGGCGGGCTGAGGACAAGGTGCACGATGGCCCCAGCCCTGCTGCTGGCCATCACCTGGGTGGGGATGGGGACAGGGTTTGTGCCAGGCGGGATGGTGCCCCATAAGGGCAAGGACCAGTCGAGCCCCAACCCCACTGCTCACCAGGGTGTGGGGCTGCTGCCTCTTTTGGGGCGAAGCTCTGGGGTCTCTGGGGACCATGCCATGGCACGAGGGCTTTGTGCCTTGCCCGTGCTGCCCATCTCCTGCGCCAGCCCCGGGTCTGTGCCCTGCCAGGTGCTCCCTGCCGGCTTTGCCTGTACGATCCTGTGCTAATCACTCGGAGGAAAATCTGCTTTTAATGAGGTTTTGCTGGCTTCACTGCTAATCCCTGTGAGGCTGTGGATACCTGCAGGGGCTGTGGGGTGGCGGCGCTGGGGTTGTGACTGGTACCAAGGCTGGTACCTAGACCCTCTGCAGAGCTCCCAAGGGGTGGATGAGCCCTGGCCCCAGCAGTGACGTGGTGCCGTGCCCGCAGGTGAACGGGGTGTGCATGGAGGGGAAGCAGCACACCGACGTGGTGGCAGCCATCAAGGCAGGCGGTGACGAGACCAGGCTGCTGGTGGTGGATGTCCTCACGGATGAGTTCTTCAAGAAGTGCAAGGTGGTGCCCTCTGAGGAGCACCTGGCAGGTGGGCTGGGGGCTGTGCTGCAGGGAGGGGGGTTTGTGTCACCTCTGCTGGCTCTGTGTCACCTTGTCACCAAACCTGGGCGTGCTGCGGGAGTCCCCGAGCCCTGGGAGGTGGAGGTGGGGCCAAGCAGGGCCACCTGGCTTTGGCATCTCCCTGCCCAGCTGAGGGCCCCGTGCCAGGGCAGCAGGGCTAAAGTGGGCTCTGTGGGAAGGCAGGTTTATGGCCCTGGGCTGCACTTTGGCAAGGTTTATGGCTTGGGGAGTGACTAGGCAGCAGCCGCCCTTCGCTGTCCTGTGCAGCCTTGGCTCAGCTGTGGCCCCCTCCCTGCTGCGTGACAGGGAGATGGGAGTTCCCCCCCTGGGAGAATGGGGGTCTCACTGGGCTCCATGTCGTGGCTGTCATCGTGGGGATGTACCTGGTGCCTGGCAGCATCCCCCCCCGTGCTTCAGGGCTGGCTGCGAGGGGTGGGTTAAAAAATTTGGGACCTGGCCAGACCCTGGGCAGTGTTGGGTGAGCGCTGGCCACGTGCAGCCTTTGCTGGGCACCGCTGTGCTTGCCGGTGAGGGGGGCTGGTTGGAGGGAACAGAGCAAATGCATCCTCACCCAGTGCCCGTGTCCTCACCCTACAGGTCCCTTGCCAGAACCAGTTGCCAATGGCGATATAGGGAAGGTAAGAGAGCCTCATCTTCCTTTTAATCCCGTCTATGCCAGTCTCTGGGCAGGGACCCTGCCTGTTTAGACAACCCACCTGCCCATGGGTGGATGATGCCACCAGGGACTGCAGTGCTTTCAGGCTGCCACACAAGAGCAGATGGGACCAGGAGCTGGTGCCCCGCAGGAAGGGGTTTGCCTGTGGGGCTGAGTGTCATGGAGGTGGCTGCAATCCCTCCCTTCCTCCTCATCCATCCTCATGGTGCTGCAGGGAAGTAGCATCCAGCCCTGCAGCTGCCCTCCTCCTCCTCCCACTAAAGCCAGGGTGGTCAGGCTGGGGTTTAATCCTTCCTTGCCCTGGATGGGCTGCACCGAAGGTATTTATGACCCTGGAGCTCGCAGGAGCAATTATATGTGGGCAGGATAGATTTTGCAGCCCCCCAGGCAGGACTTGCAGCTCCGGGGGCTGTTCCCAAACCCCAGGGCTGGAGCTATCCTGCTCATGCCTGCTCCCCCCCCCAGGAAAATGGTGGAGAGCCGCGGTCCAACTCTGTGTCCGAGAGCCCGTCCAGCCTCAGGCCGCTGTCCATGTCCCCTGACTCCGTCGAGACCCACAGTGAGGTAGGGCTGGGGATGCTGTGGGGAGGTGGTGACTGGAAAGTGGGGTCTGGGCTGATCCCCCACTGTGGAGCTGTCCTGGGGGGTACAGTGGGGCTGACGCAGCCTCTCTCCCCCCAGCCTGACACACAGGAGGGTGACAAGCGCCATTCGGCACCCAGCTCCCTCCTGGACCTTGACATCCCACTGGCGGTGGCCAAGGAGCGGGCGCACCAGAAGCGCACCAGCAAGCGGGCACCCCAGATGGACTGGAGCAAGAAAAACGAACTGTTCAGCAACCTGTGAAGGCGAGGGGCACAAGGGTCCACTGGCCCCCCTGGCTACGCGCCCACCTCTCCTGCATCCCCCCTCCTCCCTGCCACGGGCTCCCGGCAGGGATGCGGGGCTGCTCCCCACCACCCTGACCTGAGGGATGGGGCTCGGTGGCCAGCGAGCATCCTGCAGCAGGGTCCTGGGCGGTGGTTTTAGGCTAGAGAGAGCCGGGGTGGGGGGCTGCCCCCTCCTGTGACCCCATCTCTGGCGTGCTCCTCCAGCCCTGCCTGAAAGCCCTGCACATCCCCGTAGGGACTTGCAGGGGTGTGGGGGGGCATGGGGGATTTGGGGTAGCCTGATGCCCAACAATTCTGATCCCTGCTGTTCCCTGGTTCTTCACCCACCCCAAATCCCATCTCCATTTGACATCCCACTGCAAATTGCCCTTTAACTGCAAAACCTGTGGCTTTTAGTGACTTTTAGCAAATCCCACCTGCCTGCCCACTGACCACAGCCATTCCTCCCTGGGGTGTTTGACCTCTGCCTGGCAAGCTCCGTCCACAATGACCCTGTCCCTTCACGCCCTGGGTCCCAATGGGTGCAAGGGGGGGACATGGGGTGCCTGGCATAGCGGGAAGCCCTCAGCACCCTGCCCCTGGGGCGGTTTTGGGAGAGGAGAGGGTGTCCAGAGCCAGTGCAGCAAGCAATAATTATCTCCTTTGCTCCCACTCACTCCTGGAGACAGAGCCGATCAGGGTTTGAATCCGACACTGTTTAATTTAAAGGCTTCTCAATAGAGTCTGTTTTTTTCCAAAATAAGAGTTTTCCAATCACACCGTTTATTTTTTTTAATGTATTTTGTGGAAATTCTTCCTGTGGATGTTTTGTTTCTGTGTTTTGCGATCGGGTGGTGTTGTACTATCCAGCTCAAGAGAAATTCTGTTTACTGGAATAAACCTTCCTGACTTCACGTGGCTGGTTTAAGGCTAAATCCTTCTGAAGCCTAAGGATGCGCAGGGGCTTGTTGGGGGCTCACTGTGCTGCTGGGGCTGGGGGAAGAGGCAGGTAATGCTCCCAGTGGGGGGGGACACCAGGGCTGGTTTGGGTGCCCCCTCAGCACCCAGTGGGGCCAGGCTGGGGGGGTTGGGGAGGGACCGGCTGGTCCCAGTGTGGGTTAATGCCTCAGAGTGATTAAAGGGCTCTAATCCCCCAGGGAGGTTGGGGGCGGGGGGTGGTGTGAGGCTCTAATCCATGTCTGCTGGCCTGGTTGGAGGGTGGCAGCTCTGCTCGGGGCAGCCAAAATCTAGCCCCAGCCCCTCTGGGGGACTTGGGGTGAGCCCGAGCCCCAGGGTGGTTGCATCCTCGGCTGTGGGAAGGCAGGGGGGATCAGTGGGGAGAGGGTTGCTTGTCCCTCTAAATTGATGGATTTTAGCCCTGTCTGGGGAGCGAAG
This sequence comes from Pelecanus crispus, assembly GCF_030463565.1. NCBI lineage: Eukaryota > Metazoa > Chordata > Aves > Pelecaniformes > Pelecanidae > Pelecanus > Pelecanus crispus. The sequence continues at coordinate 21,907,340 of NC_134654.1, read as the reverse complement.
CAGGGCAGAGGTGTTTTGGCATGGGATTGGGCATGGTGCTGCAGGGGCACAGCATGGCAGGGCCAGGATGCCCCTAGGGCTCTGCCACCCTGCCTGCTTCCCAGGGTTATTTTTAAGCCCACACGAGGCAGCTTATACACAGCCAAGCTAAGCCTGGCTGCTGTAGCGGGCAAGCACGGGGGCACGTGGTGCCTGGGTGGCTCGGCCGGGCTGGTGGCACCACGGCTGCACTGGGGAGGGTGGGACAAGGCAGGGCTGCGCTCTCAGCAGGGGCCATAGCAGGCCGTGGACCAGCAGCTCCAGCCTCTGCCCGGCATCTTTGCTTTCTCCCCTTCGGCACACTCTTTGTTTTGCACGCCAATCCCCCAGACAAGCTTCTCTACCTGAGCAGATGAGTGGTTGCAGAGGTCTGCAGCTCAAATGACAAACCACCATCTGCGGGGGACATGTGGGCTGTCACCCCCCCGGGAAGCTGGGGGAGCCCATTTCAACCTGCCTCGTCCTCCGAAGTCACATACTCAGCAGAGGTGAGCCCCTGTCCCCTCATTTCCCACCCTCACCCCCTCGGGGTCCACAGGGCGTCCCTGCCTGGGATGGGGTGCAGTGCTGCGGGCTGGGGCTGCCCATGCAGGGCAGGAGTAGGGGGAAATGGGGCGTCCCAGGAGCATCTTTTGCATCTTCGCCTGGTCAGAGCAGCCTGGGGACCAGTTTCCTGTGGGAATCCCGGTTGAGCCCTGTCAGGACCCCCCCCTCAACCTGGGGGAGGGCTGCAGCTCCGGGACAGACCCAACTTTGTTTCAGGTTGCCAGGGCAAAGGCTTTTCCCAGCCACCCATTGAGGCGGGGGAGCATGCTGGCGTTGCCGGGGGACCGGGGATGCCAAGCAGGGTGCTCACCAGCTCCGGAGCAACCGGCCGGGCACGGGCAGCTGCAGCGGGGCTGGGGAGGGCAGCACGGTTTCACCGTGCCCCCCGTGGCCCTGGCAGCAGAGGTTGAAGGAAAGGACTTTTCCCACCTTGGCCACTTTGTAGGGGAGCAAATCCCACCCCAGCATCATCTCTCCTGCCAGTCCGACCTTGCTCCTCTGGCAGAGGGACGAAATGCTCCACGGAAGGAGCACAGAGCCAGCAGTTTACCCAGCAGGTTCTGCAAATCTTGTTCTGGGGGATAGAATTCATTCCTGCCTGCAGCAGGTGATGAAGAGCACGAGGATTAGTAGCCCTCGTCATGGTAATCCCAGCTGGAAGTAGAGCCACTCTTCACTTTATTACCACACAAAGCTTTTGCTACAACTAAATCCATGCTAAATACTTGTTTAAAATACCATGATACGCTGTTCCCATGCTTGGTTTTAATATTAGTCACAGGAGTGATGTATTTAAATGAACTAAAATTGGAAAACTAAAACCTACAGGCCCTAAAAATACAGGCACAGCAACACTAAAAATTCCACAGTCTACCAATCTCCTATAAAAACATCCCTGGGCAAATCTGAAAGCTATTACCTGATACTTTGTAATTGCAACAAATAATTTCTGGTCTAGAATTAGCCATTATGGCTGCTATGACAGTGGGAAAACAAGCAGAAGCGTCAGTTATCCTCCTTACCTTCTGTCCTCTCCTCTCAGCAAGCTTCCCTGCTGTGGAGAGCATGCTGTGTGGGGCAGGAAAGGTCAGGCTAAATAACTGCATTAAAAAGTCTGTCCAGTGGGAGTCAGGCAAGTGCCTCTCCTTCACCAATAGATCTGTATATCACAATGGAGGCCGGCTGGCTAACTCCTGCCCTAAAGGTATCTGCCCCCAGTAAGAGATATTCCCCCCCCCCCCCCCCCCCCCATTCGTCTTACTGGAGAGCAGCAAATGGAGCCTCCAGGCTCAGCAGAGCAAGTCCTGAGCTCCTTGAAGAAAGGGATCACTACTGTGAATCCTTTCAGTTGTGTTCTCTTCCTCCTCGCTTTCATAAAAGCAGCCTGGTAAAATGAAGTGCAGTATCCCTTCACTGATGGCCTGAGGTTTCCAGGTCCACGCTCTTAATAGGCAGCAGCGTGCCAAAGCACGGTCCTGAAACTCAGGAAGAGGTTTCGTCTCAGCAGCCTCCTGCAGCTGCCAGTTCCCCCCATTACGCAGCCATCGTGGCCAGGCTCTGCTCTAGTCTCGGTCTGCTAATATCAATAACTTTCACCCCATTAACAGCACTTGCCACTTGCTTGTGCTCACCTGTACCTGCGCCTCTCACTTCCAGGACCCAGCAGTGTCCCCCTGCGATCCACCACACGCCAGAAAACAGGCTTCAAAGAGTCTTTGCTGTCCTTTGCAACTTCCAACCACCCTTTCACCAGCCAAAGTGAGCAGCTGAGCTCTGCTGCTCCCAGATAGCTCTGGGGAAACCTCAGATTTTTGCAAGTTTTTTTTATTCAAGAGAAAACAGACTGAGCTACCAGCACACTGAGACTGCCTCTGTCGAACTGATGAATCCTGCTCTAAGGGCAGTGGAAGAAGGAACAGTGGGTGCTGCTTGTCCAGAAACTGGTCGCACCAGGAATCAATTAACTGCTGGTGATTTTAGGCTCTGCTGGAACAGCATGTTAAGGTTACAGTCATTCCTAGTCAAGCCTGTGAATTAGTGGCTGTTCTCCAGGTCCAAATTTCAGACAGTATTCTTGGCTGGTGCAACAAGGTGCAAAGTTGACAAGATGACAAAGTAACCGAAGGAGACAGATGAAAACAGTCCAAGTGCAGCATTGGCTCACTGGTGTCCTCCACACCCAGACCTCACAACTGCGTCCAACTCCTCCCTGGAAAGCAGGCCTGTGTCTGGATGCGTCTGTCAGGTCTCCAGCATCCCAGCTGGCAGCTTCAGTTCAACGTAGCTCTTCTCCTCCACGTGGTTTGTCTGTTCCAGGAGCCATCGTCTCTCCTGGTCACTGACATCCAGCCTCAGCGTCACCTCTTGGAAAACGCTGTTCACAGCAACCTGTATCATACAGAGGAAAAACAGCTCAACCCCAGTCACGAGGCAAACGCTGCTCACGTTCTCTGGGTAGAAAGAAGATAGGCTGTTACCGCACCTCCTTAAAATGAAGCTTTTTGAACATGCAGATACTGGCTTCATTATCCTGACCAATCTTAGCCTCAAATTTGGTGATCCCCAGGTTTCTCACTCCTGCAAAACAAATCGGAAAGAGAAGCATTTCTATTACCTGCTCAGCTGCCACATCTACGAAGGCACAGGACTCCAATTTCTGGGGCAGATGGATCCCTTACTACCCTGCTGTATCACTGGGAATATGTGCTTCTAGATCACATCCCGACTGTACTCCCGTTCCCGTGCACTGAGCCACCCTTACCATAGGACATCATCATCAGAGTTGCCTCCTTGCCAAACCCTCTGCCTCGGTAGCTGGGCTCTGAAAGAGAGCGCCACAGAAGTCAGCATCCAGTTATGACAGACAAATCAGCCATGCCGGGTACTTTTCAGAAGAGACTGTGACCCAGCCCAGCAAAGGATGCTGATCGGGGCTGAACAGCCACGGTAAGAGAAGAAAAAGGTGCTGTACATAACATCTGTCTGCGGCTGGCTTTAGCCACAGTGATAGAGGCCCAAGCTAGGAAGCAGAACTTGACCTGCAATCATAATTTCAATCTCGCCCAATGTCGGATCCTCAGTGTCAGTGAGGAAGAGATTCACATCCCCCACCATGCAGTCCTCATCCGCACACGCCTGCCCAGACCATCGCTCCGTGTCCAGCACAATGAATGTGCACTCTGGGGAAAACAAAAACGTAGCAGCATTTTCAGGGCATGCTCAGAATTATTCACAAATTACTGAAGGATGAAATTAAAGGCATGCAACAGACAGTTTCCACATGTTAACAGTAAGGAAGAGCTAATAATTGGGCCTCCCATGTGACGTGTGCCTGCTCCCATCCCTACAGATATAAGAAATACTCCAAAAAAACCCCATTGTGAGGGTGACGTAGACACCCAGACTAGAAACAGCCTATTTAAGGAGTGGGAAAACTTTCACCCCACGACTGAGGTCTCTCTGCTTTGTCTCACTCTGCAGCAAGTTTGGGCAAAGAATTGTTGGGTGCACAAGAGACTGAGACCTAGTGATTCACCTAGTCCATATTATTCCTGCTTTTAGTAAGCCTTTTAATACCAGCTAAGACAAATGCTCCAGACTAAAATCTTTGCCAGCCTCAATATTTTGCAGCTCACTATATTTCCACCAGGCTTTTATGGGCAGTGATTCATTACCTGTAGGAGAGCCAGGGAACCAATTCAGTCAGCACACCTCAACCAAGTAATTAAAAAGTCATTCAATTTCTCAAAGAAAAATACAACCCCCCTTCCACCTTTTTACGACAATCAGACCTGGGGAGTGTTGACTGTGCAGCAGCAGTTCAGCAGATAATGCTGTGAGAAGTAAATCACTGTAATCTTTGAAAAACTGCAAAAAAAGGATACCAACAGCCCTGGACATTCTATATTTCCCTGAGCATCTACCAGCTATAAACAGAAAACCAGTTCAAAGCTACTGTTGTAGAAAGTCTCACATCCCCTCTGCTTCAGCAAGTAGAGCCCACTCACCAGGCACTCTCAGCCCACTGTGGGCCTTTTCCAGGACAGAAGGGACCGGCTCACCACTCCCACCCACCCTTAGAAAATGTTTAAGATCCTCACTGTCTGCGTCATCCCGCCAGCTGCGCTGCATCTCATACTCCTGCTCCAGGCTGAGTGGTTCAGAGGCGGTCAGGTGCTGCAGCTCCTCTGACTGCATCCACTCATGGTACCTGACAACGGGACCCAGAACCAGATCACTGCCTGCGCTACAGCATCGCGCTCTGATTTCCACAAGTGCTCTAAGGATCAGGCTGCCATAAAACGGTTCTGGAAACACTAGCCTGGCATTCATGGCAACTTAAAAAGTATCCATAAGCCTCTCTCCCTTATCTAACATAGGAATCACTGTTCTCTGTGGAAATTTAGCAAATTTGTCCATCCTGTGGCTTTGTCTGAAGACTGCCTGATGCAAACTTGATGTTTTTAAAAGTACTGAGCGTTGAGTTCCGGTGCATTTTATCCTGACTGAGATTGATACAGCATCTCCTGGACACTGACAAATTGAGTAATACTGGCATCTTTGTGCTGAGGCTGCAGCTGCCCAGGCCAGCACTTTACAAACTGCCTGCACGTCTGCTTCTAATTTATCAAACATCCATCTGGCTTTACACATTGAAGTTTTGCTCTTCCACTGTCATTAGGGAAAGACATCAATGAACAAGAGAACTGTTGGCAGTTCACTCACAGCCAGGTATTTCCCCTTCCGTGGGTACACAGTGGCACAGATGAAGTTCTCTTTGTCAGCAGACCTGGCAAAGAGCACAGATCTGCCAGGGATGTCTGCTGCAGGGCACAGAGGGCAAAACCGGCTGCCTTTCCACAAGTGCTCTTTCTGCTGAGAGGTTCCCAGGGGGAAGAGGGCCCTGCAGCTGTCAAGCCAGCACTTTTTCGGAATACCACACTCCTTGAAAAAGAGAAGTGAAATCAGACAGTGCAAAGAGTATCAGAGGAGGGCACGAGCCACGTACCGGGGCACGTGTGCAGAAGTGTATGGCACCAGGGTCACCCTCTGTCCTTGCAGCACAGTGTTCTGGTTAATCTTCATGGTCTCTGCACTGAAAGAGAGAGACCCGACACCCCACTCCGTGTCTCCAGCAGGGCCAAGGGCTGGGACAGCACCCGCTGGAGCCCTTCGGGAGCCAGCAGTGGCCGCTTTCACTGTGCAGACAGGCCCCAGCTCATACCAATCCCCCCTCCAGCAAGCTTTCCACGTCCGCCGTGCTCCTCCCGTACCCAGGGAAGGGCTGCATTGGGTGCCAGCTGCCCCCAGAGACCCAACAGCGGCCGCGGGTCCGCCCTGACAGGTGCCACTTCATGACCCAGGTGGTGGTGAAGCACCCTGCTCCGACACACCGTGGGCCTCGGGGAGCCCCGGGGCTGAGAGGAGCTCGGGGCCCGAGGGGACCCCGGGGCTGAGGGGAGGCAGGGCCTGAGGCCTCGGGGAGCCCCGGGGCTGAGGGGAGCTCGGGGCCTGAGGGGAGGCAGGGCCCGGGGCCGAGGGGAGCCCGGGGGCTGAGGGGACCCCGGGGCTGAGGGCAGGCAGGGCCCGGGGCCGAGAGGAGCTCGGGGGCTGAGGGGAGGCCCGGGGCCGAGGCGGGAGCCGGGGCTGAGGGGACTCCGGGGCTGAGGGGAGCCCGCGGCTGAGGGCAGGCAGGGCCCGGGGCCGAGGGGAGCCCGGGGCTGAGGGCAGGCAGGGCCCGGGGCCGAGGGGAGCTCGGGGGCCGAGGGGGGAGCCGGGGCTGAGGGGACCCCGGCGCTGAGGGCAGGCAGGGCCCGGGGCCGAGGGGAGCCCGGGGCCGAGGGGAGCTCGGGGGCCGAAGGGGGCCCGGCCAGGGGCAGAGCCTACCTGCCGTGTCGCCCTCCCGCGCACGCGCACAGGCCCGCCCACTGCCCCGCCCCGAACAGTGCGACGTCATCGCCCCGCCCCTGCACCGCCCCCTCCCCGCCGACTCGCACGTGATCCCCGGCGCCCAATCGCGGTCGGCGCCTTCACCCCGCCCCCGCCCCGCCCCGCCCCCGGAGGCAGTCACGTGCGCGGAAGGCCCCACCCCACCCCGGGCGGCGCGTGCGCCGTAAGTGGCCCGCGATGGGGGGGGCGGGGCTGCCGGCACGAGCCGCCGCCGGTGAGGTCCTGGGGGTCCCGGGGGATCCGGGGGGGTCCCCCGTGAGGGACAGTGCGGGGGGAGCCTGCGGAGGGGCCCCGTAGGCGGGGGTGCGGGGGGAGGCCGGGGGGTCCCGGCGTGAGGGGGCGGTGGGCCGGAGCGACGAGGCCCTGGCGGGGGGGAGAAGGCCGCTGGGCCGCGGCGGGGCCTCCCCGGGGAGGGCGGGTTGGGCGAGCAGCGCAGCCCGCCGGGGGCAGGCCCGGGGGGAGCGGGGAAGTGGCCGGGCCTTGGAGGACCCCGGGGGCCTTGGAGGACCCCGGGGCGCGGCCTCTCCCGGGCTGGGGTGGGTGCCCGCTGTCCTGCTGCTTTCTCTTGGTTTGTTGAGCCGGGCTTCAGTGCCTTGAGCCGAGGTCTGTTATAAAAGACGTGCGGCCTCTTCTTCTGCGGGCCGGTCTCGTTATGAGCACGGTGAGCTGCGCTGCCTGATCGATTTCTGCCGTCTAGCATGTGTGTGCGTAAGCTTACGAACCCTCTGGGTTTTTTAGTAGTGTTTGTGCTGATGATTTGTCCCAGTTGGTATGGCTAAGTGGGAGCATATGTAGAAGTATGCGGAATTTGATAAAGCTCTTAAACAACTCAACTATACCTAATTATTTATTGACTCTTGAAACCTTTCAGAAGGCTTGGGTTCTCCCTCTCCCCTGTAGTTTTTCTAAGACGGTGTGAAGTTCCCCAAATAATTCTGCTTTGGAAACCTTGGTACATGTAAAAAAAACGTATTGGTTTTTTTTCTGTAGGTCCAGTATTTTAATTTGTCTGCTTATTTCTTTACTTGAGATCATGAGGAGAGGCTGTAGGTTGTTTTTTTACTGCTTTGATTTGCAGGAGGCACGTGCTCTCTAAAAGTAGTAGCTGCTTGAGAAGCAGTGGTATGAGATCATCCTCAAGGCAGGCATTCTTCCTCTTGAGGTTTTGGTGTCGGAAACAGGCCCTCTGGCTGGTTGGGGAAGGTGAAGTTGGGTCATCGCATGCTGTGAAAGGGCAGGGCCTTTTGGTTACTTTTCAACTAGTTTAACAGGTACAAGAACTTTTCAGTGGAGTATTGAACCCAGTGTTGCCAGTGAGTGGGGTATATCTGTCTGAAGTGCAAGGTCCTGCCAAAACCCTCTTTTGTTCAGATGTCAGAAGACTGATGTGTAAAAGCTGACTCATGAGTTCCTCTTCTTTCCAACAAAGCTAACGCAACTTTATGATGTTTCCATAGGTTAAAGGCAATAGAAGTTGAAAACACTCTCCTGAAAACACCCTGCTCACTTTGCTCCGAGCCTCCCCACTGTCTTCAAGATGGCTGGTGGCATTACTGATACAGGAGAGCTTTACTCTCCCTATGTAAGTACCGCTGTTCGTGGTTTTTCTCAGAAGTCTTTTCAAAATCCTCTTCTCTCAACATTGCATTTTCATTTGCTGCTTCCCCATAGACATAACCTCAATGTTTCAAGAGATAATGGAGGTCAAAGGGTACTTAAAAATGCTTGTACTTGGAGGGTTTTTTTATATCACAAACCCCTTTATATACCGTGAAGGGATGATGTCTGCTTAAGGTATAGTTCCAAAAGTGTTAAAAAGAGCTTCATGGCCCATACTAGGTCTTCCATCCTTCTACCCACTTTTGTTATATTTTGTTAATGTTTTCATCAACCCAAATTGTCATGTGAAGCTAGCATAAAGAGGGGGGCTTGTGACATGGAGACTGTCCCACTTTGCTTCTCTTTTTTTTACTTTAAGAAATTCAGAGGAAAACATAAGTTTACTTATTTGTAGCTGTTGTAGTAATTTGTATTAAGCCACTTCACGTATAACCAGTAATCAAGATGTTTCTTCCTTGTAATGTGGTGTCCTGTGAAACTGCAGAACCAATTAGTTTTACCACGTTACTGGAAGTACTGGTTTTCATAGCCACAAGTGTTCATATAGTGTCAGCTCTTAAAAACAGTGCTTTGCATACACTTTTTTTTCTGAAGTGAACTCACAGATCACTAAAGATAGAGACAGTCCTGAAATCTGTGTGTTGGCTTTCAAATGGTTTAAAACTTTCATCTCCATGTTAATGACTGAATTTAGAAGAACTGGATATCAGGGTGCAGAAATAGGTCACAGCTGAGAAAATAGAGAACAAGACAGTAACTGGGATGTCTGGACCCTAAAGGATTAGTGTCACCTGCTCTTATGTTGTTGTGTTAGTGTTGCATGAATTTCCTTGAGTCTAATCTCAAAGGCTATGACTCCTCCCTCTTCCCATCAAGATGTCTAGCCAGACTGAACACACAGGCACCATTCTCATCTCTGTCTGCTTGACCAAAGTCAAGGAAAATCACCTGAGGTGTTTTTTCAAGAGTCCTTCACTGAAGAATAAGTCATGGCCCTGGGCACCTGAGTTGTGCTTGGGGAATGAGAGCTCTGCCAGCTGAATGAAATCCTTTCTGCAAGCTGCAGTGGCTGGTTGTGGTGGTTGTTGTTCTGGAATAATCATCAAAAGATGAATCTGCTGTGCTTATGTCAGTGAATGAAGGGCAGGAGTGCTTGCAGGGTCTCTGGGGAATAGTTCTCCTGATATTAATTGCTCCACACACAGAAAAGTGTACTCAGACACAGTTCTTTACTGGCTCTCCTCTGGAGAGAGTCTGACCTATATAAAAAAATAAAACTTTTTGATCTTGAGTTCAGCTAAATTTATAGTCTGCTGGGGTCCTGTCCAGATGCACAGTTATCTTTTGCCCCTGGGCAGAAAAATAGCTCATTGCCAGAGAGGATAAAATCCTTTCCCTTCCAGAAGTAAAATCCCTACTTTTGAATGTGCTCAGCTGCTTACTGGTAAAATGGCAAGCAGGCTTTGGATTCTGTTTGGATATTTCCTGCTTGACTAAGAATAAAGAGGAACAAGAGATTCTGAAAGGTAACTTATGTATGTAGTTGTAACTACTTAGGTTCAGGTCAGAAAACAAGGAGACACCCCAATCTTCTGGTAGAAGGCAGTGGATTTGAAAACAAACAAAAAGCTCACGTGCTTTCTTACTTTAAAAGTTAGAAAGAAGAAAAAGTATGTAAAAAGAGTTAGAAAAATGGAGAGGAATATCAGTTTCTCCAGAAATGTGCTGACACTCACTTTGTTGTCTTTGGTTTTCAGTCCCCTCCTATATTTATTTCTAGCATGGGCTTGCTCCCACCCTGCTTGCTCAAAGATTGTGCTCTCCACTTAAATTGGTACATATGTGAGGTGTCTTGGATGATCTCTGGCACAGCTGCAAACTCTCATGTTGGATTATGTTGATGATTGCAGGTTGGTCTGGTTTACATGTTCAACCTCATCGTTGGAACAGGAGCCCTAACTATGCCGAAGGCCTTTGCAACAGCAGGGTGGCTCGTCAGCCTCATTCTCCTAATGTTCCTGGGATTTATGAGGTAGGATGTGAGTATGCATCCTTAGGGGATTGGGGGATTCAGTTGGGTCGGGCTGTAAGAGCAGTGCTAAGACTTTTGCTGCTTTTCTGAGTGATCCTGTCCCTCTGCTGCTCGAGCATTGGTCTCTGCAGTTGTGTTGCCTGTGGACCTTATTTGGAGGGATGCATTTTCTGACTGCCTGCAATATGGTGCTACATCCCATTTCCTGACTGATGGGAAAGACTTTTTCTCCAGTCCAGAGTCTTCTGGGGACCTTTCTCCTAGCTTCCTTTTTTGACACTGACCTTGTTGTGGATACATCCCATGCTTGCCTCTGTCACGGATCAATTCCCCAAACATTAACTGGGTCACAGGTGACACAGGTTCATTTCTCTGCTTTGTGACTTGCAGATGTGATGTGGACCTGTTGTGTTAGCTTTCTCTTGGCTTCTGGCAATGCTCTGGGCAGCTGCAAGAGTGTCAGGAAAATAAATTACTCTGTAACTGGGCTCATCTTATTCCTCCTTCCACACCTTTGCTGCTCGAGACCTTGGAGCCGGTCTCGTGATTTTCACGCTGGCTCACCATGAGCTTCTGCCCAGATGCCTCCCTGCTGGAGCAGCAGGTGGAGCTGAAGGCTGTTGATAGAGCACTGATGCCTAAGTAGTTATTAATAGAATTGCCATCTTCTGACAGGCTGTGAATCCTTGCTTGCTTCTTGCTTGGTTTTAAAATAAAATAAAGCACAATCCCTTCCTGCCGTTTGTAGGAATGGAATTTAGAAGTTCCTTTCTTGTCAGTAACCAGCTCTGTCAGCCTGAATGTGCTTTTGATTTGGAGGCAGTGCTTTTCAGACCTGTTAGGTGCTGCTATATAGAGGCACTGTATGGCCAGTACTGATTGTAGTAATGCTTGTAAGCTCCCCACCTCAAAGCTGTATGCTGCAAAGGCTTGATAAAATGTAAACCGTGGGAGTACCAGTAATTGGGAGCTTTAGAAGTAATTCCTTTTAGATGTATTAGTTTAAAAGCGTAAATTCAGTGTATGAAACTCAGCACCAGCCGACAGTCCTTCAAGGTCAGCAGAAGAGCACAAACCTCCAAACCTACATACCAAAACTGCACTGGATTAAACTGAAGACAGAGCTCAAAGTACTGTGTGCCCCGGGAGCTGTGTTGCCCTGTTGCTTTTGTTCTGGTGCTTGTGACTTCCTCGTGCCCGCTGGGGACCCTTCAGTGCAAGAAGAGTCTAGGCAAAAATTGCTACATGGGGCTGCTTTCTTTTATTCTTGCAAAACTGATCTCTCATTTCAGCTTGATAAGTGAGTCCAGTTCCTGAAGCAGTGAGAGACCACTTTAAAGCCTTAAATAAGATTGATTTGAGGTTTTGTGGTTTGGTGTAGTTTTGGGGTTTTTTCTTAATTATAGGATTGGTTTTAACTACGATAATGGTATTCCTTCCATCAGTGGCTCTTGCTGTCTTCCTGGACAGCTTTTTGTCTGGCCTCCAGCAAAGTGTATTTGCATGCACGTGTGATCTGCTCCTTGGTCTTGTATTGCTGCTTTGCTTCTGACGCCATTTGTAAGATTCTTTAAGGGACTGTAGTACCTTTGCCACAGGCCCTAATAGATAAGCTTCAGAATAGTACTGTGTTTGTCCTAGGCCCTAAAGAGAGGAAAGAAGCTTGCTTTCTAACAAAGGGGGAAGTCCTCTTGCGTTCCTCAACCCACAGAAACACTAAGAATGTGCCTTCCAGTTGTCTAAAGTGTCTTCTTGTATCTGAGGGCATGTTATATTTTACTGCATTTTGTGGTCTGCTTGAACACCTTAATCTCAAGAACAGAAGGGAGCAGCAAACTGAGATGAAACACTGTACCAAAACCGCAGTGCGTGTGGGGAGCTGGTGAAAGGGTTGTTTTGGTTTGTTTGTTTGCTCCCACAAACAGATGGGAATAATTCTCTATTTCCCTTCCGTGACAGTTCTTGACTATTATTGATATCAATTGAATTTCTCTCTCTAGCTATATGACTACGACCTTTGTGGTGGAAGCCATGGCTGCTGCAAATGCCCAGCTGCGATGGAAGAGAATGGAAAAACGCAAGGTTCGTGTGGGGTTTAATTTTCCATTTTCACTTCTTCTTTTATCCTGTAGGACTTGCCTGAGATTCCTCTGCATCTTTGCCTTGCCTCATTAGTAACTCTAAAGGAATAAATTTCTACTGTACTTAACTTTGCCATATAAAATATGGCTGTTAGTTCCCTGTGGGGTTGCTCATTAAAGACAGGATTTTCTGCTCCTGCTTTGAAAAATCTGTTGTGCTGTTCACATTTCTTACTGATTGTGCTCTCCTTGCCCAGAAGCGCTGCTCAGTGAATGTGGAGAGGTGGCAGCCAATATATTGGTGCCATTTGGAGGGTGTTGAGGTCTATAAATCCTTGCTGATCTCAGGTCATTTAACTGGAACAGGCTGGAATGTCCTTGCTGCCACTTGGGCTGTATGACAGGGAGTGGACAGTCCTGAAGTATGTCCTTGCTGTAAAACTTACTTGTGGCTTTTTGGATCCTGCCTTTAGTGGCTTTTCTGGATCAATGTGAGGCATAATTGTTTGCACTGATTTAGATCCCTGCCTGTATGTTAGTGGGTTGGAATTAGGAGCTAGACCTGTCTGCTCTGACTAGCTAAGACTATATACGTTTGGATTTCTTTTTCATACCGGTTCTGCAACCCTGCAGATCTGCTGGAAGTTTCTAACTTCCTTGTGCCACATATGACTACATGAATTGGATGCTGTTCTGTGCGTGACCTAGACTAGGACAGCAGAGCCTGTCACTCACTTCAGCCTGCTCTGCTAGTGCCTTCTTATGCTTTCCACAGCATCCCAAGCCTGGGCCAAGGGCTCCCTGGTATTGCATTTGCTTGCATGTCCTGCCCATCCCTGTTTGGGGCCTTCCTTTGAGATTCTGGAAGTGAGACTGTGACACTGGTGGTGCCATAGCCTGTACTGTGGCAGACATCTCAGCAGTGGTCTGGTTTTTTTCTTCCAGGAGGATGATGAGGATGAGGATTCTTCCTCTGGAGTATCTGACAGTGACGTTCTCCTCCAAGATGGCTATGAGCGAGCAGAGACACGACCTATCCTGTCAGTTCGTAAGTACCCAGTTCATACTTTCACTGGATCCGAGACCTCTTCTCTACAGACAGTGTCCCAGTGGGCTCCAGCAAGTGGAGCAGGATTCTTCTGTCCATTTCACCCTTAATTCCATGTGTTTGCATCTCAAAGTCCTTAGCACTTGCAAGATAAGACTCGTTGAGAATTCAATTCACCTTCTGTGCTCTGATAAAGATCTTTTCCTTCTAGGTCACTAAGATGAGAATATCTTACTTTGAAAACATTTTAAACTAACTTCAGCAGAGTAATTGGACCAGTGACTCTGCAGCTGTGGAGTCAGACAAACTGTCCTTCAAGCTGTTGCTAGAGCTCCTTGAATGTATTCAGATAGCCTGGCCTCTGGGTTTATTGGAGGGACCAGTTGAAACACTTCTTGTTTTCAACTTGCAGAGAGACGTGGCTCACCCAATATCTTTGAAATCACTGAGAGGGTGGAAATGGGCCAGATGGCTTCCATGTTCTTCAATAAAGGTAAGTGATTCATGTTTTCAAAAGTCCCTTCAGGTCCTCCTACACATCGTGTGTGTGGCTTTTTCTTAAGTCTGCATGCATCTCAGTGTGGATTTGCATCCTGAGTTTGTGATGATTCCACCCAAAAGTGTCGTTTCCTTCTCTCTCTGGACTGTATTCATCCCCCTGTGTGGTGTTTCTACAAAGTAGAGTATTTATGGGCCAGCTGGGCCAGAACCTGCATGAAGGGGAGGACACTGTGGTAGTAGCAGAACTAGCCAAAATACTGTAGGTTATGGCCCCAGTTTCTTGAGACAGGTACGTGTAGGTCAGTGCTTTTTCTGACTGCCCATAACCGAACTCTGAACTGCACCTATCGTCTGTGATCTCCACTGTCTAAAGCAGTAGAGCCCAGCTGTAGTGTTTGCTAGTTCCATCTTGGTTGTAGCATTTGAGAATAAGACGTTTGGGCTTCCCTGAACTCCCTATGTTTCAATCTGAAGGAGAGAGACTTTTGGGGACAGCTTCTGAGAATTGCATGCGTCTAGGGGGTCACCAAGAGAGCTGCTGGGATGTGAACTGCTGAAAGGGTCCCTGGTGTGCATATGATAGGCAGATGTCTTGTCTTTTTGCTTTTAAATCTCTTTTGTATGCCAGGGACCAAACTTGTAACCATACTGCAATAAAGCCATATCCATTGCTGCATGCGATACAAATGCAAACTACAATGTTAGGTATTCTGAAACTTATAAAACAGTACATTTGAAATGCTGTGCAGAGCCAGAAAATCATCAGACACTATGGTTGTACAGTTTTGAGCCTGTCAGGCCTCATTTCTTGTGGAAAGTGTCATTTTTCTCTTGTTCACTGGCCACCTTAAAAAGACTCGATGGGCTGTTTTTTTCCACTACATTACATCAGCTTTATGCCAGTGTAAGACTGTTGCTTCTGAAGGACAGCTGGGCTTAAGGACTGAAGATTCTTTGAACTACATTATTGCTGATTTTAAAGTCCAATTGAAAAAACTTTTTAATTTCCCTGCATGCCTCTTCTGGGCCTTTGTAGATTTATATCACTTAGGGCTATCAAAAATAATCCACCTTGGATCAGGGTGCCACTTTTCTAGTCAGAAGAGGAGGGGAGAGTTGAGTGTGGGTTGGAGACCCATAAACATCTTGTTCCTAGCCTTGCCTGTAGCACTGGGTTGCTCTGACTTTAGGGAAGTTTTCTTGCTTCTAAAGAAACACTGTGGGCACTTTCCTGTCTCCTAATCACCCTCTGGGGAGTAATATTTGGGAAGTGCTTTGAAATCATCACATAACAGGGCTTAGCAGTATTGCTGAGCATTCAGCTGTAGAGGCCTGTTCAGCTGCAGGAGGGCTGGGGGAACACAGGTGGAGGAGTGCTCCTGTAAAGCAGTTCCAGAAGGCCCCTGCTTTGCATGTGCTTCACAGGGGGAGATGGGAACAACCCCTGAAGCCAGCCAGGCATTGGGGCAGTTGCCTTTGAGACCTCTCTGCCTTGATGCTGGCTGCTGCTCAGCCGGTAGAGGGTGCTGGAAATACGTGTCCTCTCTCCTGCAGGGACTGATGTACGCTTCCTAGCAAAGTGATATAAACTGCTTAGTGCTCTAAATCTTAATCCCTCTTCTTAATGTTGTTTTAGCCGGAGTTATCTGATTTCTGTGTTAGGGATCCTCCCCAGGACCTACTCATCCCAATGCAAAGGGATGAATCCCTCTGCAGGAAGGCAGCTAGAACAGCTGCAGACCATAGCTTGAAACAACTTGAGACTTCCAGATGAGATGAGGTGCACACAGTGAAGGGTCTGGGGCAGCTGTAGGCTCATTTGTTGCTTTCCCTTCCTCTGTGCTCAGCAATGAGGCTCCCTCCCTATACTGTTGCTGAGCCCTACTTCAGAGACATCCTCTGGTCTGCTGAGCGGTTGCAGAGAAGAGACAAGTTAAGTACCTCCCTCTGCAGATCCTTGCTGAGGTGCTTCCCTGTGACGGTTGCACAGAAAGGCCTTCAATAAGGGCAGTTGCTGAGTGACCAGTTGGTACTACCTAGTGCTGAGAAACCTGGCAACGCTCAGGAAGTCCTGGCTCCAAGTGCCAACCTCTGCAGTTTCACAGCTAGCAAATGTCTGGGTGGGTTTTTGCTCATGATATACAAAGCATGGATCCAAACCCAGGATGTCTGAGGGCTTTACAGCCTTCAGAGGGAAGGCTGGTGAAAGCTTTGCAATAGACCTCAAAGCCTTTGATTTCTAGTGAGTTCTCTGCTCCTTTCTCTTGACTGATTTTTACTTTCAGCAATCTGACAGGAGTTGAATCTGCAGTCCTGGGAGGTAAGCTGGGGATAAATCTCAATTTCAGACTGTCTGCTTTCTTAAAGGGAGCTGACTTAGGTTTAGGCTGTGAAGGGCCTGTGTGCTCTTTCGAAAGAGCTGGCTCTGAAGAGCTGTGCTGCTTTTTTTTTTTTTTTTTTTTTTTTTTTTTTCTAAATTTGCAGTGTTGGGTGCTTTCTTCTGGGACTGAGCAGTCATTTATTGCAATAATGGATTCTAGGCACATCTATCATGCTGTTTCCCCACAGGAAGTCATTGATTTTTTTCTTCCCGTTTTGTGTCCAGTAATGAAAGTATTGATCAGGGAGGGTCAGCAGCAGTTTATAAAAGAACTGATGCTGAAGTCTTCCTGCCTTTTGAGAGGATGAGTTTGGGAGAAGAGTGGCACCTGGACTTCCCACAGACAGAGAAGTCGGCACTGGAACAGGGATATAGTGTGTGCTGGTGGGTACCCGGTGGTGCTGCTGTGGCTTAGCTGGTCATGTTAGCCTTATTTTGTGTGTGGGGGACAGCTGAGGCTTGAGATCAGTAGCAGATCCCAAAACAGAACGTATATGTGAGTTCGTGTAGTCCTGTGCTTAATGTGTCTTGCAGCTTCTGTCCTATATCAGATATTGTTATAACCATCAACCTTTTTTTAATGCAAAATTGGTGAAAACTGGTAGGTAGTTTGTTGCCATCTTCAGAACAATGCAGAGACTACTTAACTGTGAAGCCATCTTAAATCTTTCACAGAGGAAGAAAACAAGGGGAGAACTATATGAAATGGTCTGACAATTTCTGTAAGATCTCCATTTGTCTGTTTAAACAAACCAGGAACAACTCTAGAGTACTGGCTTAGTGTGCTGCTTTACAGAAGTAGGGAAGTTTTCTTGCCGCTTTCCCAATACAGCCCTTTTTAAGGAATGTTTTATGCTAAGTAGGCTCAGCATATTGAATAATTTATTTAAATGAAGAGAATGCCTGTTAATGTTTCCTGACATCCAGAGATCCAGGGGCAGTATGATGGCAAAATGTGGTAAAACTTTGGGGCATCCAAGCGCTGTAGAAATATTAGTCCGCATTCCTGCAGTAATGCTGTCCTTGTTTGATAGTTGTCAAATGCGAGGCTTGGAGAGGTAAATTGATTTGCTCAAACTGCATTAGGATTAAGCATCAGGTGGCATTGCAACTTGAAAGTATGGGCAGGTTCCTTGAGCTGTTTTCCTTCAGTGTCAACTTCCTAAATGAAACAAACTGAGGCTTTTTTTTTTTTTGTAGCTCACCTGTCCCTGAACTAAAATATGTTCCAGTTTGTTTTAACTTGGTGAGATTTATACTGACTTGCTTGGAAGAAAAGAATCCCAGGGTCTCATCAAGCATTTCTTTATCCCTGCACATTTTAGCCCTCCACAGCAGTGTCTACTTGTGCCCCAGTAAGGCTGTTCTGTGCACCCAATTAACTTGTGTAAGACTTTTTTAATCTCATAGGTGAAGGCAGGGCAAGCTAAAAAAGAAAAAAAGTCCAAGAAAACCGTATGGGTCAGGAACAGCGTACACTCTGGCAGTAGGGTAGGAGGGCTGCAGAAACAGAGTTTTAAAGCTTTGCAGGTTTGAACCTTGGCTCAAGTTGCTGATGGTAAGGAATCTCCCAAAGCAGCTCCATTTCAACCCTGTGGAACCTGAGCTCTGTAGTGCCAAATCCGTAACGTGAAGGTCCTGCAGGCTTGCAAGCAGAGGGTTTGGAATCGGCAGAAACTAAAAGCATCTTTGCTCTTCATTTCACTGTTTGTCAAGCTGCACTCACACCAAGTCTGTGAGCGTCAGCTAGATGTTTGCCTGTGGCTGTTCCAAGTTGACAGCTTCATCTGGCAGATGACTTTAATGTGAGACCTGTTGGTCTTGACCAGCGACTGGAGGATGGGCTTGAACCAGAGGGCCTAGTGTCAGGGCCATGTATTGAAGGAGGCAGAGTTGAGCTCTGAGGCACCTTGTGCCCCGTCAGTTCCTGTGCTGTGGCTAAGTTCCCTAAGCTGCTGCTGTGACTCTTGGCTGGAGTTTGCTGCAGAAACAAGTAAACTATGGAGGCAAATGGTGATTTATTTTTAAGACCTTGAAAAAGTTTTCTGTATTTGAAGTGCAGGGTTCAAGAGTCCCTGTGTACTCTGCTGTCTCTGTACAATATTTTCTTTTCCTGCAGTGGGCGTCAACCTCTTCTATTTCTGCATAATTATCTACCTCTATGGAGACCTGGCAATCTATGCAGCAGCTGTACCAGTCTCTCTCATGCAAGTGACCTGGTAAGTGTGCTTACTGCTGTGGGGTTCTGTGCTAACAGAGAAGAGAGCAGGCTTTTGGATTTGATGGGGTGGTAAGTCTGACTGGGATCAGCTCTACTTTCTGGAGAATGGAATGGAGAAATGACTCAAGGATAGCTCATCACTTGTGGGTGGGAAGGTGAAGTTGTTTTATATTCCCCACCTGAGTGCCTGCTGCCTGTCTGAAAAGTAGCTGACCTGATTTCAGATGAGTCCTCAGGTGTGAAGTACTTCCAGCTTCAGCACTTGCAGACATGGGACTTACAGAATCATAGAATCGTTTAGGCTGGAAAAGACCTTTAAGATCATCCAGTCCAACCATTAACCTAACATTACCAAGTCCACCACTAAACCAATTAAGGGTATAGTAGCAATTTCATGTTTCCTGGCTTGGTGGCTGGATTATTTATAATGAAAGTAAAAACTAGGAATCATTACGGTTGGAAAGGACCTCTAAGATCATCAGTCTAACCATTAACCCAACACCACCATGCCCACTAAACCATGTTCCAGAGTGCCACGTCTACCCATTTTTTGAACACTTCCAGGGATGGTGACTCCACCACCTCTCTGGGCAGCCTGTTCCAATGCTTGACTACTCTTTCCGTGAAGAAATTTTTCCTAATACCCAATCTAAACCTCCCCTGGCACAGCTTGAGGTCATTTCCTCTTGTCCTATCGTTATGTTCAGGGAGGGAGAGGAGGAATGGACACTTCAGGTCTTTGATCATTCTTCTTTCTTGAATGCAGGAGAGGGGAAGACATCTGCTAGGAGTTAATTACTGTCTTTTGTTTCTCCCTCCTTTCCCAGCAGTGCCACTGGCAACCATTCTTGCAGTGTTGGAGATGGCACAAAGTATAACGATACAGACAAGTGCTGGGGGCCAATTCGACGGATTGATGCTTACAGACTGTATCTGGTGAGTTTCTGAAACTGGGATGACCATTATTTCCATTTAAACTTTGCTTCTAGTGGATGGGGATTTTTTCCTGTGGGGATAATGTTGAAGTGAACAACAGAGGTGTGAAGCTTTCGGTTCAGTCTGACCGTTTTGGCCAAATACCCTCTCTCTATTCTTGGTGGCATGGCTGTGTTTTAATTTGGTGGCCGTTAGAACGATCCTTATGATTTTGAGTTTGAGTTCTGTCCTTCTTGTTGTGTAGTTTTATATTGCTTAAGCAGGTAATATGCCCATGCCAAAGCATGGGGTTTTTTTTCAGTGACTGGCTAAGTAATTGTTGCTTTGAGGTAATTGTTGTCAATATAGTGGAGTATATTAAGCTCTCTTGAGTGCATTCTTTATGTGAATAAAATTGTTTATGCTGCAGAAGAATCTGCTTTTTGAGAGATGATGGAAACAGCCCACTTAAACAACATCCAGTGCTATATGCTGCTTTAGTAATAGCTTTCTGTCTAGTTTAGGATTGTCTATTGCATCTATTACTGTGCTGTGTTCTGCTGTGAAACTGAGGTTTTTCCCAAAGGATGATAAACACCGCTTCTCTTGAGCTTGGGGAGAGTTGAGTGCTTGTACCTGGAGACAGATGTCAGTAGGGCAAAATGAGAAGAGGGAGGTATGAAGTGCTGCTTGCATAGTGTGGCTGCTGTTAAGGGTCTCAGTGAGAATTTTAAGAAAAAAGAGTGAAGGTGGCCGTATGTGCGCAGAGACATCCAGGCATAAAGACTATTTGAAGCAATTCTGCAGTTAGTACATTTTGGACATGCAGTGGATCACATCCCTGAATGCACTTGTTCCAGCGTTATTGCAAAAGTAGGAGCTGGGCCTTGGAAATATTAGTGAATGTCAAATCCTAGTTAATTATTTAAGAGAAATATTATTGCTTTATTAAATTTTGTCTTGGTCTGTTTCTTTAAAACTTCCAGAGGATTGAAGATTTCCTTCCTGAATTTCAATAACTCTCTCTGACCCAGCAGAAGGAGCTAGTCAGAAAAGGCAGACATGCATTAATTACTGCCTGCATCTCTCAGATATTATGTCTATAATTCATTAAGATAATTGTTGTTAGGACTTGAAAAATTAAAAAAATTAAGACTGTTTAAGCATTGGACTTGCCATCTGTGTACATAACTCTCAAAGGAGCTTTTCCCTCTGCTTGTCTCCTCTTGTGGATTTGGAGAATAAATATCTGCAAAGTCTTTGGTAGTGGTTAATCCTTCCCTGCTCAGTAATTGAGATGAGGGTTTCAGTGCTTTTCTCTGCTCCCCCTTAGAAGTAGGGAGGGATTGTTTGCGGGAGAACGTAGCAGTCTGTAGTGGGTTACTGGAGGGGAGTGGTTCCCACAATGACTATTTTCAGGAGGCTGCTGGGTGTCAGCATTACCTCCAAGTTGTGGTTTTCTGTTAAGGTCTCTAATGCTTCTTACTGGATGAGTATGGGAGTAAACTGGGACTTGTTCTACATCCAGCTCTGCTGGTCCCACTCTCTGCTTGACCTGTGTGGTTTTATTCTCCAGAAAACAAAGATGATGACGACTTCCCTAGAGAGGGATAAGAAATGTAATAATTTATAAAACATTCAGACCACAGTACTGACACTGTCACAAAGTTCAGGCTGCCTCTGAAGTGACTGTGCTGGTTAATATTTTT
Source organism: Pelecanus crispus (assembly GCF_030463565.1). Taxonomy (NCBI): domain Eukaryota; kingdom Metazoa; phylum Chordata; class Aves; order Pelecaniformes; family Pelecanidae; genus Pelecanus; species Pelecanus crispus. The sequence continues at coordinate 21,886,299 of NC_134654.1, read as the reverse complement.
CCCCCGCTGTCCTGTTTGCAATGTGGACAACTAGTGACCAGTAGTTAGAGCTCTTAAACTTTCTGAGAGAAACCTGGAGATGGGAGGGCAGGGGTAGGAAGTCGCTTGACTTCAAGCAAAAAATGTAATAGCAAAACACTATAACTATCTGTACAAACTTTGTCCAGGCTTCTTGTGTATAGAAATGGAGTCCTGAACATGCAAGAAAAGCTGAAACCTGCCTGTCTGAAGGGGAAAAGGCAACATGAAAGCAAAGAGGGGCGAGATGCATCAAGAGCATAGCTATTCTCTTGGTCGCAGGGGATCATACCCATAGAGAACTTGCTCTGTTTTCTTGACTTTTTTTCTTTTTTGAATTCTTGCCTGTTGGAATAATTTAGATTCCATGTTTCAGTGAACAAACAAGGTCTTTTTTTTGCAGGCAAGGGGACAGATGGACACCGTGATCCCAAAAGAAAGCAGCTGAATTTTTGGATTAGCCCTTTTGTCCTAGATGCCTGCCTCTAGTTTTCTCACCTTGTCTTTGTACTGTGTTTAGGTTTAAGTGACTTTTAGGAGCAAGATGGGTGGATTTAACTGGAACCTCTTGCCCGTTCCAGTGAAGCAGGTGCCTGGGTGTAGAGTTATATTTCTTACTCTGCATGACCCCACAGAAAGCCTTTTTTGGACTACCAGGAGAAATGATCTATTTGAGGTTTTCTGGGAGAATGGTGCCAATGGGAGCTCTCTTGTGCCAAGTACCACCAGTCTGCCAAAGATCTGTGCTGCCTTCCTCCTGTCGGCTCTTTCTCTCCCAACACTGTCTTCTTTTCAAAAAAAAACATTTCAAACATTGACTCTTTGAGCTGGGGGTGGAGAGGGGAATAATGACTGATGTAGAAATCCTATTTCACGGTTTATTGTCCAAAAAGGCCTCTGGAAGCCATCTCTGCTCTGATCACTGTGAATGGAAGCTGAAAACTATGTACATAATGAGAATATTTAGACAGATTAAATTCTTCTCTTGAGACTTGCTTGTCTGTGCAGCATCTTTATTGCTTCTCCAGAATTTCACACCTAAGTGTGACTGCAGAGTCTTCAGAGACCACTAGGCCCCTATTAACCTTTATCTGAACAAATGGTTATCTTGCTTCTTGTTTGTAAATTGCCTTGGAAAATAAAGGCTTGCAAAACAAATAAGTGAAGGCAAGTGCAGGAAATACTGAAACAGACTTTTGCTCCTGTGCCATCACTTGCTGCTAATATTTGCCTCCTCTTTGGGACTGTAGGAGTCCTGGGAGGTTTAAAAGGTGAGCCTTGCCATGCTGTTCCATGCCTGTGAGGGCAAGACCACACAGGGCAAACTGGCTGGAAGAAAGGCACGTGTTAGATGGCCCAGTGACCTTGTTGAAGGCAAGCACTGATTACAGTTAAAGCAGATCGATGGCTTTCTATCTTTGCTTCAGATCCGTCACCATGCTGTCATGTCCCCGACAGCTGAAGTGACTCCTGAGTCCCTTGGCTGTCTCGATGGCAATGCTAAGGACAGGGTCGAGATCTCTCTGTGTTGAATTCACACTTCAATGCAGTGACTCTATCATGCTTTCTGTAAGCTCAGCTGGACATCTTCTGTGTAGGCTGTGGGGAAGGGGCAGTGGATTTAAGTTGCAGATCTCATCATAACACTTTCTTGTCTTTCTGTTCCAGCAATGTAGGAATGTGACATGATAGTCCCTGTTTCTAGAAAGCAGATACTGAGATAAATAAGAGATTAAATCCTGGGGATCAGCAGCCATTCAGAGTGTCTGATCCAAAATGCATTCATGACCTGGCAAACGGTGCTTGTCTTCTGCACCAGGGCAGCCGTTGTAGCTAAAACCTCTACTCTCAGCCCTCCTCTTCTGGCAATTTGGGGCATGGTGTCTTCCCACGATGGAAAGGAAATGGCTTAAATTCTCAGAGGGAGCCGTACGCCTTTCAGAAGAGGCACTGGCACAGGTACTCCTGGTAGCCTGGCTCAGTAGCGCGTCAAAGCTACCAGGTGCATCTGTTCTGTCTGAGTCTCTGTTGGTTTTTTAGCTGATTGGGAAAGGGACGCAGCATCCGCTTTTGCCAGTTCACAGATGCTGCAGTATCGCAGGCAGCCCAGCGGGTGCGGGCCGAGCGAAGATGGGAGCGCAGATGGTTTAATGGAGATTATCCCAGTTGGAAACGTGCTTGTGCAGTGAATAAAAAGAGCGGGCTTGGAGGCGCTTACTGTCCCTCTTCAGGAGGGGACAATGTCACCCCAGCCTGACGCTCTGATCGGAGTACCCAGCGACCAGAGTGGGGCTGGGCTGCAGCCGCGGGAGGCTGTGCAGGGGGGTGAGGAGGTAGTCTGAGGACACGTACAATTGCTCAGTGCCAGCAGAACTTAATCGGCAAATGCAAAGGCTGAACTGATAAGTGTTGATGTAGATCCCGTCTGCCTCAGCGCCGTGCTGCCTTCCTGGCCCTCTTCGGCTACTTGCTGGAGCGCTGTGCTTTGTGCTGCTAGTGTACGTGCTCTGCTTCCCTCTGCTTCCCTCCTTGGCACTTCTCCTTCCTGGCTGTGCTGCATGTGTGTGCGCACCCCCTGCTCTTGGGTAAAGGTACCTGTGATTTTTTTTTTTTTTTTTTTTTTTTTTTTTTTGTCAAAAAGGACCTTTCCAGATACATTTGCCTGCACTAGGGCAGTTTTATCAGCTTGTTCGGCACATGAGGCTCTTGGGGCCTCTCTGTCCATGTCTCCAGCTCAGGGTCGCCTTCTTGCCTCAGTGGGCTTTCTTTGTGGGTTTTTTGTTTTATTTTTTACCTCCCAGCACTGATATGAGCGGAGCCCTTGTGGCAGTACTTGGACATCCATACTTGATCTAAGCTGTCTCGCCAACTGGGAGCTGGAGAAACAGAGCTGGAGCAGTGCTGTAAGCAGAGTGCTTCTTCCAAGGACACCTGGGTTTGTTCCGCTTGTTTGTTCCCTTTGCAGCAAGCACTTCTCCTCTGCCCTGCCTTCTTCAGCTGTGCCCTGCAGCAGCATCCGGTAATAAATGGGTCACAGCTGCTGTCTCCTGGATATTTATTCTTACAGGTCTTGGTGTCTAGAGACCTTGAGAGCCAGTCGTGGGGAAGGTAGCTGCTTCAGTAGCAGGTGTCTAGAGTGGTGAGGGCTGATTTCACAGCACATCAATCAAAAAGGTTTGGGGTGCTTGCCCTGGGATCCCAGGGTGAGCCAGGGGAAAGGAAGGAAAGCTGATAGAAGTTTACGCTGCTGGTGTGAAGCCATGGTCTTGTTTAAATAAATTGCTTAAACTGTAGCATTGTTATGTTCCAGGTTACCCCAGCTTACAGTAAGGATACAGCGAGAATGGGGCACTATTAGCATGTCACCCTGCACATCCTATAAGAAGTTATTTTGGTAAGACCTTCTTGCCAAAGATATTGTATTATATTCCCTACCACAAATGCTCTTATGTGTTTTATTATGATACTGATACGGAAGTAGAAACAAATGTACAAAAAAAGTGGCTGCTACTTCTGTGCATAGATCCAGTTCTGAAAGCCTTCAAAATAGGGAAAAGCCTCTTGAGGGTCTAGAATATTATGCCATTTCTGTATGTACAGGCACCAGAGTTTTGAGCTATTGCTGTGGCAGGAGAGGAATTAGTACTGCATTAAGCATAAATATCAGTAGCCCTAACTGTTTGTTACAGGTACCTCTGAAATATAGCTTTGCTTGGCTAAAAGCCCGGTCTTGGGGGCTTATTGGAGTCTTCTCATGCCTCCCTTCTTGCCAGCTTCCAAAAAGTAAGGTCAGTTAAGTTGCTGCTTTGCTCTGAAGTGGTTGAGGAAGGACAAGAGCCAAGTTTGTTTAAAATATATGGTGTCTGGATGTGGGATGGGGAGGCAATTCTCAGCTTTTTTGTTGTGAAACTAATAAGGTTGAAATTGGCACACAGTGGTGTTAATATGGCATAAATCCTGCCTCCTTCATCCTGGTCCATTCTTCTTCTGTGGGCTTGTCAATAAATTCTTTCGATTGCTTGCTGCTCATATGCCTGTGACAGATAAACTAGCTCTTTTGGAGTTTCCCACACCCCTCATGTTTCCTAATGCAAAGGGAACTTCAGTTAATAACTGGCCTTCTGAATAAGAGGCTTTTCCTGACCTGGCAGGAGGAGAGGCAGGAGTGCGGTGTTGTGGGAGTATAAACTTGTTGTACTAGTGACCTAAGAGCTGGAGTTCAGCTTCTGGCATGTGATATTTTTTTTTTTTCCCTTGCTTTCCTTGTAACTGATTACATTTTGAGTAAAGGAATCATCAGCCAGAAGGCAAGCCTCCCTGCTGCTAGGGCAAGGTAGGAGGGTGAGCCTTTGGTACAATAGTGAAGCAACTGCAAGACCACGGATTGAGGCAACTAAGTTTAAAGGATTAGCTTGTCTCTTTTCACAGGAAAATCAATAGTGCAGGGGACTGAAACGTGTTTTCTGCACAGAGCTGTATGTTCACTTCGCAATGAGAAGTGTTTTTTTCCTTAAGAGAAGCTTGGGTTGTGCTGTCACTTGAACACTGAGCTTTTCCAAAGGGCCAGTCCTTCCCCCCTGCCACCTCCAGCTGGCTGGCAAGGGCTGTGTGGAAGGGAAGGGTGCTGTGCTGCTGGCTGTATGCCTGGCCAGATGTGCAGGTGCTACCAGCCCTTAAGAGAAGCAGGGTGGCTGGTGTCATGGGCAGAGGCCATTGGTGAACTCGGATGCGCTTGGCTTCCCCTCAGAAGAATGTCCCGCACGCTTTAGTGCTTGGTTTGACGTATGTGATGATGGATGGTGGGCATGAACCTTGGAAGCAAGCCAGCTAAACAAAAGAAGTGGCTCTAGATACATCTCTGTTTGCTTTTGTGCACTTCCTGCAGTTATGAACTCACCAATGCTGTTTATTGGGCCCAGATTACAGCCCCTGCCGCCCAGCGGAGCCACCCTGGGAAGGCTGAGAGGCCATGCAGCTGCTTTTCCTAAATAAAGCTGTCCTTTGGAGTAAGCTCGCTTGGGCAGCAAGGCACCAAAGCTGACACGGGTCTCTCTTGATGTTGGAGACCAATCTCTGCCAAACAGGGCAGGTGTCAGAACCGATACCTATTTGTGATCACCCATGCACTAGAAGTTGTAAAGGTTTAAAAAGGGCCTTTTAAAATTCCTTGCCTGGACTAGACTGTTCCAGCAGACTCACCAATCTTTCATTTTTGGAACACTTTTGTAGAAAATAAGTAATAAATGCATTTCCCCCATGCAGTGTTATTTTGTGCAGTGGTAGTGACAGCATCCTAGAAACCAGAATTGGAGAAGACCTGTTAAATCAGCTAAGCACTCCTCTGGGATGCAATACAAGCCTTTTTCTCAACAGCGTATTCTCCAGTATTTTGTTTGGTGCTTTAACACCAGTTTTGTTTTTAAACAGAGGTCTGACCTTGCTATGCCTGCCTGATTTGCATCAGTGTTTTTATCAAGTAAGACAGCAGTCTTGATCTCTCCTCTCCTGAAATGATCATTAGTTCCTTAATATACAGGTAGAAAGCACTAGCCCTGCAGAACTGTGTAGTTAATGCCACTCTGAACATTACCAGAGGTTGTGGAGGAAGGAGCTCTGGACAGACTGGTATCTCTTTATATTCCTAAATAAGTCTGCAACTTCTTAACATCCTCCTAAATTGCACTTTATGTCTGGGTGAGATCACTCATGCTCTTGTCCAAAAATGTGGATTTTTGGACTACATCAGCAAATCCCACACGTGGCTCATGCTTCTGTAAGCAGGACTATAAATACAATAATGCAGCTGGGATTTATCTTGTAAGTTGAAGTCGGTATAATGCTCTCAGGCAGAGCTGATCTCCAAAGCCTGTTGCACCAGGTTGGTGTGCACTGTACAGGGAGGGCAGAGGAGGAGGCTGGGAGCAAGCAGACTCCTTGCTAGCCCCAGGCAACAAGGCTTTATCTCTTGCTTTTGTGCTGCTGCAAAGTAGTTAGTGTGGGACATTTCCTTTCCCTTCAGGCAACTCCGCCTGACACAGTGAACGGGATAATGCTGTCCCTGAAAATAGATCCTCCAGGCAGCTGAAGAATAGCGTGAAACTCAGCTGAGAAGTTTGTAGGGGGAAAAAGAGGAAAAATAATGGCTTAGTGGTGGAGGCACTGTTTATGTTGTGGCAGACAAGGGGTTAGTGGCCTTCAGGAACAGTCATCCTTGCTGAACCCAAGTACCTCCCAACCCTGGCAGTCTGCTGCTTGACATGTTTGCAGGGCCCTCTGCATCCTTGTCACCCTGGTCCATGTCTCCCTCGCTTTATGCTGTCTAACCCAGAGGCTTTTGTAGTCAGTATAAATATTGTTGTAGTTGCCAATACCCTGCCGGGAGAGGCTATGAATATGCAGGAATTTTGGGCAGTGTCTGTGTATAATGATGATGCCTTCACACTTTGGTGGAGGGAGCTCGTTAATGTCTTGTACCATGCTAAGAAATTGGGAAGGTGGGGGATAACTCCTCAAGGTTACCCGGTGCCAGGAAGGAGGAAGGCTCCTCTTTCCTAGCCTGTGGGAGGTCAAAACAAGCTGGTGGGGAGGGGGGTACAGCCAGACCTGGCTCTGCAGCTCCTCTGCTGTCCTTCCAAGTATCACAAACCAACCATTCAGCTATCCTACATGTATCCACTTTGCTGCTTCCCTCCTGCTTGTTCAGATGCAATTAGGAGATGCAGAATAAGGGGGAGCCAGGGGTCAAGGAGGCGGTAAAGTGATTACAAGATGCTGCAAATGGCTGTGCCATAAATACTCCAATGATGAAAAATTAGATGCCAGTCACCTCGGGGTTATTGCTGGCCTCCATCTTTCTCTTGTTGTGAAAAATGATAATGGAAGAGTATTTACCCCAGAGAGTGCAAGCTTGCTGCTGGCTGTGATCCTGCACACCCCAGGTGTGCCAGGGACTGCAATCCTTGCAGTGAATGACTTTCTGAAAACACTTTGTGCCTGGATCTCTTCACTCTAAGAGGAGGAAGAACTGGTTTTCCAGGGTGCTCTTTCCAAAGTGGAAAGTTCCTGGTGCTCAGAGATGGGCCAGCTGCAGCCCTGAGTCAGGGTGGGGAGAGGAGAGCAGCACCCTCTGGTACTGCCTTGCTGTCCATGTGCTGCTTCTGCCTTGACCTCCCAGAGCCGCACATAGAGGCGGATCAGTTGCTGGCTGGTCCTTGGTGTGCGGGATGCCTAGCAAGATTATAGCTCGCAAGGACATCAGCTAGGACAAGTACACTTGTTTGCTGGATGGGCAGTCAAAAGCAAGCTGCCATCAGCTGGTGCTGAACCTTTGAAAATCCCTAGATTGCACTCGGATTCACTAAACTGAGTAGCTTAGGGGGATACAGGTGCTTCTTTCCATCTCCTGCAGAAGGTCTTCCATTTGGAAGAAGCGCTGTGGCACAGGAACCATGAGTGGCAGCATCCAGCTTAATGGGTACCATGGGTGAAATGCCACTCGCTTTGCTGGCAAAAAGCGGCCTGGCAGCAGCTGAGGTCTTAGTTCTTGGGAGATACCTTCTTCCTGCCTTAAGATACTGGGGAGAAAGGTGGGTGAGGGCTCCTTAGTGCCAGCATTATGCTTCGTGTGAGTTATGACTATAAACCTCTGCCAGGTGTCCTGAGAGCGGCACGTTAATTACTGGAGCTGCTGTGGCAGCAGATGCCCGCTGTACTCAAAGTGTAACTGCCCTTGTTTCTTTATCTATAAATATTCCTTGTGGGATGTCTGGTGGTTGCATCCTCCCTCTGTTGTGACTTTCTGACTGTACAGGGGATCTGGAGGTTAAAATCCCTCTTGCCTCTCAACTTCTTGGACCAATCTTTGTTCTGTTGCTGGTTTATCTCTTTTCAACCAACTTTAAGAGCTTCATAATCACTTGTCTGCTGATAACTTGCTGCCTGTCAGCACGGCCCCTGCTGCAGCCCTGCCTCCGGCCTTGAGAGGCTGTAGATCTTCAGCTTTACTTTTTTTTTTCTCCAGCTCTGTAAAAAGCTCCTTCCTGAACAATCAGACTTCTCACACGTATTTATATTTGTACTGTCCACTGCAAGGGGTAAAGCTTTACCAACGAAAGCTTGGATCGCCGCCCTCACTGATGTGCCATCTGGCTCTCTAGCTTGAGATATGAGCTCATGCGGCAGAGAAAAGTGGCCTTGTCGCCCTAGTGAAGGGGAGGAGAGATGGCAAAGGGGGCACCATGTTGCACTTGAGACCCTTTTCTCTGAAGCCCTGACATGAGCAACTGGAGCCCACCACTGGGTAGCATAGCAGTTGCCATAACTTGAAGTGGGTGCAGAGGAGCTACCAGAGGCTGCAGGTGGGCGTTGGTGTAGCTGCAAGTAGCTCTGAAATGTTACAAAGCTCTGCTTTCTTTATCTAGGAGTCCCAAATGGGAGTGGGGAAAGCACCTTACCTTTAATATTTCCCTCCAAAGTCAGCCCTAAAAATTCCCTGAGGATGTGAATAGGAACACTGATTCATAAGAAACTATTCTACTAAAGATAAGTCTGGTTCAAGCTTCCAACCAGGGATAAAAACTCTGACCTGTGTTAGTGCTGGTAAATCAAGTTTTCGTTTTGAGTTTTTTCTCCTAGATGTCTCTTTAGACACACTCTAGAGGAGAGTACCTGAGGTGGGAACAGATCAGCCAGTCCCTGGCTCTTCTAACGTCTTGTTTGATCTCCATACTTGCACAGTCTGGTTTTGTTATATTGTTTTGTCTGTCCCTTCTAGTGCTCATCTGGGTTGTGAAATAACTCTGAGCTCAGGGACGTCTTGCAGAAGCGGAACGGGTGTCAGAATTGCCACTCCTGACAGCATGTATGAAATGCCTGCTTTTCCCTACTGTGCTCAAGGAGACTTTCCTTGTGTCTGAGCACCGAATCAAACAAAGCTTCCTCTGGGAAGTGCTCATTCAAGAGAGCTTACATCTTCCTGTCATTATCTTGCTTTGCAGTGGGAATGCTGTGTACCCATAGTCCTGTATAAAGCGCTCAACTCTCGGCTTTCCAGCCAAGGTGACAAAGTCTACCAAGGAGAGTGATCCATTTTATTCTGTCAGCTTGCTCCCCATTAGAGTAGGGTTATTCGCTGTACTCTGTCTTTGGGGAAGAGGTACTGTTGCTCAACAGCTGTGAAAACGAAACATCAATATCGGTAGAGTTGGTACCATCCTGAAATGAAGTTTGTGTGAGATGTTGGCGCTTCTTCTGTCAAGGGGAAGCAAGACCCTCCAGGGAAGGATTTGGTTTGGGGTGAGTTCTGGTTCTGAATGAGGGTGAGGAAGGCGAGGAGGAGGAGAAGAAAAGGAAGGGAAAGGGTCGTTGGGACCTCAGCCCAAAGGGAGATATTTAAGGAGAGAGGACTGCAACATCTCTTTACCATCTTCATATTAAAACTGAGGGATCCTTGGCCTGATATCTGAGACTTATTAACTTTGCCCTGTGCCACACAAATGCATTTATCCAAAAACTCTCAAACTCCTTTTTTTCTTTTTTTTTTTTTTTTTTTCTCTGCTTCTGGAGTATTTGCTACACTTAACAAGGTTAATCTTCATGGTGTCACTTTGCTCAGGTAAATACCCTGCTTCTACTCAACCATCTGAAAGTTTCCAGGCTCTGAATCAACAAGAAACAATAGCTACTGTTTTTAATTCACTACTCAGCAAGCACCAAAGACAGATGCAATTCTTACAGATGAATTTGTGGAGCATGAAAACAAGCAAGTTCTGATGACAGTTATGAATTAAGCTGGTTTTCAGATGGTCCTCTTGCAAATGTATGCAGGCACTAGCCATAATGCTGTAACTGCTGCATCTAATACATGAATCAGCTACGTTTGGGATGCTAATTGTGCTTCCTGAGCCGTATTGGCTTTTTCTGTAGAACCCGCATGCTGGGAAGCAGATGAAAGCTATTGAACTGTACTGGTTCAGAGTGATATATGGACCCTTCAGGTCAATAAAGAACCTGTTTAGTCAATACAGCCCTCTGACTGGCTTAAAGCATGTTTGTATGGTCTGAAGGACTCTTGGTATTAGCTGGCCATCACGTAGTGGTTGAGAGCTCTCTTGGTGGTCCTCTTGGCTGAAACTAAGCTGATAAAACCAGCCAGATGTCCTATTAACGCTTGATCTTACTTTTGCTTTTTTAAGATAAGCCAATAAACAAGGTTATGTAACCAAGTTTTAACATAAGAGCTTTAATAAAATATACTTTTAGAAATATATAAATACATATATAAAATATATTCCAGGCACTGGTAAGCCCCAGCTAGTTTCCCCTGTGGCAAGAAGACTTGAGTTGATATACTTGCTTTTCACCTCGAAATACTAAGAGCTGACAGGTGCAGAGGGTCGGAACGTGGTGTCAGCTGAGTAGCTGGCTAAGAGAAGCTCGCAAGCCTTGGTGCTGATACTGTTGTGGCTTGGCTTGGTGGGAGGAATGGATTTGAAGACCCTTTCAGGGGCTGAGCAAGCTGGTGCGCTGCTCACCGCTCCTACTGGCCTGCAAGGCAGAGTGTGATTCAGGGTGACAAGCTGCTGTTCTTTCCTTTACACTCGCTAGCTTTTACTGACATTTCCAGTCAGAATATTAGAAGCAAGAAAAACACTGTGTTTTCGGTCACTAAAGTGCTGGATCTTCATGCTGTTTTTCAGTATGAGAAAGGAACGTAAAGAATTTTGCATCTCTAGCATTTATTTGCTGTTTGTGGGTTCCACGTACCCTCTGCAGCGAGCTGGTGACTTGTCTAGCCTTTCCTGTTTAATGGAGGAGCTTGGAGAGAAATTAGGGAACCACTCGTAACAGCCAGTCTGTGCAAAAACACAGTAAAGGTTTCTCTCTGCTGTTTATATTCACAGGACGGCATTTGATAGATCGGATGCTCCTTCTCAGCCAAAGGGAGGATTTCCTTACCTTGCTTAAGTTTAACAATGAATCAGCCATGTATGCCTGCTCATTTCTAATACAAAACCAGTTCACTAGTAGAAAAATCGTTAGTCAAAGTAGACTATGCTCAAAGTACACTATGCTCATTCTACCTTGGGTTAATTTGCTGAAGGTTAGGAAGAGAATGATAAACTCCTAGAAATCATCTCAGCTAGCTCAAGAGGTGAAATGGAAAACTCGGAAGAGCTTTTTGATGTGCCGGAGCTTTGCATACTTGATTTCTGGCAGGTCTGACTGATGCAGTTTTTCTGTGTAGGTTTTGGATTGTTTGAATAGTATGTCTAATGAAGCACTTTGTAAATTATATCCCTCTGGGAGAGACTTGAGCTTGAAGAACATCAGGTGGAAAGTTTGGGTGTATGTCTGAGGTACTTATTTGGGCTTACTTTTTCCTTAGGGAGAAGTTATGAAACTAATTAACTTAATGGGTCGGAAGAGCATTTAGGTGTCTGGCACAGTGAGGTAGAGAAAGTAGACATTCTCCTTCTAAGCATCATGGTCTCTTCTCATCCTTTTGGGTATGTGTTTTTAAATAGGCTTCCTGGCCTTGGGACTCTTCTGAGGGTCGATGACGAGATTAGCTCTAATCTAGGGACTGAGTCCTTGTCTCTAATGTCCTTGGTGAGGAACTGATCCCTCTTTCCTGACCTGTGCTGAATCCTGTGGAGCTGTACGCAATTTCACTTTGAAGTGATGTTAATCTGGCTGTTTGATGTCCTCTTCTGCCCTGCCTTTCTCCTCTCAAGCAGTCCAGTGTGCGCTGTGGCTTGCCTTCCTAAAAGTGGTTTGCACAAATCTCTGCAAAGAACGGCAACCTCATCTCATTCCAGGCCTTAGCATCGTTTGTATTGATCTGTGGATATCCATCTTGGTTCACTAATGGGCGTCAAGTGGAAAAGGTAATACATTTCCATTGCATTTGAATTCAGCTCTCACTTGGTTCCTTTGGACCAGCTCCAGGATCTTGTTAAGAACAGAAGACACTGATCATCTTGAAGGATGGGAGGGGAATCCAACCACTCAGGCATGACTTGTATCTCTTCCCCATGAGTTGAGCAGTAAAGCCCATCCAGGAGGGGGAGAGCTGAAAGAGTCGCTCAATGAATTTAGTTATTTAAGATGCCTTGAACACTGCAGAATAACTGCAGAAAGTGGAGTGTAACATCCAGAGCAATTCCTTATGCTTCATTAGCAGTTGTTGGGGAGCACATAGGAGGCTCAGGTTCTTCCAGCACCTAATGATGCTTTTGATGCTTTTCAGCAACTGAGCCCCGAATCCACCTTAACACAGCTCTTTCCTCAATGCTTAAGACACATCTAGGTTTCAGACCCAGCTGCTTCGGCGCTCAGCAATCTTGTGTCAATCCTTGCCATGGTTTGAGGTGCTGTTTTGCCAGTTGGTTCTGTTGCATTCTAATTTGCAGAAGACACCTGTTCCTTAATTACCACCATTCTTTGGCTCTTTTTGTTTCAGCTCCTCCTGATGCATGAGTTACTAACATAATTTGAAGGGAGGCTGTGTTGAGCAGTGTGTGTGTTGGGAGAGGAGGTTAAAAGATAATAGTCACAAACTTGAGAATAATTTCCAGCAAGAGAGTTGGTGTCCACTTGGTTCGCTCTGGGTCCTTGACCTACATCTCTCTTTAGACTAAAGTTTATTTAGTTCTTTGGGGTTTGTGCACTATCCTAGGATGGAGTGGCAGTCTGTAGAGGGCAGGAGAGGGTGGAAGGAGAGTGGAGTTAAGCTCGAAAAGGAACAAGAGGGAGGAGATTAAAAAAGCCTTGTAACTGGCTGGTTTGCTTCTGTGTTAAAAATGAAGGTGTTTTCACTATTAAGGCTGGTTTAGCTCTTAAGTCTTGCCAGTTATGCCTGTCTTGTATTCTGTGTGATTTCAGCATTTCCTTCAAGGATCCTCAGTTGCTTCACAAATCTGAATTCTGTGCATGCTTTCTGGTCCCCCTCCCCCCTCTTGTTTTTTTCAAGCAGAAAAAACAAGACAGTGTAAATGATGGCCTCAGGTCAGAATACCTCTTGACTGAGCGACGTGTGAAACCAAGGGTTCTCTCCTCTGGTCCCCTTCTGGGTTTACTTTGGTCGTCTGAGAATACTTGTGATGCGAGGCATTTCCAATTTGCCTTGCAGATATTCTGAAACCATCTCAAAAAAGGTTTCTTGGTGTTGTACTAGTCTTAAAATAGCTTGGATTAATTTCTGTCACTGACTCTGTTGGGGTCGACAGAGACCTTGAGGCTCTGCAGCCTGCCCTTTTGAGTCCCAGTTCTTCCCTTCTGGTGACACCTTTTTTTGGAACTGCTTTAAGAAGTCATGGAAAAGAGCAATGTGTAAATATTAATGTTGAGTATTTGTCTTTAAAAATCCCTTTGGGATGCTCAACAAATCTGTACCGTGTATGCTGTGGCTTTCTAGATGCTGCTTGCTTACAGCTTTTGGACCTGTTAATATATCGCTAGCCTGTGCCATTCTGTGGATCATGGGCAGGGCTGTCTTCTGTAACACCCATTTTTGTCTCCCTGTCACAAGCAGCTCTCAGTTCATGTTCAGACCTCGGTCAAGGTTTGTTGCCTTCCTGCAGTAAAGCCTTTCCTTTCCTTTGTCTGGACTAGGTAGGGCTCTGAGTGTCACTCAGTGTGTCTCAATATACAACTAAGAGGGCAGTGAAGAAAGATCTCTCCTCATTGACAGTGTCTTTAATTTCCACACTGAATGAAGTTCATTCTTATGAGTATCTCTCTGATTCCTTTCTCCCCCCCCCCCCCCCCCCCCCCCCCCCCCGCACAGGTTTTCAGCTTCCGAGTCAACAGCTTAACTGTTACACTATAAGCTTCCCACTGTAAAGCAAGCAACTTAAAGCATGGGAAAAAAAAATGTTCCAGGCAGACATGGCTCCATCGCTGTTCAGCCTGGGACACCCCCGAAGCTACCCCATCAACGTTAATGTGAGCAGACTGGTCATGGCTATTACTATCTAGTCCTAAATTGAGCATGTACCCAGACAAAGAGGCCACAGTTTAATATTTAATGTTCCATAAGGCTGCACTGAGAGCTTTTCTGAAATGTGTCAGTAAAGGCATGCTGTAGCAGTGATAGCAAGCGGCTGAGAGCCAGGAGGATCCTGTGCTCTACTTCTGCCCAAGGCGTGTTCTCTGATACCAAGCAGCTTGCTTGACCCCCTGTGTCTCAGCCAACCTAGCTGTAAAATTAAGCAACAAAGAAAGCTCCATAACAAACAGACATGTCTGGAAGTGAACTTTCAAGGCAAGCTTTGCTTTACTGATAAATTTGCTGTACTAGCAGAATTTCTGTTTTTTAACATAATGTGTGTTTTTGTTGTCTTTCCAGGCAGCATTCACTCTCCTCCTGGGTCCTTTTACCTTCTTCAATGTGCAGAAGACCAAGTATCTTCAAATCATGACGTCCCTCATGAGATGGATAGGTGAGTCTTGGCAGAGTCTTGGCCACCTCTTTACCATAGATGGAACCCGAGTCACGCTACTGATGCTCCTTTTTTTTTCCCCTTGTTTTTTCTTTTTTCTCTTTTGCAAGATATTCTTGTTCGGAAGCAAGTGCTCGTCAAAACAATCTCTTTGAGTAGGATTGTCCAGGCCTGATAAATCTTTGTGGAAAGGGATTTTTGTTCTAGGATGAAATTTCTGATTACAACAAAACAAATTGTTCTCAATCAGACATGAGCTGGTAGATGAAGTTTTAATCTGTTTTTTGTGAGAGGCAGAAGGGATTTGGAACAGTCTCCTGTGTGTGGGCTAACTGTGATACCCACCAGTTGCTGTTCAGCAGTAAGTTTCTCATTCTCTCAGCATGTGTACAACAGACTTTTGAACAATCTTTGTTTTGATCTGAGAAAAAAAGGCACTTCTGTCAGATTTTCTGCCCTTAGTTTTATCATCTGTTTGCATTTTTTTTTTTTTTCCTGGGCCTTGCTTTAGCATAGGATGTGCTGCATTGGAAATCCCCAAATGAGTGTTTGTTGTCCTTGGGAAGCCCTGCTCTTGTGAGTCTCTCCAAAATCTTACTGCCAAGAACTTCTGGGAAGACAGATAATTACCTTAAGGGAAATAAGACATCACTACTTCCTTTTTTTTTTTGCATTTTTTCATGCAAAGAGGCAGCTGCCTTGCACCTGGCTTGTATGTGTGTATGTGTATATGCCCTTAAAGGCTGAGAGGTGTGTGTGTGTTATGGAGGCTTATGTTGAGGTTTGTCTTGTTTTGTGTAACCTAGACAGAGTAACTGATATTCAGGGCTAACGGAGAGGGTGTTACAGCACCAGCAGCATTTCTGCAGGTTAACAGACTCCTGGTTCATGGGTCCAGACCATTCAAGCACAGAATTAGCTCTGTTTATACCTATCATTGACCTGGAATAGGAAGAAAAGCTGATTCTCAGACTATTTCCCACTGCACACACACACTTGACCTGACTTTAGTTGGCTATTGCCCCTTTTCTGTTGGTCCAAAGGCCTGTCATCCTGTTTGGAAGTGGCTGGCAGTCACTGCAGAGGAATAGAGATCCTCTGTTCCAGAAGACATCTGAGATGGGGTTAAGCAGTCATCACCCAGGAAAATGAGGTTGGATTTTAAGCCCTCAAGTCTCAGATGCCGAACGGCTTGAGTTAACGAATCCTGACCTCAGATGGTGTGAAAATCCTGAATGTCTGTTTTTGTCTAAGCACATGAAAGGTTTGAAAGCTCCCATGTTCTTCAGAGAAAGAGGTTATCTCATTAAGGGGTATTAAAGGAAGTTGTGGGGTTTTTTAGTGTGGTGGGTTTTGGGTTTTTTTTTTTTTTTTTTTTTTTAAAAAGAGTAATCTCTGCTCAGCTCGCTGGCCTGTTTCCAATCACCCTGCCTACTCTTTCCTGGTAAAGACATCAGTCAGACCTCATTCTGTCTCTGTGACAACCTGATGCCTGCCTCATCTGCCATTGGTTTCCCTTTAGCCGACTCCTTCCAGCATGAGGATTGCTAAACCTTGGTGTAAAGGCAGAACTGCTTCTCTTTTTTTCATCACTTGATGGAGATGGACAAAGGCAGTGTTTGGAGAAGTGTAGGGGAAACTCATGCTTTAGCCTGATTGATTCCTGCGTCAGCACGCTGGGGAACAGCTGCCCCAGATAATGATATTTAATGACCCTGACAGCACCTCAGTGGCTACTTAGAGCAACGGGTTCCGTATGTGTACAATGAGGGATAGATTTATTAGGAAAGACAATTTATCAAACAGCCATGTGATGCAGGGAACAGAGAAAAGCTCTTGCTGCAGATTCTGGGATAAGGATGGATCCTGTACTGTTTAGATTTATCAAGCTGCCTTCTCCCATGTCCTCACATCCCTGCTGTCCCCTCCTCCAAAAGCAGGGCTGTGAGTTAAACATGGGTTGGTCTTTTGTTGGTGCTTAGAGAGCTCAGATCCTAAAGAATGGTCTTGGCTAGTGTTTTGTGGTCTCCTGAACTTGTCTTGCCTGAATGCCAATGGCCAGATGTGGGTTCCTGTCCTGCTATAATCTGTGACTTTTCTTCATCTTCCTTCAGTTTGTTTTAGCCATGTGGTGCTGAAGGTGGTTCCCCTTCTGCCAACCACTCTTAGCATCAGAGCTGAACACTGGAGCTGCCAGCCTAGCTGTTTGTCTTGCTGGGTAAAAACTTCCCACAGGGACAGTGGCTTATTCAGCTTACCTGTGCCCGCTCACCTGGTGTGGATGGGAAGCTGACCCATGCTTTGCATCGTGATGTGAAAAAAATCAAGCCTATCTGAGCTGGGAGACTTTGCAATGCACGTACTGCAGGACCCACTGTATACCCTTTTCCCCAGCCTGCTGAAAAGGCCCTGGATTTTGGAGCAGCAGTGGCTGATGTAAGGCTGCACTGCCCCAGGTGTATTGGCAATTCAGATGACAGTGGCTGAGAGGCTGGTTCTTGGCAGCAGGGAGAGCTAGCTGTGTGTGAAGGTCATTTCTGCTGGTGTTTGTAACAGTGTCAGCCTTGCCTTTGAAAGTTGCTTTCCCTCTTTCTCCTGATCTAAGTGATAATCAAGTGTCACTAGCCTCTTTCCAGAGCCTCATGTTCATCGCAAGCAGCACATCAACTAACAAAGCCTACAGCGGTCTCTCTCCATACCTCATGGACAAGAAAAATTTCATTCTGTCAAGGAAAAATGCAGTCTTAAACACTGGGACCTGAACTGGAAATTAAAAATGGGCCAGTTCAATGAACATGGAGATGTGGCAGGGTTCAGCCCTTCATCTGGCTGTGTTTTTCCTCTCAGGGTAAGGGACTAGCTAGGACAGGCACCTCTGAAGTCTCTAGAAGGA
The DNA here is from genome assembly GCF_030463565.1 of Pelecanus crispus. Taxonomy (NCBI): domain Eukaryota; kingdom Metazoa; phylum Chordata; class Aves; order Pelecaniformes; family Pelecanidae; genus Pelecanus; species Pelecanus crispus. Next base: position 21,868,944 of record NC_134654.1, on the reverse strand, counting down.
GAAAGTTGAAGGAGGAGCTTGCAAGCCCAAGTGTCGTACGGCTAGAGAGCCCATACAGATGGGCTCTTGTTGTCTGGGCCTGCTGAACATAGAGAGCTCATCTGGAAACAAGGCTGGCGTGGTGAGGTGTTCCCCTGTCAGGGCTGATAGGAGTGCAGAGGGTGGATCTGTGTCTGCAGGTCGACCGGGGCGGATGGTGGAGAGAGGGCTACCAGAGCCATCGAGCTGTTGGCAGTCTTCTGAAGAGTAACAGCTTACATACTTGGCTGCAAAACTGATTGCCACCTCACGTGGGTGAGTGCCAATGGTTAAATTCAGTGCAGCAGTCTGTGCTTGAACTGCTGGCCTTATCTGTGCTTAGAGATCTCTGTTCTCATGGAGCTGGCAGTGTGTAAGGGTTTGCCTACACAAGCTCTCCTCCCTTTTGCAACTGTGAAAGCTCCTCAGGCTGCTTTGTCAGCCCTCTCCTACTCATGCCCAAACTGCCTTGGGAGACTGAGCACAGGTACCCTGAGGGGTGTGACAGGGAGCCTGTCGTCTGTGCTTCCCTAGAGAAGGGGCTAGTTGGGAAAAATCACTTGTTCTAAATCCTGGTAATGGTGCTTAAGGTTAAGCCTTGATTTGAGTTAGGGATAAAACCTTGTTGGCTCGCCCAGCTCTTGAGAAAGGGTACTAGGAGCAGAGGCAGGGCCCAGACTGGTTGACCAGGTAAGTAAGAATCATCCCCTTGGTGTAGAGAGGGTTCCCTTCCCAAACTGTAACTCCTTCCTTCCTTTCAGCTCCCTTCCACCTCAGCCTTGCAAGTGTGGAGCTGTTATTAGCCCAAGTCCTTTACCAGTTTTGGAGCCTGCTTCCAGGTCTCTTACAAGGTTCTTGGAACAGGGCGTCTCCTGCAGAAGACTAAACCAACTAAGCCATCAATAAATTAGAGCTGTTGGTATTTTCAGTTCTGCTGTTTGTCCAGGCTCTTTTTTCCTGGAGGGCTTAAATCTGTGGTGGTGACAGATTGCTCCCTAAAGAGACTTGGAAATCTAGCTGGTTTTTTTCCCCCCTCCTTTTTTCAGTCCTGATCAGTGGGTGGTGTTAGGGGTGAGCTGCTGGAGGGCACGGCACAGCAAAAGGGACTGAGCCAGGTAAGTCTGATGCACCTCTCAAAGCAGAGGGGACACAGCTCATGGGGGCACAGGCCTACCTCTATTATTGGATAATATTGGATAATAACTGTCTAGCAGCGTCATGGGAAAGGATATGGATTAGGAAAGATAACAAAAGGACAGGGCTTGTTGAAGCTCAGCAGCAAACACTGGGCTATTGTGTATTAAGCAGCTAACCTGATTAATTGCAGTCTGTTACAGCCTGAGATGCCCAGCTCTATAGGTGAGGACTGTTGGCTTTAAAGACATTGGTAGCATGATTATCACTGCCGTTATTGAAGAGTCTCTGGCAAATGTTCCCAGACAGCTCCCACGTGGGACATTTGCTCTATGTGCTGCTCTTGATGCTGTATTGTAGTTATTAGAAAGTATTGTATTTTAATAAAGACACATTTTATAGAGGAATAAACTTCTAGGTTTGGTTGCTCCAGGTGCAGTTCTCTCTCCCTGTAGCAGTCAGATCATACCACATTCATTCAAGTAACTGCAGCCCTTGAGACAGATCACTCCCAACCCTGCCCAAACTATGATCTCACAACTATATGCCCAGAAATAAAATCTCTCCCCTAGCTCTTTCCCCTGGCCAGTAAGATGGAGGGGAAGAAGGACAAGAATAGCCAGGAAATGTGTGTTAAGCTTTTTTTTTTTTCCTCCCACCCTCCCTTCTGTCCTGTCCCCTTCCAGGGTACTTGGTAGAAGGTTTCTAGGCAAGAAACTAGGAAAGGGCTCTCCAAAGCACGCTGGTGAGGCTGACTTTTCTTATCTGTTCATTTCTCTGATACTTCTGCATCTTCCACCAGAATCCCACTCTTTACAGGACTCCTCAGCACTTCTTTGCAGCTGGTCTCAGACCATCTACACTTTGAGCAGGTTTCAGCTGCTGTAGTGACTGTTGCTGCCATCCTTAGCAGGCTTAACCAGCCATGCTGGAGCTGATTGAGTGCAGAAACCCGGAGTCACTCTGCTACATCCTTTCAGCTGCAGAGACTGAGAATTATAGCAGAGGCTGATATAGGAGGGGGTGACAATTATCTGAAGTCCCGTGTTTCCAGTCTCCTGCAGAGAGATTAGTCTGCCAGTGTCCACAGTCCTCAAGGTGGCCTCTTTTCTGCACCGAAAATGGAGCTTTCTGCAAACAGCTTAAGGAGGGACCAGTTCAGTCTCTGCCCCTTTCCTTTCACAGAGCAGGGCATATGGGAATGGCAGGGAAGAGGGAATCAGACTGTAAATTAGGACACTGTTGCATGTTCATTCTGACAAGCTTCTTCAACAAAGTTACTTCATGTACTTGCATCCCTTTCAGAGCAGAGAAAGCTGTTGCCAGAGCCCAGGGTAAATAATTCACTAAGAGAAGTGAATATATTTATGAAGAGTTAGTTAAAAGGCTGTGCTTCTGTCATGCCTACTTTCAGAGCTGTCGGCTGAGGAGCTCATTTCAGTGCTGTTTGTGGGGGGCAGTGGGGTGAAGCAGTGCCTGTGTGAGTGAAAGAGCCTTGTTAGCTTCAGATGCAGATGGAGACTGACATGCGGTGCTGGACGGGATCACTGAGATCCCGCCTGAGGAGCTGATGTTCCTGAAAAGAGCGCTTTATCCAGGTAGCAGGAGACAAACTGATGGATCTGAGAGCTGGAGGAGGGGTGCTGAAAAATGTAAGGACACATTCAGCCCTGCAAAAACGGTCTGGATGATGGTGCCCGCACAGGCTTTCAGAGTGAGTGTGTGGCATGCAAAGCTGCTCTCTGTTCAGAATGTGTGTTGTTGGAACAAAATGATAAAAACTTTGCTGGGTAGGGCCCAAAGCAGGATGGGGAAGGTGTGGCTAAGGCTCCAGGGCATCTGGATTTCATGGCATATGGGTGCTCTGCACCCACTGCTTTCCAAAGCATGCACAGCCCTAGCTCAGGCTCATGGTGACACCAAAGTGTGTGTTATTCCCTTCTCACAGAAGAGTAAATTCTCACATGGAGAGAGAAGTGACTGTTAAAGCTAATAGACCAAGTCTACAGCAGAGCTCAGAGCTGAGTCCCAGTTGCAGAGGCTTTATGGTGCTTCTGCCAAAGGTGACCAGAGGAGAAAGGACAATAAACTGTGTGGGTAATTTTCCACCATAAGCAAACAAGCCTCGCTGGCTGCTCTTTCCTTCCCATATGTTGAGATAAAGCATCCGTGATAAATACCAGAGTGCAGAGCCGTTTTTCTCCCTATGAACTGTTACTGGTGTGCAGATGTCTGTGGAGACCAGCTGATGTGGGCTGAGAGGGGGCAGCTCCACCAGTTTCACAGCAGAAATTGTTACCTCAGTAGGGCAGGCTGCTTGTAAATCTTGGTTATCGCATAGCAAACCCTGCCCCAGATGATGCCAGGGAAATGATGCCTTTACAGCAGAGAAGCCCTGCTGAACCACTTCTGACAACCAAAAAGTCCTGATGGTACTTTTTAATACAGTTTCCCTTTGTGAACAAAACGGGCTGTGCCTGGCCTGAGGCCAGGGCAGCAGTAGTGTCTGAGGAGGTTGCAGCAGGAGGCAGCCAAACCTGGCAGAGTGGTTGAGATGGCAGGGGGAACAGAGGTGCCTGAGAGGCTTTTTCTTGCCTTCCTGGTAAGCTGCATCACACTTCTGTGATCTTCATGTGCCCAACATGTGGCTATGCTTCTCCTGCTGTATGAGCAACCGTCCCCTGCCATGTAGACTCTGCCTTAGGCTTTGGGGCAGGGAGGGTAACACTGTCCCTGCAAGTCCCTGCTCTCTGTTAGAGGAAAGGAGCCACACTGATGTCCCACAACTTTTGTTCATACCTTTCTTCTGGGAAGTAATTTCCCTCCTCTTCTTCTGACATCTCTCTCCAGAGAATTACTGTCTTCTATGAACATATCCATCTTGCTTCCCCACAGTCTCTGCACTCATAAATCCTTCATCTTCCTGGAGATGGTGTTTTAGGCTCTGTCATTGTCAAATCTGATCCTTAACTACTCTAGCTCCCACATGTGATGGAACAAACCTGGTTTTCATGTTACCTCTTTACTGTCGCTTCATATAGAAACCTCCTCTGAAGGTTGGAGAAATTTATCAGTTGCTGCTCTGGAGTTTACAGAGGGCTGGAGGTCATGAACAAGTGATAGGATACAGCTTCTGTGGGAGAAAATGGGTAAATGAGTTTTAAATTTAAGAATCAATGTCTTAATTTCAGATACTTTGTTCTGCCAGCATGGTGAACTCCAGCAGTGCTTTAATACTTCAAATGCTACAGCATCCATAATGCCTGGCAGTTCCAGAGTTGCAGTGGGCTCTTAAACTTGCCCAAAACACTGATGGAAGGCAGCTGGCTCTGAGGAGGGGCACCAGCATCCCAGAAAGGCATCAGTAGTGAAGCAGACAACACAAGTGTTGGCCAGGGATGCAGAAGGTAGGACTGTCTGGACATGATGCTGTGTTGTTCAGTATGTACAGAGCATGTGCTCTTGCTTTTATTCCCTCTCTCCTGAAAGAGCTGCCTAATGTTAAACTGAGTAAGATCTGCTCCTCTGTTTGAGTGGTCTGCTGTATTTTGGCTTGATGGAGGATCAGGATCAAGGTTAAGGTGGGGAGAGATCTTCCTCCTTCCAAAGAGAATGGGCTCAGGAAGCTCATGAAAACGTCCTCCTCTTGGAATCCATCATGCCACCTAATGTATGAAAAGGGAAGCGAGTGGCATGCGTCATGAAAGGGTGATTCATTGTCATTATTTCCTGGCATATTGATTCTCCGCTTCGACAAGAAAGCTCTGTCACACCGTCAGCCGGCAGTGACAGATAGCCCTGCCGCAAACATGTCACAGCGCAACGCGGCACCTGCTTAAACAAATGGCTGTGGGTGGGGGTAGGGGAGCAGCCAGGCGCGGGCCACTCCGCGGTAGCGGGGTGGTGTGGCTGCACACCGCTGCCTCTCTGGATCCTTGGAAGGAATGGCAGGCGGGTACGGTGATCTTCTTGCTAGGCTTTCCTTGTGGAAGAAGGAATGAGAGTAAGGACAGAGTTGGAGAAGATGTGACTCGAGCTGTGGTGAATGGGTGTGCAAGATTGTTCTTCCCCTGTCTCTACCTTTCTGACTTTTAACATACAGGTGGTTGTCATGTAACCTTTGTTCTGGTTTTATGGTTTGGGGTTTTTTTCCCCAGTAACTCTCTTACTCATCCCTGGTTTGTGGCTGTCTGCCCCCATGCTTTCTAGAGCCAGTAAAGCCATCCTTGTTTTAACTGGGACCAGTGCTTTGAAGGTCAAAGTTCATTGTTGAACTTGGGAGGCAACATCTGTCTCTGGCCCTCCTTCCTGGGATCACAGAGAGGTTATCCAATGCCATGGTTCTGCAAACCCTCACTTCTGGGCTTGCTTCCCCCTTGCCAAGCCACCTCTTTCTGAATTACATGACAGAGCATCTCTCTTCTCCCTGTTTCCCAGTGTAGCTGTGCTGGTTTTGGCTGGGGTAATTTTCTTCATAGTAGCTAGTATGGGGCTATGTTTTGGATTTGTGTTGGAAACAGTGTTGATAGCACAGGGATGTTTTAGTTACTGCTGAGCAGCGCTTACAGAGTCAAGGCCTCTTCTGCTCCTCACCCCACCCCACCAGCGAGCAGGCTGGGGGGCACGAGATGCTGGGAGGGGACACAGCCGGGACAGCTGACCCCAACTGACCCAAGGGATATCCCACACCGTATGGCATCATGCTCAGCATATAGAGCTGGGGAAAGAAGAAGGAAGGCGGGGGGGAAGTTTGGAGTGATGGTGTTTGTCTTCCCAAGTAACCGTTATGTGTGATGGAGCCCTGCTTTCCTGGAGGTGGCTGAACAGCTGCCTGCCAATGGGAAGTAGTGAATGAATTCCTTGTTTTGCTTTGCTTGCTTGCATGGCTTTTGCTTTACCTATTAAACTGTCTTTATCTCTACCCACGAGTTTTCTCACTTTTACTCTTCTGATTCTCTCCCTCATCCTGCTGTGGGGGAGTGAGCAAGCAGGTCTGTGGTGCTTAGTTGCCAGCTGGGGTTAAACCGTGACAGTGGCTCAGTTCAGGATCTTCTCCATTATTTTCCACATGCCAACAGAGACACATATGTGGGGCACCAGGTGAAACATCTCAAAAGCATACTGTCTTGCCAGGAATGCAAGGGAGGGTTAAGCCAGAAACTCATTCTGAGTGTCAGTTCTTCTTCCAGGAACCTACCATGATGGGGAAAAACGTGTTTCAGCCTTGGACTTCTTTCCCCTCCTCCCTGCTCCCCGCAATAGTCTTTCTGCAGAGAGATGAAGCTTATGTACAAGACAGCATTTTTCATTTACAAAGGCGTTTGCTCTGACTCTGCAAAACAATCCTTAAACTTAGAATGGCTGAATTATCTTCACTGCTTCTCTGCAGCTCTGTTATGCTTCTATCAAAGCTCACAAAAATGTGTTTTTTAATATCCCCAGACTACCATATTTTCCTAAAGTGCTCTTATTTGGATGTATGCTCATCCATATTCATCTGTCTTCTACCTGCAAGAAACATAGCAGAGCTGCCCTATCTCTGAATCAACATCTCTTGCGTCGAGCAGGACAGGCAGCAGTAGCTGTCTGCGGTCTGCTTTGCCTGAGAAGAGCCAGTGTTTGCTCCTCAAAGAGTAAGATGAGGGGTCTGTAGGGGAGGCAGTTGGACAGTGGGGATGAGATTCATCACACCTTTTCCTTTCTGGCATACCCCCTCTTTATTTTTCCCCACAGCCTTGCTTACATCCTTCAGTAAAAAGGATGCTCAAACACCTAGAGGAGAGAAGTCGAGACAAGAAGTGTTCTCTGTGCCTTGTTGATGGCAAAGCCTCTCTGTGGTGCGTGCGTTTGGAATGGGCCTGACACTGCCTAAAAAATCAGGACAAGCAAACCCCTTTTTAAGCATTTGTATAAAACAAGGTTTAAAACAAAGTTTTCATGTAACCTACTAACAATCCATGGTAGCATCGCTGTCCACCTCACTTTGTGATTCTGGGTGCTGTTGGTCATGGTAGCTGAAGGTATTTAATTCCAGGAGCATGTTGCTTATATCCTCTGTCCTGTGTGTAGAGGAACAGATCGAGGCTTTTTTTTATAAACCCATGTCTGGCTTCGCCAGGGTCCTTGTGGTGAAGGAATGCGGGTGGACAGTTCACGTGGCAACTGTAGGTGACTTGAAACAGTGTAGGGTGACTCTGCCTTCAGCCTGCTGTCCCAGGTAGAGGAGGATGCGAGCAGGAGCTTTGTGTGTGCCTGAGGATCCTGAGCTGCCTCTTGTCTGCTCAAAGCTGCCTGTCAGTCTGTCATCTTCTTTTCACCTTGATTTATCATCCAACATAACTAGGTTTCAGAGTCTCATTTTTGGGCTTGCCTCCTCCCAGGGACAGGCAGATAAATCAGGCAGGCAAATGTTTTAAGCTCTCCAGTTCCAGGAGTGAGAAACTCTTCTGCTGCAGGGAGTGAGAGAACGCACAACCATTGGGGCAGGGCTGCTGCTGTCTTCTCTGGGGCTGGAATTGTGCAGGGGAGGCTTCCAGGTCACTCAGCACCACCCCTCTCGAGGATCATGCATCTGCAGAGCACCAGTGCTAGGGCAGGGGGAGCCTTCTTGGAAACAGTGCCAGTGCAGATCTTAGCACTGGATTATCACTCCTTGTAACTTTAACTTTTAATAGGTTTAATTTCTGAAAGAAGTGTTTAAGGAAAAACAAAGGTGTTATGAATTCTAGCCTCTTAAGCCATAGACTTCTATCCATCATTTAGGGAATCCACTGGAAACCTGATCCTTCAGTGCTCCCTGCCAGAAAAACACGTGTTGGGGCAGAGGAGAGCCTGTGGTCTCTGAGGATGGGGTGCAAGCCTGGGGGTTCCCCTGAACTGGTCCTGTCAGTACTGGTGCAGAAAGTGGGGTTTTGAGCCAATGGCAAGAGTGAGTTGGGGGATGGAAATAGTTCACTCTTTGCTCTGCTGAGCAGAGCAGGTAGAGATTTACTGTCTCGTGTGCAGGGGAAGAGGTGTGAGACTGCTGCAGTTTAGACCTACTCCGGGTACAGGAACTGCTCAGGATTGGGCTGCAGAGGCTGACCACCCTCTCCCAAGTGAGAGGGAAAGGAGTGGTCTCAGCGTATTTCCAGAGCTGCCCAGCCTGGTTTGTCTTGCTGCTCTGGGCACCTTCTCATCCTCCGTGTAGCCTGTGCAAGCCTGGGCAGTGCAGCTGATGTCACCTCACCTGAACACAGCTCTTGGGTTATCTTGCTCTAGCAGATATGGCTGGCAAGCACCTCCCCTCTGGGGAGCAATGGGGGGGCACAACAACCATACCCGTGTTCACAGTTCACAATTCACTTGCTGGCTTGAGTGAAGGCAAGGGGAATTGCACACCCCCAGAGCAATGAGCTGTTGCTTTCCGTAGCCCTCTGTGACTGCTTGTGGGGAAGTAAATAGAGTCCAGCACTCCCAAAGTAGCCTGGCCCTCGTGGTGCTGTGAAGGAATGGATCTGCTGTCATCAGTCCAGTGGTTGTGGACTGCTGTTAGATTTGCCCTGTCACTGGGAAACAGTTGGAAGCGAGAGGTTTCCTGAGGCAGTGTGAGATGAAATGCGGCGCGTGGCTTGGTAAGGGCTCAGCAAAAAGCTGGTGTTTGCTGCAGGAGGAAAAGGAGGATTGCTGAGAGAGGAGAAACTGGGTTTTGGAGAGTGCTGGGGGTGACGGGAGGCAATGTTCAGTTAAGAGTAATCTGGTCTCGCTGGGGACCGAAGAGGCAGCGTTCGCTAGCTGGTCTGTAACTACCACTTCTAGCCCTGTCCCTGGCATGGTTGCCTGTCTTCAGCCTCCCGCGTCAGCAGAGCAGTACTGGGCACAGAGCAAGCCAGCGTCCTTGTCACCCCACCACGAGCCTGCCCTGCTCACGTGCTGGTGGCCAGCCTCCTGTGGGCTTGGCCGCAGGGCTGTGTGCTGCTCTGTTTATTCCTCTGTATTTATATTTATGACATTCAAAGTTGTCTATAGTAGTAGTGTCAGCACTTTGTTATTTTTTTCATTACCTGGTAATTCACGGCTCTGCTCCGATGCCTCAAACCAGTGCAGGAGACAGCTCTGTGCAAGCAACAGTGGCCCATCCATTGCCAGCACCGGACTGTAAATCTTGCTGCTTGCTGCCCTGCCAGGCAGGGCTTTTTCCCTTGTTCCTTGTTAACTCCAGCAGCTGATGATCATCTTTCCTAGGCTGATGTGATTTCTGTGACACCAGAATTAGTTTTCTGGTGGTTTTATGTGCCATGCTAGGAATAACAGTCTAGCAGTAACTGCTTCTGGCTCAAATTTCCACCAGCAGAGTAAATAAGGACATTAGCCCAATCTCCTCAATTCATTTTTGTCCATAGCACGTTGTTTTTTGTGATAAGCTTTGTAAAATGTTGTTAGGCTTCTCCCTGACATAAGTGAAGGGTAGACGAGCAGACTTTGTGCCTAGAAGTGATGAATTTTAATAGCAGTCTTTCAGTGCTGCTTTAGTCCCTTCCAGACTGGTTTCTCCACCCTGGGATTAACTACAGCCAGCCTGTTCCTCCTGCCTGGGAAATGGCTGGCTAGTTCTTGCTCTATCGTGCTTGACAGATCACAGGGACAGAAAAGCTTGGTAGTAGCTGTTGCTCCTGTGCATCTGCCTGTGAACGTAGGTGAGGTCTTGGAAACATTATTCTAGTTGCAAACGTGTAGGAATATTACTGGGGTTGACTGCAGCCAGGTTTAATCTTTTCTTCCTTTAGCGGTCAAAGCTCAAACATCTCTTAAGCCATTTTTCAATGGTGATATTTAGCCAAGGTGTGTGGCAGAAGCATCCGTGGACTGAGACCCTTGAGGGCGATGGGCTCAGCCAGCCGTGTTGGTGTTACACTCCTGAAGCACCCAGAGCAACCATTTGTTATTGGGGGTGGCAGGGTGAGTCCCTGCAGGCAGGAGACTGGAGGGAGATGCCAGCCAAAGGCAGTCCTGAGCCCATTCTCTTATCTGCTGACTAGCACTGAAAGCAAGTCGTGATTAATTCCTGTGCACCTTGCCTTCGATGTACCACCTTTTCCAGAGATAAGGAGGCGCTCTGGTGGAGCAGCAGAGCGAGCTGGTGCCAAGACTGCCAGGGCCAGTGGGAGGTGGGTCATGGGGAGTGCAGACCTGGGCTTGACCTGAAACCTTCTCTCTCTCCAGCTTTCATCCTCATGATTATTCTGGCCCTCATCCGCATCAGCAGAGGCCAAGCTGAAGGTCACCCGTCCATGGCCCAGCTGTCAGGCATCCGCAATCTCTTTGGGGTGTGTGTCTACTCCTTCATGTGCCAGCACTCCCTGCCATCCCTCATCACACCCATCTCCAAGAAGAAGCATGTCAACAAGCTCGTGCTGCTCGATTACATCCTGATTCTGGCTTTCTACAGCCTCCTGTCCTTCACTGCCATTTACTGCTTCCGCAATGACACCCTCATGGACATGTACACGCTCAACTTCACCAACTGCGAGATCATCAACGTCGCCTTCATTCGTTACTTCCTGGGCCTCTTCCCTGTCTTCACCATCAGCACCAACTTCCCCATCATCGCAGTGACCCTACGCAACAACTGGAAGACCCTTTTCCACAGAGAAGGGGGGACCTACCCGTGGGTGGTGGATAGGATTGTCTTTCCTGCCATCACCCTGATTCCCCCAGTGCTGGTGGCTTTCTGCACCCACGATCTGGAGTCCTTGGTGGGGATCACGGGAGCCTATGCTGGGAACGGGATCCAGTATCTCATTCCGGCTTTCCTTGCGTACTGCAGTCGGAAGGACACTCAGCTGGTCTTTGGCAGCGGGACAGTTAACAAGCACCTCTCCCCTTTCCGGCATACTTTCTGGATTGTGTTTGTGCTCATATGGGGCTTTTCTTGCTTTGTGTTTGTGACTGCAAACATTGTCCTGAGTGAGTCAAAACTCTGATGTGGGGGTAGTGGCATGCTCCCTCCTGGGCTCCAGAGACTTCAGCATTTCAGCTTCCCCTCTGGGACTGTGGAGTGGGGGAGAGGCAGCATGAAGGGAAGTTTCCAGGCCATCGGCTTGGTGGCACAGGTTAGACCTGGACACAGACGTTCTTCACTCCATTTTGGGTGTGGATGGAGTGGACTCAGCCTTGTTACAA